>NW_005841880.1:2548164-2576726 GCF_000455745.1 Alligator sinensis
ATCTGTGGGAGAGGGGACTGAAACGCGCAGCACGTCAGACAAACCTAACTAGAGCGCGGCTTCAACGTCGTGGCGTGTACAGGCGCCCTCAGTCAGCATTATTCTCCCCCTTCCATGCACTGGGAAACTGAGGCACGCCCAGGGGCAGGTCCATCATTTTTTAACTGTGGATTTGGGGTGTCTGGGTTTCTAACCACCCACAACCAGCAGCCAAAAATATTTTAAGCCCAAAGTTTATGGAGGAAGGCAGTGATACTTCCAGGAGGAGGACCTGGGAGTCCTGGTTTTTCACGCCATACTGCTTTTCAAACCTGCTTTCTGAGAGGTCTACAGCAGGCCAAGGAAAAGCCCAGGGAACCAGCATCCAAACTGGCCCCCGTTTCCCTTTTAAAAGCCAGACAGGAAATATCCCCTTTGTGCCGAGCTGATGAAAGAGCACCGGATGGAAGAGGAGATCCCAGCTTCAAGTGAGCGCTTCCATCTTGCCATGTGTTTGGCTGCTTAATCACTATTAGACGGGGGCTGTTTTCCTTTGTTTGAATGTAAACGATTCCATAGGAATTCAATCAGATGTGGGTCACCATACAGTTAAGCAGCTTGTCATTAAAATGATTTGGACGGGAGCCAGGGGAAAAAGCTTATCACACACGCTCCCCCACTGCCTGCAGCTTCCCGCGGCTCTGTCATGTTTATGCATTGGCCAAGGAAAAAAAAAAAACCCAACAAAAACCTTGATTAAATTCGAATTTGACCTTATCACATCTGGAGGGTGCTATTAGGGTGTCAATCAAGGCACTTGGGAAAGCAAAAAAAAATAAAAAATGTATCTTTAATAACTCTCAACAACAGACCTGTATTGACTGCAGGCTCCATGCAGAAGCTTGTGCAAGGAAAGTAATAATAATAATAATAATAATAATAATATTAACGATAATAATAATGCCTTGTACATCTCAAGCCAAGCTGCTGTTCATTTCTAAAAGGGTTCTGACTAAGACACTTAATGCTGGGTTGTGTTTTTCTTGGCTGAGGAGATGGTCGCAGCGCAACAGAGCAACAGATTTACAGATGAAATGAGTGCACGAGTGAAAGCCCTCGTTTGGGGCTGCCGCGGAAGAGCCAACGAGCCAGTTTTCGATATCGAGGCAGTGCTAGGCAGGGGAATGTATCCGACTTACAGCAGCCATCTACCGAGCCGATGCGCTTCTGGAGCCTGTGCTGCTGCAGCATCTGAGCGCCTCCCAGCCCCGCAGGAGCTTGGGCAGGACTATCAAATAACAGAGGAGGCTCTGCAGGCTTGTTCACGCTGCTTCCAAGATGCACCCAAGCGTGCCGCCCTCGCTCATTCTCGTCCCATGTGACCCCGATGCTGGAAATAAGGCAACGTGGCCACCTTAGAGCAGAGGACAAGACGCATGTGCTGGACAGAGAGCCAGAGAGCAATTCTGAGCACGCACTCAGACCCATGGGGAAGCATCTGCATGGCCTCAGCTGCAGGGGCCGGAGCTCAGGAAGCACCCAGAGCACTGGGCCAGATTACGGTCCGTGCCTGATATTGGCACACAAGGTACTTCGGGTAAAGGTGACATCTTTTATTAGACCAACTCGAAGAACCTTGTCTGCCTATGTCCTTACCAGGGATGGGCAATTATTTTGGGCGGAGGGCCGCTTACTGAGTTTTGGGAAGCCATTGAGGGCCGTGAGGCAGGCAGCCGGGGGCAGATAAATATTAATTTTCTAAATTTTGTAGGGGTCCCGCGGGCCAGATAGAATGGCCTGGTGGGCTGCTTCCGGCCCGCGGGCTACATTTTGCCCACCCCTGCCTTAGACCAACACAGACCAACACAGCTATACCCAACACCCCTGATGCCTGATATTGGAAACTCTACATTTAATGGTGGCGGACTACAAGAAACTTAACCAGAGACCTACAAGAAACCTAACTTGCAATTTATAACCCCCTCCTAGCTACCAAGGGGTACACAGAGATTCCCAGAGGCCAGCTCCCTGTTGGGACTAGGGGCTGCATCGGACTCGCTGTGGCTATCTGCCTCGGGACGGGGTCTCTTGGCTTTTTGACACACACTGGGCGCGTCTACACATGCAGAGTTACTCTGCAGTAATGTAGGTTACTGTGCAGTAACCAGCACGAGCGCACACCTACACGTATGTGCCTGTACTGCGCAGTAATGCATATGTAGATGCTTTACTGCGCAGTAACCCTGTGTGTGTGGATGGACTTGGGACTAACTTTAGTCCTAAGTCAGTCCACACGCAGCATTACTGCGTTGTAACTCCTGTAGGTGTAGATGCCAGCGTAAAAAACACTTACTGAGCAGTAAATGCATGTGTAGACAAACCCACTGAAGTTATGAAACCCACTGAGCTATGGGGCAGAAATCATGGTGTCTCCCTTTCTTTCTGTCATCTTCTCCCTTTTCCCAGCCCAGCCGGCTCTGGCTCAGCTTTCACCGCTTAAATTCTTCATGCCCGTGTCCAAGGGAATCATACTTTTTATATCCCAGAATAAGTGTTAGCTTTGACATGAGTGATGATGATCATTTTATATAGCAAGGGTAAGAAACTAATTAAAACCCTGAGCTTTATGATTTTATTAGACTCTTGCAAGATCTGGCTGTCTGGCTTTATTTATGTAAGTTTTCAGGATTTTAAGTGAATTTCGGCGCTTGGTGAAAGTGTCACAGATCTGAAGGGAAGAGCTCTGTGAAGTCACAGAGCAGCCAGGGGTGGGCATGGGCAAAGCAAACCCATAGCACGCAACACCCCAGCAAAGAAATATAGCCATGACCTGGTGGTACCCGAGAGGAAGGCCAAGTGACTTGATTTTGAGCTGAACCATTGCAACTTGTGTGTGTAGATGGGCCTGATCCCAATGCGTGGGGGACAGATGGAGGCAGTATGGGCCCTGGGGCCCAATCCTGGCTGGGCGGAGAGGGCCTTTGTAGATGAGGCCTTTGTGCCCTGATTTCAGCTGCCCCCTGTAGTGTAAGAAGAACAGAAAACAAATCCATATCTCATGCCAGAAAACAACTAGATAAGCTAGAGTTACATTTGGAAGCTTTTAGGGAAAAGGATGATCTTTCAGCTTCTCTGTGCCTTAGCAGCCTTCTCGCTCACTTGGTGAAATGAAGGAGGAGGCAGGCCCCGGGCTTGGACACTGGGTGATGTAAGCAGGAGGCTAGAAAGGTCATTGCTTAGGGTTTACAGGGAGGGAAGTGCTGCCAATCTAGCTGCATGCTCATACTTGATTTGATAGGGTGAGTCTCAGGGTGTCGCTCCGCTCACCTATGCCAGTGACTTCAGCGGAGTTACTCCTGACTTGCGAAGATGCAACTGAGAGGAGAATCGCACTCAAAGGGTGCATCTACACGTGCATTTAAGCACGGTTTAATTTAATACGCATTAAACTAATGTGCATTAAGCAATTTTTGGCAGGTGTCTACGCGTACAGGGACTTGGCACTAAAGTTAATGCATTTGGCACTAAAGTTAGTGCCAAGTCCCTGCAGCCCTGCCATGTGCCCCTAGTGGCAGGGCAGAGCCGGCACTAAAGTTAGTGCCGAGTCACGTCTATACGCGCGTTAATGTGCTTTAACTAATCACGCCTAAACTTAGGTGCGATTAGTCTAATTTCACCATTTTTAATGTGCATTAAGGGCATGCCTGCGTAGACATGCGCCTGTAATGTGCATTAAAATAGGCTAATGCGCATTAACGCATCTTGTGTAGATGTGCCCAAAGATCACAGCCAAGATTCGCTCCTTGCTGCAGGATGCAGGGAGCTATCAGGGACCAAGTGGCGCTGATTCCATGCTTGCGGGCTCCACCCTTTGGTCTCAAAGCAGCACAAGGGCTGCTCTAACTTACGTGAGCTGGCTATGGTCCCTAAAGATCGCAGGTGGGAACCGGTGGGGCTCAGGTCCCCCTCCTACTCCTGAGAGAAGAAGGATGGCTGGTAATTACCATTCTAGTTTGAGATTAGCATGGGCCGTGCTATGTCACATACTCTGAAGCAGTCTCCTTAGTCTCTTTCTGCCTCAGTTTCCCATTTGCTCTGTGAGAATCGATGTAGTGAAGGTGGTGAGATTCTCGTACCACGTGGCAATGTGCAGAATGCAATTTAAGTACAGGAGACAAAGCGGATATCATTCCTCCTCCTTGGAGGGGCAGAAGGGCAGCTGAGGACCTGGCTTTCCCAGCTGAGACCTTCCCTAATGCCCCACATAGTTAAACTATGCTCTGAGCAGCACTGGAGGAGGGGAAAGAATATGGTCCAACCTCTGTTTCTGCCTAAAAGTCCAGTGTGAGGCTCCAGCCTGGACCTGTCCAGAGACCCTGCCTATCATGACTGTGCATGGATGGGAAGGAGTCTGTAGAAGTGCCAGAAATTCATAAACTTTCGCAGCTCCATCCATCTGCCTGCCCCCTCCCCTACTTTGCCAGGATTTCAAATCTTCCCAACAATTTGGGTTGACTCGCCATTTCCCTCAGGTGGTTATTTTTACATTACGGAAATTGCCTAGGATTTGGAAACGGAATCCACCTTCACTTGGAGATAAGCCTGGTTTTCTCAAACCTGAACCATGAAAATGAAATCAATTTTGGTTGAAAAAAACTGTGCAGCTTGTCTGTGACAGCATGCCCCAATTTTGAACTCTTAAGAAAGCATGAGAAACCTTGCATTTCAAAGTACTTTGCAATCCCCATTGGGTATTTTGTGCACCTCTAAGTGCTGCTGGGTTTGTTCCTGTCACCTCTTTGGCTTGTGCCTTACACAGCTTTCTTGGCACCTGATACATCTGAGCTCCAGCAGCGTGTTCACCTTCTCCTGTCCTTTCCCCAACAAGATCCTGATTCAGCATGTGCTTAACTTGAAGCAGCTTGCGTGGCCCCATTGATTTAGTGGATTAGAGAAGGCAGAATGGCCTGGATGTTTCCTGTCGGGAGCCGGGGACTAGGAATGCCTACGTTCCAGTCCTAACTCTGTTAGCGACTTGGGAATCATCATTAGTATCACAAGACTGATGCTTTCGTTTTCCCTCCACCCTCTGTGGGCAGGGGGGACCTGAAAACAGGTCTTACACAGATCATGGCATTAGTGAATTTAGAACATCATCATCTTCCTCCATATTTCAGAGCTGCCCATGAATGCTGCTTTTAAAAGGATCCGTGCTCTCAGAGTTTGCTGCTTTCTCACACCTGAAGGGTGCGTCTACACATGCAATTAATGCACAGTTTGAATGTGCACTCAGGAGCAAAAAACTCCGGAGCAATTAGCTCTGGAGTTTATTCGTATGCAGCACATGGAGCCCAGTGGGAGCAGCCTGGGCTGGCAGCGGGACCCAGGGGGTTAACCGTGTGCTGCAGGGGGGGTGCCTGAGGCTAACGGCCCCCACCGCGGCGCACCGGCCGCTGTCTCAGACCTGAAGGGTGCAGTTAATGCACAGTTTGAACGTGCGGCCAAGAGCAGAAAACTCTGGAGCAATTAGCTCCAGAGTTTATTCGTATGCAGCACATGGAGCCCAGTGGGAGCAGCCTGGGCTGGCAGCGGGACCCAGGGGGTTAACCGTGTGCTGCAGGGGGGGTGCCTGAGGCTAGCTGCTCCAACAGGGCTCCATGCGCTGTGCAGCGGCTGGCTGGGGCACGAGCAGCCCCCATGCTGAAGCACCCTCGTGCCCCAGTCAGCCCCCCTGCAGCACATAGAGCCCGGTTGGAGCAGCCCTGGGCTGACACGGGAAACAGAAGGTCAACGTGCCAGCCCAGGGCTGCTCTGATGGGGCTCCACATGCCATGGAGCAGCTGGCTGGGGCACGAGGGTGCTTCAACATGGGGCCTGCCTGCCAGCTAACCTCCGCGCTGAAGCACCGCCATGCCCCAGCCAGCCCCATCACCATCTACACGTGTGTTTAAGCACAGTAATTTACTGCAACTTCAGACAGTACTCGTGTCCGATGGGACTATCCGACGGCACAGTAATTTAGCCCACACCAGCCTGCTGCGCACATGTAGACAGTGACGCTTTACTATGCAGTAAATTAGTCTACTGCACAGTAAAGTGCATGTGTAGATGGGCCCGAAGAATAGTACTCAGTGCCCAAAAGCTTGTCCGTATCTCTCCCAATGATACAGCTGACCCAATAAAAGATATCACAAAAAAGTCCTTGCCTTGCTCATAATAGAGTCAGTTCCCACTTAACTCCAGGCTGTTCTGATGCCCCAGTCTTATGATCCCGAAGTGCCAGAACAGAGCATCTGTTTTTTATGCCTCAGATTTTCTTTGGTTTCTGCCCCCAAAGATCAGACTTCTTGCTTTTTCTCCTCCTCTTTATGGCAGTAGGGCCAAGAAACACGATTCCTAGCCAAGGGCCCGGTGGTGCTAGGCACTGTATACACCCCAAACAAACCAAAAAAATGGTCCCTGCCCCAAAAGGCTTCCAGTGTGGGTAGAAGGTGAAGGATGGCAGGTTGATCCAGAACAACAAAACAATGAGGCCATCTTGGTCAGAGTGACAGGCACTGCTGCTTTCTCAGACCTGAAGGGTGCAGTTAATGCACAGTTTGAACGTGCGGCCAAGAGCAGAAAACTCTGGAGCAATTAGCTCCAGAGTTTATTCGTATGCAGCACATGGAGCCTGGTGGGAGCAGCCTGGGCTGGCAGGGGACTCCGGGGGGTCAGCCATGTGCTGCACACGGGGTGGCTGAGGCTGGCTGCTCCGCCGGGGCTCCATGATTGGTACTTCGTTGCTCTTAGCTGCCTCCTTTAAACGGAGCAGAGTTCCTGCTTCCTTCCCAAGGCAGCAGCAGGGATTAATTAATATTTGCAACACGCTTTGATCTGACGTCCTATATGAGCATTTAGTATTAATCAGATTGGAATCGATCAGATCTGGTTTAATGTAGCCCTTGTCAGCGGTTCTTATGGCACGCCGCTTATTGGTGATACAGTGACAGCCACGCGCTCTGCCTCTCAGTAGATTGCCTACCTGTATAGCATCAGGCTGGAGCAAATCAGGGCAAACTGCCCTGGAGGGGGACTTCCCAACACTATATAGCACCTCACTGCTGTGGGCATTCCCATGCACTGTCTCCCTGCACTACCCTATGTGCCTTATGTACTTGAGCTGCTGCGCATCAATAATAATATGCTGCCTCCCTGCAGCAAACTGCAGCCTGTTGCACCAGCTTGATGCACAGCAGTGCGATCTGCTTCCCAAAATACGGGGCTCAATTCATCATTCTTCCAACCCTTTAAGCCAGCCAGGTTGGACCTCTGCAGCACTCCAGGTGTGTGGAGCAGTGAAAGGTTTTCTGAGAGCTAGCTGGGGGATGGATAGACACCTGGGAACATAACGGAGCATGGATAGGGCCAGTGAAGAAGGGGCAATTAATGGCTCCAGAGCAAGGAGGCAGACTCCTGAATAAGGGAGGTGCAAGCTGCCTTCCCTTCATCCTGGGATGGACAAATCAAGCCCCGTGCTGTCTCAGGTGGCAGCTTGCTGCTTTCTCTTGTGCACATCAGCAGATTCTGCATCCCAGCTCCTCACAGGTAACTCTGTCCTGCTGCCTTGCAGAATCCACTCATTTCCCCTTATTTGTGATCATATTTTTTTTTTAATGAAAGGTGCATTTTTATTGGGTCTCTTGTCCCTCTAGGCGCCATTAATGCTTATGCTGCCACAGATTCTTGCTCCTTTGTGTTATGACTGGGAATTATTTCCCGTTTCATTATCGATCAGATCGGGTTTAATGTAAGCCCTTGGTTTAATGTAGCTAAAGTTGGGCAGCGTAATATTATCCCCTAATGCCACGCTCTGCCCTGCTTGGGCACATCAGCTAATGCAGAGGACTGTGTATCAGAACCATTTGTCTCAAAGTTTAGGGGGTTGCATCCTGCGGGGATAAGGAGACCATATGTGCGTAGCTTTGATATTGCTGAATATGAACAAGGCGGTTTTGTTTCCATTGCTATTTGCCTTAAAGGTGCTCTAAGATCAGGGCCTCGCTGCACTCATCCTTTTACTCCCCAGAACGGGATAAAAGGTCTTGCAAGGCGCAGAAACGGGATTTAGGAACATTATGGAAGGACCCGGTGATAGAAGCACCCTTGGATCGGTGGTCTCCCCACTTCTGGTCCCATCTCTCTTCCTGTCTTATAGGGAATAGCAACGCCATTACTCTTAAGACCTATTTTTAAACAGAAGCTGTGAGTTGGGGGAGATGTATGTGATGTGATGGCCTGTCCTTCCTCCTGGCAAAAAAAGATCTCGAGTAGATATTTACTATCGGATTGATTGAATTTGCCACGTTCACACAATACAGTTTAAGTTGCCACGGGCTCATGACACTTCTTGGAGTGCCAGGTCAAAGGGGCTCATCACACGTCGCTGAGTGCCTTTTTGTTTGCACGTCACGAATCCACGGACGCAACTTTTAATTCGCGGCGAGCCAAACTAAACTAAATCCGAGGCGTTTTACTTTAATGCACCCGAAAGACTTTTAAAGCCTCCGGAAAACCTGCTCGTGCAAACAGTCATGCTGTTGGAGCGCAAGAAAGGGCAAAAACCGTGATGTGTACAAATGCCCTAAAGCATCAGGTTTGCATGTCTGCCACGTGACGTCCTGATACAGTGAATGCTCACCCGCTGCTTCCAGGGAAGAGCAAGAAGCCATGACATTTGGCTGCAGGTTCACTAAGACATGCTTTAGTTCTTTCTTTCACATCTGTCCATTGCTTTCCCCAACTTGCTTCTCCAATCCTCCTGGTCGCCATTATAGTTTTGGGCTCAATCCAAAAAATGGCCCGGGAGCCTCAAGAGGTACCGGAGGTAAATGTTCAAGTCCTGCTCCAGGCGCCCATACCACGGAGTACATTGTCCTCTTCCAGCTTTGCTTTGCACCCTCACCTCTCTCTACTACTGCTAGAATTTATTTTCCACAAGTGTCACCATCTGTTCTCCTTGCAATCTGCCCCTTTGCTACTCTTTGTGCATTTGCTTTCGGCCAGGCTTGGGAAACAGGGGTTCTGGGAAGGTTATAAATAGATCTTGAGCTTGCGGCCAAGTTTGAGCAGGAGGAAAAGAGATGCCTCTTTCCACGGGGAGAAGTGCTTTCCCATCCCCCATCCTCAGCAGCTGAATCCCTCTCCCCGACCCGTGGCATCAATCAACCCGCCGTCGAGCCGTCAATCACAGCTGCTTCTCTGAATGCCTGGTCTATGATAATCTGGGCTTTTGGGATCAGAGAGATTTTTCCCCGTGGCCATGTGTGTGCCTTGTTTACCCCGCAGGCTATGCAGCACAGCATCCTCTTCCAGAAGGGTGGCTCTGCAGCTGTTACACGTTTGGAGCGGGGAATTCAAGTGTCCCACCTGTCTGGGACTTGTGTGCATGTCCTTGCCTTGTAGGATGTGCATGGGAGGGCAGAGCTGCAAAGAACCACTCCGTCTCCAGGTCTCTATTGCATCTGACACCATCGGTCCATGGAGACCAAGCGACTGGTTTGCCAAAGGCAGTGGCTTGGGGCCCATCTAGCAACCAGAGCATAGCAGAGGCTCCTGTCCCCGATCCCAACCCAAATGCTTGTAGAGACCTGGGTTCAAATTCCCACGAGCTCCTGAGTGAACTGCAGCAACAAGGATTCTCTTACAAAGAGAAGAGATGAAAAACAAGGCAGCTGGGGTGGCAATGATTTTCTCATGGCCCTATGCAGCAGGTCAAGACTAGAAACCCAGGAGTGCAGGCAGCCAGAGCTGGGGACGGTCCTGTCTTTGAGGTGAAACACAGAGGTCTCTTCTAAGGTGTGATAAGGTATACTTCGGTCTTTACTCAGGAAAGGATCAGGGCTGGGATAGCAGCAGCTGTGCAGAAGGGGTTAGTAAGCCCATGACTGGGGAGAGCAGCTCACAGCTCTCCTCTGTCTACAATAAGGTTTAACCACAACTGTCACGACCGCTCTTTCCTACCCAGCCCCTATCAGACACAAATCCTGGCTGGGAGACCTGATGAATTTTGCACCTCTGGCTTCTCACGCAAAAAGGCCAATAGTAAAGAAAAGGGCAAAACCCAACCTGGGTGGAAAACCACTGGATCCTAGGGTAGGACCCGGCGACGCTCTGCGGATGGCAGGGTTACATCACCCCCATTAGGCAGAGCGACCTGACCGCACAGCTCTGCAGAGGATACCCCCTCCTCCTGCCTTCAGAGCCAAGTGGTGTCGTCTCAGTGCTGACCTGGCCACCATCCAGAATTGGATTTCCAATTAAGAGCTTAGACTTACCCCAGATAAAAGGAGGCTGAGGCCTTAGTTGAAGGTCAGGGAACTTTGGACATCGTGGGGCAGATTTATGCCTGGCTTAACTCCACCGAAGACACCGGCGTCGCAGAAAGGATGGATTTGGCCCAGTGGATATAACTCTTGTCCTGGAAGGTCGACAGATGCCCTTTAGAATAGACTCTGGTGGCTGATCCTGGGCTGGGCTGTAGGAGCACTGCAGAGAGCGACCATGCTTCATCAAACCGGCTGACAGCGGTGGGGACAATTAAGCGGCACTTTTGCTCCGAGTTAATGAAGGTGTTGTGTAGCTCAGCTCCCGAGAAGGGAAAAGGCAAGCTGAGCATACGGAGCCCTTCTCTTTCATCCGCTCTCCTCTCGCAGAGGATCTAAGGAGCTTCATTGCGGGATGCTGCTGCTGTTTGCAGCGGGGGTGGTTGGACCGGCAGTCATCCTCCAGTCAAATCATAGACGTTTCATGGATTGTAGAGGCGGAAGGGACCATGAAGGACCATCATGTCCGACCCCCTGCCCCTGGCAGGAAAGAGGACCGAGGTCAGACGACCCAGCCAGGTGCCTACCTAGCCTCCTCTTGAAGACGTTGTAGGGGAAGGAGAACACGACTTGGGCCTTATCGCTCCATTTTACACTGAGAGCTGCATTAAACCGGGTCTGATCACGTCCAAGATGCATCAACCTCCTGCAGCCCCCAGGCTCGGCCCTGCCCCAAGCACCCCACGAGCACCTCTGCCCAAACCCAACACAGCCATTTAGGGCCCCGAGTCCTGCCCGAGCATCTCTGCCAGTGGGGAGATGGGAGACCTGACAAGGCACAGCACATTATTAGCATTTTGCAACTTGAAACACTTCCCAGTTTGCTGCTTGGGCAAAGGTTCAGGATGAAAGGCGGGCGGGGGGGATATTTTATTTATAACAGCTCATTCATTTGATGAAGAGTGGTTTTGAAAAAAAAAAATCTGCCTGAAACAATGCTGTGGGAAGGGGCTGAGTCAGGGAGGGGGAGAAGGGAGCGAAGGAGAGAGACATCATTCACAAAGGCTTAATCAAAAAGCACTGCAGAGAGTTGTGCCCTGGCTAGCATACTCCAGCCAATCAGTTATAAAGCCATTGAGCAAGGGGTTTATTTCTGGGTAATTTCCCATTGAAACAAATACCGGTTCCTGGAACAGGTGTTATTTTTGGAGTCCGGGTATTCCGCCTATGCCAGACCACAACCCCCCAGGTTTCCTTAAATGCCATATTCTTTGCAGGGAGGACAAAGATGAGCTTAGACCGGGCAAAGGGTCCCCAGCAGAGACCTGCCGTGCTGCTCCTCCAGGCAATGGTGCCGCTTCCTTGGGAGGCATAATCACCTTATCAATATTTTCCGTCATAAATTTGCACATAAAAATCAATTAATTCCGGGTGTTGTTGATTATAAATCAACTATTTACATAATTAATTATTATATCTTTAATAAATGGCAGGCAGGAGAGTAGGCTGGCAAAATAGAGCCATTCTTACGGCATCATCAATTATTCGGGAAGGAAGGCAATTACACTAAATCTTCCTTCTACCTACTTCTCCTGTCAAGAGAAACATCTCCCCCCTCCACCCCCAGCCCCGATTCAGCACTCTGGAATCAGGCCTCCGACATTACATTACTAAATTGCTTAAGCAGCATTTTAAATAACAAAAAGGGATATCATTTAATTTTTTCGAAACATGAAAATCAATAAGCTGTCCTTCAGCTTCTCTGAGTGATTGGCCGGGGCCGTCTCTCTGCAGAGCTAATTCAATTTCCAGTCCTATTCAGAGCAGCCAAGGCTTCAAAAATAATCAGACTGATCTTAAGAGTCCATCTGGGACCCTGGCTAGGAATTCCTTTTATTGGATTAGATACCTTGTCCTTTTAGAAAGGGAGATGTATTCCTTTCATTATTTGGAGACAGCGCTTAATCAATAATCGTTGCTTATATTTATGGGCGCATTGTTGGTTGCAATCTTTTGCATGTAATTTATAATGACATGGGACCCAATTACTGGAGGGGGGCTCCTCGCTGCAGGGCCTCCACCAGATACTATCTCTTTTAGGCTTGTCGATGAGATGCCCAGAAAAACGACGACGGCCAAACTCACCTGCAAAACACGGAGTCCACTTCTGCCTAGCCGGAGGGAGTGGGAAAGGAAAGGGGAGTTAATAATATTTAGCACCTCACATAGGTGAATACATCTGCCCAAAGGTCCATTAAGTTGGCTCAGTTATGACAGCTGTTAAGAGAAAGAAAGGAGGTCGCGGGGCTAAGGTATTGCTCTGGGAACCTGGGGGCACGTGGCCAATTCCTTCTCGTCGACACATTGCCTTTGGGCAGGACTCTCAGGGTATGTTGGCACAGCTGTGATTTCCACTCATGCCCCCTAGACATACCCAAGCCAGCGTGCAACTAGGTAGATCGAGCTCCAGTAACAGCCTCACTGGGGCTGCACTGGTTTCAGCTGCCTCGTGCTTACCCAAAATCCTGGGATGAGGATGGTGCACCGGGCCGACCGTGCCATCCCACCTGCGACTCAAACCAGCCGGTCCAGCTGTAGCTCAGCGACGTCTCTGTAAGTTCCCACCACATCTCCGGTTCGCAGCATGGGCATACCCGTCGAATCCAGCTGCCTGCTTTGCAATCTGGTACATGAACTCCAATATGACAGTGTTTCGCCCTTATTTTTCACAGGTGCAAGTGGCTGCACAAAGCTCAGGGCTGTGGAGAATCAGTAAAATAGGCCTGGTGGTGCTTCCTCCCTCTGGCTTGGCTACTTAAGACTTCAAGCTCTTTGGGACTGGGACAATCCTACACCGTATCTATACAGCCTACATCATAGACCACCCCATAAGTCTACACCAATCCTACACCGTATCTATACAGTCTACACCATAGACCACCCCATAAGTCTACACCAATCCTACACCATATCTATACAGTCTACACCATAGACCACCCCATAAGTCTACACCAATCCTACACCATATTTATACAGTCTACACAATATACCATAAGTCTACTCCAATCCTACACCGTATCTATACAGTCTACACCACAGACCACTCCATAAGTCTACGCCAATCCTATACCATATCTATAGAGTCTACACCATAGACCACCCCATAAGTCTACACCAATCCTACACCATATCTACACAGTCTACACCATATACCGCACCATAAGTCTACACCAATCCTACACTATATCTATACCTGGTGCATCTATTCAGGGTGCGGATGGATGACACACATACGTTGGTGTGACTGGCATCATGCTGGTATATAAATATAGCAGACAGATGATGCGAACTTCTATATTGGAAAACTTTGCTGAGTCTAGTGAAGAATTGCTATGAAAGAATCAGGGGGGAAATTACACTGGTTTAGGTGTTATCTGTCCATGTCCGTGCCGGGGTAGCCATTTGCTGATGTCAAATGCTGTCACTCGTTTCCCTGATGCCTAGCTAGGTGGCACAGTAGTACAGTGACAGCCACCCGCTGGGTGTAGAATAACTTTTCATCTGTCTTTTGGATGTCAGTTCAGGTTAGCTACCTCACTAGGTTGCCAGGGGCTCAGCTGAACTTGTGCATCCTTCCAAGAAACCCAGGTGGCCACCTCTTCTCTGCCATCATTACCTGAGTAGCTAAATTAAATCCAGGTTGAGTCCCTACTCCCTGCTGAAATCACACCTCGGACTGCAAGGTAGGCCTTGCTGAAAAGCAAAAAATGTACTAGACCAGGGGCTTTGGAGACATGAGGGCAACTCTGACCTCTGCCACTGGCTTCCTGTGTGATCATGGGCAGGTCACTACCTCCAGGCCCGCTCTGAAACATGGGGATGATAGGATTCCCCAGTCTCTCAGGGTTGAGGTGTTCAAGATGCCAGATAAATACATAGGATGGGTAGGAAGAGGCGTGCTTGTTCCTACGGAACAGCTCTACACAACCGAATGCACAGTGGTTACTTATAGTAAATCTTGCAAAAACAATATTTTGTGCAACCGAATAAAGAAGTGAAGCTTTGCTACAGATCATTAGAAGACAGTGGAAATGTTGTCCCAGACACAAAGGATCTCGTTCCCTATTCAAGACTATGAGATATTAGAGCCACTCTTGTAAAATCCGCCTGCTTTCGTCTCATCCTATTCTGCCAGCGTGGACCGCAAAGGATTTAGGCACGCTGATCAAATGAGCCGGATCCCCAGCTCCATTTTACAGACGGGGAAACTGCGGTGCAGAGAGGCAAAATGACTTCTCCAAAGGTTTGGGGGAAGCTAGCTGCATAGCCGGGACTACAAAAGCAGCCCTCCGATGCCCAGGTCTGTGGCTTAGCCACCAAACCACCCCGCTCCTCCAGAACAGGAGGATTCCTCCTTCCACACGTACGGCCGTGTATTTTCGGATGAGCGTTCGTTCGCTTACGGGGAGCCCAGACACAACAGAGCCAATTCTACCATCGGCCGAACCCCGTCGACCACGCGCAGTTGGAAACGTTTTCTCCATCCTTCAAGATTATTGCAGCATCTGTTGATCACATTAAGTTGTAAGTGTGCTGTCTCCATGGAGACTGCCGAGTCTCCCTGGGTTTCCAGTTACCGTATGTGGTTTTGACTGAAAGCAGAGTCACCCAATGAGTCTATTCCTATGCCATGTAATGAAAGGACAAGGATGTCACCAGACTGCTTGGTAGCTATGTTGGATAATGCAGCTGGGCTTGTATTTACACTCACTTAAAGGGACGTTGTCAGAGCAATTGGCATCTCAAATGGGTTGTTTTTTTCCAATAAAGGATTTGATTCAATCATCTGACCCCAGCAGATGATTTTATTAAATCATCTGACCCCAGCAGGGGGCTGGCCCCGATGATCTGCGAGGTCCCTTCCAGCCCCGAACAACTATGAATCTATGAATCATTGCAAAAGACTGCCCTTAAGATCAGTAGCAAATTGTTTTTTTTTCTTTTTTTTTTTTTGGCCATGCTTTCATAGTTTCCTAGGTGTTAGGGACCTTACAGGTTCATAGACACTAGGGCTGGAAGGGACCTTGGAAGATCATGCAGATCCAGCCCCCCTGCACATGGGCAGGAAAGACAGCTGGGTTCAAACGATCCCAGCAAGATGTTTTATTGTTAATAATAATACTAAAAAAATCTTAGCAGAACGGTTGATTTGCATTTAAATGTTTCTCTGCAGCATTCACGGCAGTGCATAAGAGTCAGAAAGTGTGACTACATAGGAGCCAGCCAAGCAACCAAACAGAAACCCTGTCCTCTTCTCGCTCCCCAACTGAACCAGACCAAAAGATAGTTAAAACAACGGCTTTCGGGCTGAATCATCTTTGGCGCGGCCAGCAAGAGAAGTAAGGAAATGACTTTTCTAAAATAGATTGGATTTGAATTAGGGAGTATTGTGCTTGTCTATAAAAAAGGCTCCGGTAACCCGAAAACGCATTTTGAGCCCCTCCGTGGAAGTTAAAACGGTCTGCACGACGCATTATGGGAAGATGGGAAGCCGGGGAATTCTCTCTTTTAAATAAATATTTGTCTTTACATCCCGTAACCAAAGAAAACAGCGTTGAAATCCTTGTGCAGACACACGAAACACCCAGAGGTCATGACAAGGCAGCAGAGACCGCTTACTGTGAATACAGTTAGGAGACCAAGAAAACCTGCATTATGTCTCCCTTTCTCTCAAACTAGTGGGGCAAGGGCAAGCTGCAAAATCTCCATGCCCCCGGAGCAGGTGGGACTGGGGGTGCGTCTCTGTCTGTCCAAACACACCTGGATTTGACGGAAGGGGACTATTTAGACTGCGCTTTCCCTTGATGTAATCCCGGCACAAAGCTGCTCGTCATTTTTTCTGCTTTTCCCTTTTCCAGCCAGACCTTTCCATGCAGTCTCCACCTGCATCTCCCTTATAAATTGGCTGGCTCTCCTCTCAGATTTACTGGTGCACATCTGCCCAAATACTCAACCAAATGTGCAGTGGGCGCCAACGGAGAACCCCCCCCGCCCCGTTCCCTAAATGTCGCTGCCAAACGACTTCAAAGCCTGGCACTGCTGGAGTGAGCGTGAGCGGTGAGGGCAGCAGGGCTGACCCTTGGGGGGTAATGGCAGAGACACCTGCTTGATAGCAATATCCGTCTGGGAAAAGTTCATCCGCGGATCTATTGCCTGCAATGGAGACGGGCGAGCTTTGCTGTTCCCATATGAAACTATGCGGTGTGCTAATGGCATTTTCATGCCTCCATATGGTGACAGCGGACAGACTTGGTTGAGCTCCCCTTTCCAAAAAGAGGATTTATCAGTACATCTGAGAGGGAGAGAGCTAAAGAGAGGCTAATCGTAGCACTCCTCTTTAAAGAAACAGTCTCCCCGCCTTGTACGACTGGGGATACTGAGGCACAGAGACAGGGAATGACTTGGCCAGGGTCACGCAGACGGAGAATGGAAGAGCCAAGCAAGGGAGCTTGATAGCTGGACTTCTAGGCCATGAACTACTGCCTCTAGCTCAGGATGGTCTATCACAGCATGGTCACTTTGACATCTTTCCTGCGGAAAGCCTCCCTTTCCCTCATTTCCTCCCATTGCGCCTAAATGCAAAACTCAAATGCAAAAGCAAGGTGGCAAAAATAATAACGCCGTCCCTTTGCGGAGCATTGTTCCCCTTGCTCTCCGTGCAACCGATGTGGAAATTGGATCTGTGACTGAGCCGTAACCAGCGGTCATGGACGATGGGGTAGAGGGTCCCTCTGTGTGTCCCACGGTCATCGTGCTAGAGCCTCACTGAGGCCTTGCAACCGATTCTCCGTTGCCTGCATCTTCCGCTTGCATCAGCAAGGATGAGAAACACCAGCCTTGGCAGAATTTTACCCCTGCATTGCACCACTGTGAGCTACTGCATGAACTGCAGGTTGATGGCGAATCCAGCCCCGGACCTCACGATGGTGATACGGGGCTGGATTCTTCTTTACATGATGGCCCCTTTACATGGCCTGGAAAGCATAAAAACTGTACGGGCCAGAGGAGCTTAAAGGGGTCAGGCTGTAAATGAGATTCGGGCCTTCTGGCTGGTCTCATCTGCACCACTTGCTTTTCATCTCTTATACCCGCTTCTTACTCCGAGGCGCCCTTAGACTTCACAGTCACTCTCGTGCAGTGGATCTCAACCTTTTTAGACTCAAGGAACCCCTCAGCAGACTCCGAGCCCCCCCTCAAAATATGCCAGCACTTAGCTGTCACTCGTGGAAAAAAGAATAGAGCAATTGTTCTGTTGCAAAGAGCTCAGAAAAACCACAACTGTCTTGACATTACGGATTCCTCTTTGAAATGTCTGGGCTTTGCTTGCGAAGCATGTGCCCGTAGCTGCATCCCGAACAGCGCTAATGCTGCGTGGCACCCTGCGGCACCCTTGCAAGGATCTCGTGGCACCCTGGTTGAGGATCACTGCGCTAGCATGGCCATCCTTGTCGCAGGATGCTCGGTCCCTTTAAAGGAGTGGAGGCTGAGCAGCGCCACTGCCGCTTCGGCTGTGCGGACGGGGCCAAAACCAAGCCCTAAAAACCTGAAATGATTGAGCGTGGCGTTTGCAAAGGAGGTGGGGTGGAAAGCGCAAATAAACAAACGGCTCGGCTCCAAACTAAAGAGCTGCTGGATTTAATCTGACAGGGTCTGGGATGCTTCATTTGACACAGACTGGCAGCAGTCTGGTGATTGGCAAGCGGTTGGGATAATGGCTCTCCGGATTGTCATAACATTGCAAGATCATCTGCAGAGCAGCCCAGCCAGCCTGGGAGCAGAGGAGCAGGCTGTGTTAGACGGTTGCAAAAATGAAATCACTCGAACTGGCGAGACCGGTCGCTCAGGCCGGGGAGGGGAGGAACGCTACAAGGACCCAGAACAACATTTCCCCGGTCAAGCTTCTGAACCCTGTTCGGTTTTCGATCTCTGTAGATTTAATCTGCGATCGCAGCCTCTTGTCCGTGCTAGCGTAGCTTCTCGTGGTTGCCAAAGAAGCAGGGCTACAGGGACCTCAGTGGCATCAAGTGCAGGGGAGGCTGGACCTGATCTGTAAGGTCCCTTCCAGCCTCTAACAGCAATAAAACTATGAAGTCCAGCTTCTCATCCCCAGGCAAAGGGGAGGGATTGAAGGAGCGGTGTAGGTAAAATACCGGGTGCCCAGTGCTTGCAGGAGGACACGAAGTGAGCCTATGTGCCCCAATGCCACAGGGCAGCCGGACATGAGCAAAGGGGCACGCGCTTTGGGAAGGTACGCTCGGTTCTTGCCTCGGCACTCATGAGTTTGCCTGCGCCGTTCAATCTGCCGTGTGCCGAGCGAGCGTGGAAAACGGAGAGAATATTTTCCTACCTTGCAGGACTGTTGTGAGCCCCGAATCCATTTATTTTCCAGTGCTCGGCTGCTACGGTGCTCGCAACCCCGTAAGTACGCCGCAAGGCGGAGAGTGGTTCATCGGGCCCGCTCGTCTCTCCCTGGCCCCAGCTAGCCCCAGCTGCGTCAGCGGAAGCTTTCGGCGCCTCATTTTTCCTCTCCTCTGTAATACAGGGATGATGCTACTGATCTCCTTTGGAAAGTGTTTTGCAATCGGAGGGCTCAGAATAGCTGGTGTTATTATTAACATCATCCCCTTATGTGCCGGCTGCGGCGTCTCACTTGTTATGCACGGTACAGCCTTGTGCTGAAGTCATTACGTTGGAGCTGTTGGGCTTCAACTGTTCGATGTGTTTAGGCTGCTGTGCTCAGGAGCTGGATCTGACGTGCTGCTGCGCCATTCACCTCCCGTGCGCGCAGTGTCGGGCCCGCGGTCTTATAATTACCCCGCGTTATCCGAGCCGGTTTTTGGGGGGCGCTTCTGGTGCGACTGTGGTTCGCGCTGTAGCTCGCCTCTTGTGCTCGGCCCCGTGGATTAGCAGCGTGCTGTCTGCCGTGCCCGAGACGTTATCCCGCTCGAGCGCTGATTGCTTGTAATTTCCCCCCTCTGCTTTTGGCCGTGCTGCAGAAGCAGTCGCTTGGATTTGGGCCGTCGGCGCGGAGCGGTTGTGCGCTTAGTGCGTTGCCCAAGCCGTATTTATATTGTGCATGCCTCTCAGATGGCTTTGCTTGGTTTAAAACAAAAAAGGTTATGCCTAGTTCTGGAGTACAGTCAGCTCAGTCGCGAGAGAAGACGTTGCAAAATGAGCCAGTAACCAAGTTCCTTGACCTCGCGTCTACACTGCTATTGCCTGAGTGCGTTTTGCAGTATGAACAAACCGCCGCCGAGTGATGCCCAGCTCGGCAGCTGTGAATCTCTACCAATAACTACATCTACTTTAGCAAGGAAAATAAAGGCCTTTTGGCATTTCAGGTATTTGTGTTGTTGGCACCATCCCTGCATCTCGTTGGCGCAGGGGGGAAAGCAATGTCCAGTGCAATATAGATGACGATCTTCTGCGCTGGGCCGGTTGGGTCCCATTACACAAGATCGCTTACGGAAATACTTCTTCATCCCCTTCCTTCCATTGCTTTCCCCTCGGATCAAAGCCCTCTGCTAAATGAATGGGAGTTAGTTGGAAGAGTTTAGAAAAACACCCCCCCCCCCACAGCACCAGTTCCTTGTACTTGAAGAAAAATAAATAAAAAAATAAAGGGCAGCTGGTACAACCTACAACCCCAGTTGCTAAAACTGGCATCATCTGTTATTTCACATCCTTTTGCAAAATGTTCCATTTTATCGGAGCTAAAAACAGCTTTTCTCTGCTGGAAACATGCAAATATCATTCCTTCATAAAGGCGCCACCAGATGGGAACTTAATAACTGTAGACTCCGATTCTCGGTGCCTGGAGTTGTGCAAAAACTTTGAAAATTCTTGTTTATTCCTGACGGTTCGAATACGGTTCTGTACGCCGGCTCCTGGCACGGAGCCGAGCTGCTTTAATGCAAAGGCTGTTCCACCATCCCGGGATCAAGGAGCCAGGGGTTGGAGGACTGGGGGGCTCTTTGGTTCTCAGTCCGTGGGCCTTCTAGCGCAGAGGAAATTTGCATGGCAAAATTGTTTTTAAGGTGAGCCAGTGAGGGCAGATAATCTCTGAAAGGTGCTGGGTAGACTGCCCTTTTTCTCTGTGTTTTTGATTATTTGCCCTGCTGTCCATTATATATGTGTGTGTATGCGTGTGTGTTTATGTATGTAGAGGTATGTGTGTATATATATGTATATGTACGTCTAGGTATATGTGTGTACATGTATATGTGCATATATATGTATATGCATGGATAGTATATATATATGTGTGTGTATATGCATATGTATGTATATGCATATGTGTATATTTATGTATATGTATGGATACTATATACATATATGTGTGTATATGTATATGTATAGTATATATGTATATGCGTGTACATGTATATGTGCATATATATGTATATGCATGGATAGTATATACATATATGTGTATATGCATATGTATGTATATGTATATGTGCATATATATGTATATGTATGGATAGTATATACATATATGTGTGTATATGCATATGTGTATATGTATGTATATCTATGTATAGTATATACATATCTCTCTACATATACATACATCTCTATATACATACATGTGTGTATATGTATATGTATAGTATATATATATAAGTGTGTACATGTATATGTGCATATATATGTGTGTGTATATGCATATATATGTATATATATATATGTATATCACGATATCTAGGAGGGGCGAGATTTCATAAGGATTTTACGGAGAGGCTAAATGGCTATGCGATGGGGAAAAAAAAGAGAGAGAAAAAAGAGCTCCAGAGGAAGATGGACAGCAAAAGACAAAGCAAGAATGATGTCCTCATATGTTCGAGACAATTTAAGCAGGGGAATACAGAAGCCAGATGTAGCCGGCGCAATAAATTCTTCATGGCTCCATTTATAACAAGTACCAGTCTCCGCAATGAAGTGAGATAAAAAGAAGAGTCTGGGCGGCCTTCAAACTTTAACTCTAAGCATTCCTGCAATGAACTCAGGCTTTTGAACAAGGCTGGTGCTTGGCTTTGTGTGTGAGCTGCCTTCAATCAGGTCCTACAAGACCTTTCCACAATGGTCCATCCGCAAGGGCCTGACCCTCTCCTGCGCTGCGCTCCGCGGTTTAACTCTCCTCTGCCTTGAGCCTGGTGCCCTCGCTCGCCTCTCTTCCGAGTGAATGCAAGCTGGATGTATGAAGTGCTACTTTCCCAATCTGGAAGGGGATGTGCAGCTGCCCCCTGCCCTCGCTTTGTGTGAGGACTTCGCACGACCTCCGTGAGCTGCAGTTCCCCAGCTGCAAAAGGGAGAAGAGCCATCTTTCCTGCTTGTCTCCTCTCTTTGGATTTCAAGCTCTTTGGGGCAGGGGCTACCAACGGACTCTAGGCGTGCACTTGGCTAACTCTACCGGGTCCTGATTTCAGCAAGGGCTTGTATGAGCCACGTTATAAGGAAAAATGAACAGTAATAGCAGCCTGCTAACAGTGACGCCCCAAGTGCACATCAAGGGACACACTCACATGTTAACTAAGTTTGGATCACATTCTTTTAAAAGTCACCTTTCATTTTTTCCAGTCGATACTTCTTGAATCCAGTGGGACCAGGAAGGGCTGAAAAACACACCTCCTTCTTTGCCCGTCTTGTCCATTCACTTACTCCATTGCAAACTGGAAGAAACTCCACTGAGTTTTATCCGGGTGGTTGCACAGGTGTCCATGGGATCAGCATCCAGCTTGCCCTCTTCCCATATAGCACTATGTAAGTCTTTGCAATCAGCTCCAATCTTCTTAAGAGTACGGGATCTATTGAAAATGTATAGGGAGTTTCAGATTCAGCGATCACCCAGGTTATACCTTTCCGTTTAGGTATAAATGATAGTCTTTAACTAAATGCACCATAGTGCTGGCGCATCTGTCACTGGTGGCATTAAATATGAAAGGCCCCTGTTGAGGACTGTGCAGCTGGGAGGGTTGGTAAAGTGCAGCAGAGCCTTCTGCCCGTTCCTATCCAGCCCAAGATGGTAAAAAATGGGAGGTGAAATGAGGTGATCTCATCCCATTTCCTAATAGAGAAGTATCCACGCTGCAGAGCTACCACCACAGTTGTTATCTGCAGCCCAAGGAGTCAGATCAACATCTGTTCTTGGAAAGCAGACTTCCCTTGCATCCAGAGAAGTGGGCTTTTCTCTGTCTGTTGGCTGGGTACGTTGGCACTGCCCAGGAGCTACCTAATACGAGGGTAAGTAGAGGGCATGCCTATGCCATGTCCATGGTGCGTCCCAGGGAGGATGATCTGAGCACAGCCCGCCTACCCAGATCCACTGATATGCTCCAGGGCTGGAAGTGTGCCAACGAGGTTTCTCAGGACTCGTGCCTCGCACCCGCTCTCAGACCCTCGGTCTCCAACAGGCATCAGAGCAGGCATGAACTCAGAGCAAGTCTCGCTGGTGAACGTCTAGATGTGGAGCATTTCAGACTCCGGTGGGCACGGCATGCTTAGTCCCATCCTCCTTGGGACCGCTGCAGATGTGACACGGACGTGTCCTCGCACGCGGCATTCTTCACGAGCGCAAAACCTATCGAACGTCCGAGGGTTAAACTGTAAGTGGATGCAGCTCCCATAAATGAGAGCTGCAGTTGCATAAATCAGCTGAACTGCCTGATGATGACTCACATCCCAGGGATCCATGTCTTTTCCCCAGCAAGTAACGGAGGATCAGGAACACTGTATTAACATCATCCCTTGCGGGTGTTGTTAATGGGTATCCAGCAACGTCAAATTTTAGAAGCCAACATGGATGCAGCGCAGGGTGATTTGGAGTCAGTGACAGTCTTACCGTGGACTTCAATGCGTTTTAGATAGAGCCTCAATAGTAAAAAAGCGGTGCGGATTTTGTGGAGTGAAATAAAGGAACGTGGGCTATTTATACTCTGCGACATTAGAAGAAACGAACTGGAAGGAACAAGTCCATGGAGAAGATCGCTCATAATCTCAAATCGTTCTTTAGCCAGTCGTCGGAGAGGGGGAGAAAGTGAAAATATTGGAGTGAAAGCCGCCAGTGTTCAGACCATCGAAGCTGCTTTCTAAAGAGCTGAGGTTTGGGGCAACCAAGGGTCCTTTTGCCAGACTGGGGAACAAAGACACGACCATAGTGAGGCAGCCCAGGGACCCCCAAACCTAGCACCTCCTCAGTGACAGTGGCCAATGCCAGCTGCTTCAGAGGCAGGTGCAAGAAACTCAGTAGTAGCCAGCTATGGAATAACTGGCCCCCAAAGATGTTTCCTCCTAGCTGGGGGGCTGTTTAATGCTCAGAAGCACAAAGACAATGGGAACTGATGGTGTTCCTCTGAGAAATACCTTGGTCTGCAATACTTGGTCAGGGCAGAACTTTTCAAATATTGCACGGGAGATCCTCCGCTTTCAGGCTGCTCCGATGGGCAATTCAGGAGGCCTGACAAATAATGGACAGTGGAAGCTTCAACTCCTTCTGGAAAGGAAGAGCCTTTACCAGCAAACCAATTTGTCCAGATAATGAGGAGCCCATGATGCACTCTCCAGAGACTAATCTACGGCACAAGCCTCCCCGCAGCAGCTAAATGCACATTAAACATCTCCAAAGAACTAGCAGCGCCAACATGATAGGGGGGAAGAGGGGAACTGTTGAATACTTGCATCAAATGTTTTCCAGATGAATTTTTCAGTGATCAGATTCAATCGACTGTGAAGCTTCGTAGGGAGAGACGCCCTCCGTGCACGAGCTGAAAACAGCAATCCAGGAAACGCGCCCATCTTTATGCCGTGGGCATGGTTTGCCCCGAGGCAGGGCACCGCATGGCAAACGCCTGGAGGGAGCTACCTTGGCTGTGCATGAATGAACAGCTGCCTTAGGAAATGCTTACCTTGCCCCAGGAAGAAAAATGACCCGGGATTGGAATTGGGGTAAATTTTCCAGGGTTAGGGCACTTCGGTTCAAGGGGTTGTGTCACACGAATTTAATTTTTTTCCCTTCAGGGCAGCTGGGTTTTCCCAGGTTATCCCATCTGTGGCCTTAGGTAAAAGGAACATATTTCACCTTTATCCTTCCACTATTATTGTCTATAAACTATGTGGATACCTTTGTGTTTCTCCGTAGCAAAACGATGCACGGAAGAACTGTTAACATACTGGGAGGACCAAACCCTTATTGCAGAATCAGACCAGGACTTCCAGGGACTTCCAGGATGGCTCAGCCCCTAACTCCAACTAGCCCGGTGTCCCATCTCCAGCAGTAACCAGGCCAAGCTTGAAGGAGGTCCTCTGCAATGAGACACTGCACAGCGTGGGTTAAGATCATACCCATGACCAACAGCCTTGGTGGAGAGTTCAACTGAATCCTCCTACAGCCCAAGACCCGGCCTGGTGCAGATCTGGCTCAGAGTTATAGAAAATGAGGGCTGGAAGGGACCTCAGGGGGTCACATCTAGTCCATCCCCCTGCTCCAAGCAGGACCAGCCCCAACTACATCATCCCAGCCGGGTCTTAAAAACCTCCAAGGATGGAGATCCCACCACCTCTCCCCCCAGACATCTCCACTGGGTGGGAAGCAGCGTCTGCCCTTGTCATTTAGCAATCTCAGTGGTGGGTCATTATCTGCTCCTGGGACCATTAAATTGGATGCTAAAACTTCCCCTTCCACTCTGGCTAGTAGAGCTCTTTCAGTTATAAGGATCTCAGCTTAGCAAAATCTACACGGATCACAGAGATGCTGCTCAGAGCTCAATAATACAAGTCGAGTTCTCTGCTAGAATAAAAGATTTACCCAAATTACGTGGCCTGCCTATGTCTTTAGACCAACGCGGCTGCCACCTACACCCCAGACAGAAAGACAGCGCTGTTTTTTATCGCTCAATGCACTTTCCATTGTACTCTGAAGCTGAGAACATGACTCCTCTTGGATGCATCCTTATGAATGCAATCCTTCACAGTGCTCATCCGAGGGTTTCTGTCCCTGGGCCTGCACCTCCGGAGCTCAATAAACAGCTTCTTTAAAAAAATAAAATCATTCCAGGCACTTAGTCTCACCTTGGCTCGTGCCTTTTGCTGCTCCCCCCTCCCCTTGCTCCTGATAATCCCTTGAAGCTGCCGTACACCCGCAGTCACAGCTTTTCAGCCGGTTTGTGCCACATTTTATGCCTCCAGGGAGATCCGTGCTATTAGAAAAGAGGTCATTCCAGGGAGCTGAAAGGGAGCAAATGCCAGACCCCAATTCAACAGCACATACAAAAAGATGCTCAACTTGCAGCACGTGCTTTGGCCCATCAGACTCATATGCCTATGTAAAAATAAAACACTTGCTAAGTGTTTTGCTGAACTTAGAGGCTTTGCAGCATATTTGTCCATGCAGTGCACGCTTGGGCTGTGGGACACTGAGGAAAAGAGCTTATCAGGTTTCCAAAAGCGGGTCTGATATTTTTTGGATAATGAGAACATCTAGCATCACAAAGATGAATACAAAGCAAGCAAGGGCTATAAGCCCTGCTGCTTACCCATTTATGCCTAGGTGCAGCAAACGGGCCAAATCAGCCATTGCAATAGCCTCAGTATGATTTATTTATGATTCTTCTTCTTTAGGTACCACCTAGATGCCCTAGCTACGATGAGGCTCCCGCGGTGCTTGGCTTTGTACACGCAGGGAGCTCCCCTCCCTCCCGCCCCGCAATTTGTAATAGAGAAAGGGTGGAAGAGGATACAGGTGAATTGACTTGCTCAAGGTCGTGCGGCGGGGAATATGACCCAGGTCCCCTGACTCCTAGCTCGGTGGTTTCTCCATCGCCCCACGCATCCTTTGAATGGCACAGAGAGAGGGCCGATGAAACGACAGCCTTTTGCCTCGCAATTCCTATCCACAGTGAGTTTTCATTCTAGCCTATAAAGGCATTTTAAAGCAGCTTCGCCGTATTTATTTGCCTTCAAGGAAGAAAGTATTTGGTGTTTGTTTAAGTGTCTTTATTAGACCTGAAACAAATACTGCGTCATTTAACTCGGAGGCTTTTGTTGCTGGTATCAGTTGTGTTCCGCAAATCACAGACTCGAGACCGCATCTAACCCCTAATAAGCAAGCAAACTGTTATTCGTCCACCTCCCCGCTTCCCCCCAGCTGCTGTTATCTCTGTGTGAAGCTGGGAATTGGAAGAAAGAATGACCCAGTGATTGTCTAAATCAGCCCGGCTCTAATTTACTGGAATATGGTTTGAGCAGCTAATGTAGCACCTACTGCGAGCGAGATGGAGCTATCACCAGGACTTCTGTAGGCTAGGAACATTCACTTAAATGGCATTGTCTGGCTGCAGCTCACTGGAGGGGCTGCTGTACCGCAGAGAGCAGTTAACCCTTGGAGTGGGAA
The DNA here is from genome assembly GCF_000455745.1 of Alligator sinensis. Taxonomy (NCBI): domain Eukaryota; kingdom Metazoa; phylum Chordata; order Crocodylia; family Alligatoridae; genus Alligator; species Alligator sinensis. The sequence goes on from NW_005841880.1 coordinate 2,574,895, forward strand.
ATTAGGTCAAAAGAACTAAGCTTTCAACTGCAATTGGAAAAGTTAACTTTTCGCAGAAAACTGGGCGTCCTGTTTGCTTGTGTTGGCTTGCAGTCAGCCTCGTGCAGCAAATAGGACGAGCGCAGGTAAAGACGTAATGGCAAAGGTCTCCTGTCTGAGTCCTTTATACCCGAAGGACGGTTTTATTACTTCTCGGTAGTCACAAAACGAGTGAAAGCAAAGAGCTGGCGTTTTCCAAGAGGTGCTTTGAGTCTACCAAGGTGCTGACTCTAACAAGGTTGAAAACTACTGTACAAAACTGAGACTTAGAAAGAGAAGTGAGTGCAATTCTAGACTCTGGTATAGACTCCCTGTTAGACTTCAAGCCAGTCACTTAATCTCTGGCCTTCAGTTCTTCACCTGTAGCAGGGGTGGGCAAAATGCGGGCTGTGGGGCCCCTAAAACATTTAGAAAATGAATATTTTTCTGCCCCGGCTGCCTGTCATGCGGCCCTCGATGGCTTGCCAAAACTCAGTAAGTGGCCCTCCGCCCAAAATAATTGCCTGCCCCGACCTATAGGTAATATTCCTCCGTTATCTATTGAGAGTATGAATCACTGACACAGAAATTGGCTCCTACCGTGTGTACGTACAGCACCCGACACAGCGGGGCGCCAATACTTGTTTGGGCATTTAGATGCTTTTGTGGCGTGCCTCGAATGAAAGGTCATTTCAAGGTAGTCCTCACCGAGCAACCCTGCGGGGCGTCAGGAAATCTTGTTGTTTTAGGGGCTGGTATAAAACCACTTCGTTATAAGAAAGGCATCAGGTCTTATAATGGTCCTTTTCAGATGCAGATCTCAGAATACTTAGTCTCAACGATTCCCATTTTATAGATGTGGAAACTGAGGCGTGGGGAAAGTACAGGACGTGACTTGCACAAGATCTCCCAGTGAGTCAATACTGTGGCCCAATGCACTTGTCTTTAAATTGCACTTCGGTAACAGGAGGCCCAGGGAGCCAGGGGCTCTTACTACTTGCAGGGATACCCCCAGGTGGGGATATCGGTCTGGGCCCCTGGGGCAGACGGGCAGTGCAGCCCTGAACTTGGCAGTGAGAGGAGCTCCAGGTACCCCCAGGACTAAGAGAGCCAGAGAGTGGGGAGGTGACTGGGCCGCGATACAATGACCCCGAGGGGGAGACTTTGAGTTTGAAGTGGCTGCTTGTATTTTTTGTCCTACTTGAAACTGGAGGACCAGATGTGGCTGATAGAGGTTGATCGGAGGCCGCAGGGGTGTCACAGGACACCCCGCATACAGCCCGTTCAAGGTCTGGGACCCAGTGGGCTGTGTAGGACAGAAGCCCGAATACTCTTCTGGCCAGGTGAGCCCCAATCAGCCCCCCTACACCACCTGGAAGCTGCCTCTTGGGCAGCCTCTCCCCTTAAAATGGCAAGTGCACCCCAATGCCCTGCTACACCCTGGGCCAGGGACTCCAGGGGGGCTGGGACAAGGACAAGATAGGGCCGAGGGGCCCAGAGACACAGAGAGCGCTGAGGCGGAGAGAGCTGGACCTGAATCAGTGGGCCAGGGCTGGGAAGCCTGCAGCCAGAGTAAGGGAGAGCTAAAGCCAGGAGGGTTGAGGCTTCGAAGAAAGGACTAACTGTGGACAGAGCAACGTCTGAGAGGGATTGGTGTGGATGGAGGGGTGGAACGAGGCCGAGAATTTAGCCTTTAAGGCAATTTGGGCCAGCCAGGTTGGAAGCCCCAAGGCCAAGAGACTGTGGGCCAAAGGGGGAGAGCTGGAATCCAAAATGTAGATGGGCTTGTCTCTGTAAGCTGTGAGCTCTTTCCC
>NW_005841880.1:2576909-2595766 GCF_000455745.1 Alligator sinensis
GCTGAAGTCAATGACAGGATTTCCATTGATTTCGATGACTCCAGCGCTTGACCTCAAGTCCTCTAGGCCTTAGAGCCTTTCCCCACGCACAGCAATTATTGACTTCAATGAGAGGTTTGCCCAAGAAGGAATTCAATAAAGATATGGATCAAAGGACATACGAATTTCAGCTCAGCGGCACATCCAGAGTCCAGTACTCGGCTGCTTGGGGGAAAGCTGGATGAATCCCCGTAGAAAGCAGGTACCCGTCAAAGCAAGTTTCTTTCTGAGCCCCCCATCAGTTAGGGGCTGATTTATTCTCTAGCACAAGGGCTCCGATTCCTTACGCAGAAGGGTTATAGTCCTTCCACATGTATAAAACTGGGGTTTGCCTACGCTTTCCCAACCCAAGGCGAGTTAGCGTACCACTGCACGGCACGCCAGGCTGCATTTGAGCATCCCGACCTTCCCGCGCAAAGGGGCTGTTCGTTTTTTTCCGGGAATTAGCTGCAGGTAACGTTCCTGCACCCGCTGTTAACAAAGAGCAAATGGCAACACAAGGATGTGACACTTTCAGAGTGAACTTTTAATAGCTGGAGCTTAATCTCCTCCAGAGCTGGAGCTTCAGATTAAGCTATTTGTAATCCTTTTACCTTGCAATGCACCAGGTTGTGTGGAGGCACCACGTAACCGTCCAGTTTAAACCTCCCCTTCCAGCAAACCCAGACGCTGCTCCTATTAGCCTTTGCCATCTAGGGAAGGACGAGCTATTATTTATCTATACGCCACATCAGGTAAGGGCTTCACGTTGTGCGGCTCTAGCTCCCAGTGTGAGATTTCTCATTCCACTTTGCAACTCTCCTCATCTCCATCAGTTTGGACTGAGAAACTTCAGCTTCCCCTGGACCCCCAACCTGGGAGGATCCCAACCGTGTGGATTCACGACAGATCAGTCTCACACTGGTTCAGAAGGCGTAGACCCACTTCTCAAACTGGGATAATGCAGGACCTTGTGCCCACTGGGACCAGTGGCAGGAACTGCTGGCCAGTTCCTGGCTCATGCAATCTCCTTCTGTGCTCCATGTAAAAGCAATTTGCACCTTTACTCCTAATTTCACTTAACGTAAGTATTCTCAACATTTAATTTAAGTATTCTCAACACACCTGTTTCTTTCTCTCCTTTACGCCTCTTTTTAAAACTCCAGATACGGACCTGCCTTTCGAGGACCTTGTAAGGTCCCTTCCACGAGGCTCTGGAGGCTGCACTGGTTCACTTGGAGGTTCAGCCTGTTTCTAGCTACTGGGGCTTTCCTTTCTTCCTTTTGACTCTCTGAAGTCTGAGAGAGGCAGGCAGCTCACCTGCTTGGGCACTTTTGATGCTCATCATCACCATTCCTGAACCTTTTTGTCCTCTTTCAGTATACCTCTCATTTGGCTCCTGGCACGACGCCCCGGCTGGAACGACGTGGTCCAGCTACCGTCAGCCCAGATCTGCAGCCCCGCGGCTTCCCAACAGTGTAACCTGACGGGGCCAACTGAGTTTAGCATAATTCCTTTTTATCCTCCTGAAGCCTGCAGCAGCAGCTGACTAGTGAGTCAAAAACAACTATCTTGAAGCAAAGCCTTAATTATTCATCCACTCAAAGGTACAGAGAAGACGGGGCAAAGGCTAAAGACAATGATTTCAAACTTTGGCATGTTTTATCTAGTAGTTACCTGCATCCCTGGGCTAGAGGAGGCACAATGCCCTGCTAGTGGTGGGTTCTCGGTGCATCTCCTTGTGCATCTATCAGCTCTCCCTGGCACACCCAGGGCACCCCACTTCTCTAGGGCAGCAGCTGGGAGGTTGCTTGACCCCTTGGGTTCTTGGTCTGGGATGACCTTCACCAGTCCCACTGGATCCAGCCTGGAGGACTCTCTTCTGTGCACGGTCATTGTCTATCGCCTGGTGCAGACTTGAGGTCCCCCTTGATAGACTCCAGGTACCCCTTAGAAAATACCAACTCTTTACTGTCACTTGTTTTTTTGACTACAGGAAACTAATACAACGATTCTTCTGTTGCAAAGGTCACAACAGGCCAGAATACTTTTAACGCTCTGGACTCCTGTTTGAAAGCTCTGGGTTTATCTTGCGAATCGTGTTATTGTGCTAACATTGCCCCTCAAAAGGCTCGCTGGGGCACCCCAGGGTGATTCACTGGGATTAGTGGGGTTTTTTCCTTGCAACCCTCTTAATTTGGCCCTATGCAATTAGGCAGGGTAATATCACATATATAACTTAAGGCGTCCTTGATAGTTATAAAATGTGACATAACTACCACATTCTCCACCTTGCATCCATAAGCCTGTAGGCATGTTGGACTATCTTTTCTATTGTTTTTCAGTGACCCTGTTCCATGGGGATCATATAGCACTGTACAGCCTCAACACATTATTGAGGTACCTCGCTGCTACACTGATAGGCCCATAAAGGGACCTATATCAAGATAGATCAGTGCACTGACAGAGCCTACAAATCCTTGTAGACCAGCCCAAGAAACTACAGGCAATCTGAAAACAGAGTACAAGATGGGGGCCTTAACTGCAAAAACACCTTGCAAACATAGGCTGGGTGCAGAAATTCAAAAAGCCTGAGGCAGAGTCGATCTAAGTTATGTGGTTTTCCGTAAGTAGTGTCGTTTAAATCGGTAATGAACAGAACACGCATTCGTCCTTTGATGGGGGGCGAATCTTACACCGGGTTCTGCTATTTTTAAACCAGCCCAAGTGTGTTGAGCTCCTGTTGTAAGCGTAGGCTGGTTTTCGATCACTTGTACCGGTAAAAGTGTATAATGTCTGTACCTGGCCCTAGTTTCCTCCTTGGTTTGTTTGCATGCACTCGTGCGCATGCGCGCATGCATGCACACACATACGCATGCATGCACATGCACGCACACAGAAAGACTTCAGAGGGTGCATCTACACAAGACACTGTGCCTTAGTCTAATAGCACAACGCAGTAGCGCAGCCATTAAAAACCGTGCCAGCAGCCTCCTGCGCAGTGTTATTAGGCTAATGCACAGTAAGCGTCACTAAATAACCGTGCCCCGGTGCTATTGTGCAGTAACTCTAGTTACCGTGCGTTTCCTTAGCACTTCATTAAGCAAGAACTAAACTAAATGTGCAATAACTAAGGTGCATTAATGAATGTGTAGATGTGCCCAGACAAAACTTTCTCCATTTGTCAGCCTAGCCAGCAAGCAAACACAACAGCCTTCTCCCCTGATAGCTCCTGCCTGGTGTGCTAAGCCAGGTGCTTTGCAATGAACCAGAGAGGATCTAATATCAGCAACTGCCCAGCCAGTTCCAGTCTGCAAAGCCATCGTCTCTTCCAGCAAAAACCCATCAATTGTGAATAAATAAGTAACAATGCATAATTTTAGTTGGGATGTTACTTTAAAAAAAAAAGTCTATACTAATTCTCTCAGGAAATAATGATTTTCTGTTATTAAATAATGTAAAATGATTGAGGTGATTCATAAAGCATTTGTATTAACACTAATGGATCCGTGATTAATTTTTTCTTTATTTTATTATTACAAAACTCATCTCCATCCCTTCCCCAACCCCCCCATCACGTCTCCATTCTCAGGGGAAGTAATCAAGTCTTCACTTGAATGTTTCATTATTTGAAAGGCTTCGCATCACAATATGATAATGGGACAGTTTCATAATTATGATTTAAAAAAAAAAAAAAATCAGAGAGCGAGCAAGAGAACTCGAGAGAAAGGTTTCCAGAGGCTTTTGTCTTTTTCAGTCACCCAGAAAGGAAACAATTTTTCGAAAAACAATAAACGAGAGGAGAGTTTCCACGTAACATTATTCCCAGGGCTACATCTCAGAAATCCCTTCGTGCTATATCCCCCGTTCTCATTGCTTCTTGCGACTATAGCTTGCATCTTGCTTCTTGACCGCTGTGCATGTCTCACCTTCCCCATGCTTTCCCAGCCACACTCCAGTCCAATCCAGCCACTAAAGTGTAAGGATGGAAACTTGCAACACTCGGATCCTCTTCCCAGCTCTGCCACTGGCTTGCTTTGAGGCAAGTCATTCTGCCAATCCGTGCCTCGGTTTCCGCATCTGTAACAAATGTGGCTTACACATCCCTTTGTAAAGTGTGCTTGGAATAAAGCACTGAGCGTTATTTTTTCTGTCCTAAAGGTGGCTGCAAGATTGCTCTGTGGATTTAAAATTCTGCACTCGCTGGCAGTTTTGTTGTGAAGCAGAAGTGACCCCTTCTTTGTTAACGTCCTTTGAGATCCTGCAGCATCTCAACTGCTGCAGACATGACCAGTACTAATGATTATTATTATTATTTCTGCGAGAGCCGGGCTAAAATATTGCCAGATGTTGCTAGAGATATGTCAAACTGGCAAGAAATTATAGATCTTTTTGCTGGGATTATGAAGAGGCAGGAATTTCTGGCTGGAAATAATCAGGAAAATGAAAGCCCCTTTTGCCAGAGGGGAAAAGAGGGGGTTCAGGCAGCAAAACAGCTGCTTTGCAGACACAATCCACTTCTTCTGCAGACAGAAATTACACATAAGCTGGTCTAAATCATTAGAAACAGGTTTAAACCTGTAACGGAACAGAAGTTCAGTGCACATAAACCAGTTTGAAACTGGTTTAAGAGAAACCTGGTTGAATGTAGTATCAGACTTCACTGATGTGGGTCAAACCCATTTATGAAACTTCTGTCCCAGTGGACTTCTGTACTTTGCCCTGTCCCAGTCTAAATTCTCCTAGGTTGGAGGGTGAAGAGGACCCACGACTCCTGGGTTCCCTTTCCAGATTTGGTAGCCACTCACTCTTGCAGCCACGGGCAACTTTGATCAGCTGCCCGCTTCCTCAGTTTCCCTGCTGCTTTACTAGAATTAAAAAATTAAAAACCCCCATAAAATAAATATTTGCTTTTTGGAAGGACATGAAGGGAGGTGTGTCGGGAGACGTGCAGATGACAGCTGCTGGGGAAGACAAAGCACGGTGACAAAAGATGCTGCTGCTCTCTCTCTCTTATGGGGCACCACATTACTACCAGGGAGCTGTTACCACCCCGTAGCTAACCAGGCACTTCCCTCCAAGATGCTCAATAAACTGGACCCCAACACGTTTCGAGCCCTGTAATGCCTCCTGGCCTGGCGAGGGCAGAATGAACGGTCGATCGCTCAGGTTCCCCGTCCCTTGCTCCAGAGGCAACCCCTGCACCGTGCTCTCTTCCCATCAGACCCCATAACAGTGCAGGGCTTCAAGCCCTAAGCTGCCTGCGTGGCCTGTTGGTGCCTCGCCTGCCCTCTGCTCCTGCGCCCACCCGGTAGACAGTGCTCTCTGTTTTGCTGCCAAGAGACTCCTTGGTGGCTTTCTCCAGACAAGCTCTGTAGCGTCTGTGCAGACAAAAGGGCTTGCTGCCGGTTGCAGGCATCTCCCCGATAAATCAGCACTCATGGAAACGCAGCCAGGCTCCCAGGTGGTTCTCCTTAAGTTCCCATGCATCCAGAAGGGTTGGCTTCTCATGAATGGCCACACACTTTGGCTTGTGTTACTGGGACTATAACACTGGCAAACCCAACTCAAGAGTCCTCTCCTTCCCAGGAGCCTTCAGCTTCAGGCTGAGCATCCTAAGCTCTCACCGCTGCAGGGAAAGGCAAGCCTGGACCAGAAGCTCAGCTCCGACGCTTGAGGGAGTCCTGGTTCAGATTCAGGCCTACTGGAGCGGCCATTCGGCATGCTTTCCCCCTTCCTCAGCATTTTAAGAACAGTTTTACCCCAGAGGGTGAGTGTATCATGATCTTCATCCTACCTATGGGGAAACTGAGGCATGGTGGCTTCGGGACAGCCACGGCGACGGCAGGATCAGGACCAGCACCTGAATCACTCGTTCTGCACGCGCATAAGCCACTACTCAAAGTGCAAGGCTCTGGATAGTCAGGCATCAGGCCTGGAAAGGGATCAGGTGGGTTCCCAATGAGGGCCAGGAGGACACCCTCCCTCTGGGCAGGACGTCGCACGAGTGCCGACTCGACTCCGGGGCTCTCGCACGAGCAGCTGGTGCCAGCCGCTGCCAGAGGCAGGAAACCGGCCGAGATGGATCTTGGGTCTGGTCCAAAGTGGCAATTCCAACGTTTCTATTAAGGAGCCACAGAAGGGTCTGTTTCTGACGAGAAGATAAAATAAAAATGCTGGCTTGTTGGCTCGTGATAAATCCTCCCCTAGACACATTCCTCAGGCTCCGTCTCAGCGGAGGATAATGGTACAAAAAGACTGTGTCCTTTTCTCTGGTGATTTAAATACAGCGAAACAACGGCCCGGTATCAACATAAAGCTGTTAGAAGAATAAACTGACTGTGCACCTTCCCTACAGATCCTCCAGGGTGAAATCAGTTTAGATTGATGTGCGATAAAGGAACAAACCTGTTGCCTGAATGGAAAGGCTGCTGGTGCAATCGGCACCGTAGCTGTTATCAGACCTGTTAGACAAATAAAGCTGTGAAGTACAGACGCGGCTCCTGAAGCACACGCCGCTTGCGAGGCACGCTGATCTTCTTAAGGAATAGCTGATAAAGGAACGCGGCTGTTTGAATGAACAGGGAGCCAAAGCCGGGGCTGGAAGAGGAGGCGTGGGAAATGCACGGTGGTCTTTCCCGCGGCCCCTTCCCCCTGCCGACTCCTTGCACCGGCGGTCGCTCAGGGATGAGCCCTGCCCTCATGTGCACGAGTCTGCACACCCGTCACCGAAGGGGATCAAGAATGAGTGGGTTCTCTTGCACGTGAGAAGTCGGTGAGATAGCCCAAAATTGCTCCTGGCGAGCTAGACGTGTCCCGGCTGGCAGTCAGGGCTTGATTTTTGAAAGTGCTCAGCACCCAAAGAAAATCAAACTCGAGGTGGTTCTGGTGGCCAGCTGAAAACAGAGCCAGAGGTCTGGTTTGAAAACGCTGGCCTCGGGAAACAGCTGAGGCTCCACCAGGAGAATTTGCAGCCTAAGTGGGTGGCTTAGTTGTGATACTGCTCTCAGTTGACTCTACGTACAAGCTGTGCTGAAACAACCTGGTTAGCCTGTCTTTCATGCCCAAACCCAGACTGCTTGTTTCTCTCACTTGTCTGTTATCTTCCAGACTGTAAGCAATTCGGCACCATCTTTCACTATATGGATGCACAGCCCCTAGCACAGCGAGGCCTGATAGAGGCCGTTCGGTGACTGCAGCTGGACCAGGTAGTCTCAGCAAAGAAGCAAGTGGTCCTGCTTGGCTCAGCGCCTCATTAGACAATCAACTGCATTTTGCATTCACAAGCAGCTATAGGGCAATGGATTGGGGTTATGGGATGAGACTAGGGCAGGGATTTGCAACCTTTTTAGACTCAAAGCATCCCTGGATAGCCCCAAGGCACCGCCTGGAAAACGCCAACTCTTAGCTATCGCTTTTTGCCTACAGAAAAAAATAAGACCGGCCGTTTTTCTCTTGCAAGGAGCTCAAAAAGACCCTGTTTCTACTTGAACTCTTGGTGTTTCCCTTGTGAATCATGTTTGCACATGCGCGAACACGGCGTGGCACCCCACCACGTCCTTGAAAGCATCCCAAGGCACCCCAGGGTGCTGGGACCCGCTGGTTCAAAATCAGTGGGTTAGGAGAGATGGATTTTATTCCCAGATTGGTGCGACCTTGGACAGGTCAGCTGAAGTTTATCTACCCTGAAGTTGTATGGCAGCCTGTTTAAACACAGAGTCATAGAAAGTTAGGGTTGGGAGGGATCTCAGGGGGTCACATCGAGTCCAACCCCCTGCTCCAAGCAGGACCAGCCCCAGCTACATCATCCCAGCCAAGATCATCCCATCCCAACTAGCTTTGATCCTGCTCAGATATCATTAGCCATGTAAGAGCAGCAGCAGGGGCTTTGGTGCCGGCTCCACAAGCTCACCCAGACCCCTGGCATCGCTGTTGGGCAGCTGAAGTCCATGACCAGCCAAGCGAGGGGCATTAGAGCTACCCACGTGTGCCTACATAGGCTGCAGTGTGGACATACCCTTAATCTCTGTGCCCCGTCTTCCCCATTTGTGAAATGGGGAAAATAACTCTGCCTTGTGTATTTTGAAGACCATAAGCTACGGCCAAGCCCCTCTGGTATGAGTTGTTCAGACAGGGCCTGGCACAACGGGAGCCAGAGGGGCTTCTGGTTGACACAGTCGTACAAATAACTCCTCATTACAACAACGCCAGGCCTGATTCACCAGTGGTACCCCCTGGACACGACTGGGATGCCTTCTGATTTACACCAGTTTGAGTGAGGAGGAGCCTGGCTCCCCTCTACTTTATTTCTTTAGGGAACAGCAATTTTACTGCAGTGTTTTTTGGGGGTTAAACCCCCCCCCCCCCCCCCCCTTTTTTCCTCCGCCCCTGACAAGGAGAATTTTTCATGCCCCGCAGTTCAAACACTCACGTATTGGAAAGATGTCCGGCTTCGAAGGATGCTTAATCTTATTTGAAAAGATATCATTAGAAAAACACACACACAGAGTCTCATTAGAGATTGAGCTCCTCTTCTGCCAAAAATAGGATTGATTTATACAGTGCCGAGGAGAGGAAAGCGTGCGAACGGTGTTTGTGTTTGTGTGCCGGAGTGTGTGTAGGAGGGAGGTATTGAACTACTCGAGATCTGTGAAATTTGGGGCCCCGGTTCCATTTTTGGAACCGGGTTTTGATGAGATTTCTCCCTGTCACTGCACTGAAGTGAGCTTTTAATCACCCAATGCAGAGACAGCCACAACTGACAGCGTGTCTCCCCATCCCAGGAGAAGGAAGGGGGGGGGGGGGGGGGGAAGAAATGAATAATTCAAATGATAATTAGCAGCATAATTATTCCTGTTTTTAAAGTAACCTACAGGACAGAACATCAACGAGTGAGTCACCGGCAAGGCATAAACAGAGACAGCTTGGAAGACGCAGCCGTCAGGAAGGGGCGCGTACTGCCCTGCTACAAAGGAGGTCCTTCCTCCTCTGCTTTCACGCTGGCATTGGGAATCCCTCAAGACTGTGACCCGTGGCATGACAAAAATTGCACCTATGCTTGAGCGCTCGCCGCCGAGAGGCAAGGGAAGTGCAGAAAACAGGTGGCAGGGACCTGGGGAAGAGACTAAAGACGGGGAAGCACTGCCCCAACCTTTTATCCTTGGCGACACGTCCAACAAAGCCATCATATCCCATCTAATAAGAGGGCAAACTTTCTCAGGGTCACCCAGCAGGGAGGAGCAAAACCCAGATTATTTGAGACCCCAGCCCAGGGCTGTAGCCACAAAACTGCATCGCCTCTCTGTGATCAGTGCATACATATGATGCTGCAACCTGAAGTCCACTTCAGCAGTGCCACCTGCTATCTGCCACGGTGCTAGCTGGACCCTCAAGGAGTTAGGCTGTCCCCTGGCTTCTCAAAACCCACCTTTATAAACAGCTCAGAGACCACCGGGCAGCAGCCCACAATGGAGAGCAGGCTGTGTAATGCGAGAGGTAAAGAAAGATGTCTTTAATTTACTTGGTAATTATCAATATGGAAGCAGATCTGACCTTGAATTTTAATGGCGCTGTTATAATAGAAAATTGCTTGCAGATGAAGAGGCGATGATCAGGAGAACTTGGGGGAAGGGCGGGACGCCGCAGACACTCGCCCGCTTTCCCACACCCCGGGCACCGTGTGTGCGCTCCTTTCATGTCGTCCTGATGGCATCCGGGGGAGATATCGCGGGACTGCGACAGCTTATTGCAGGCGGTCTGTATCGAGGCCGTGGCAGCGGGAATGACCGTGAGACCCTGGATGTGGGTCACGAGCCTTGGAGTGCTGCTATTGTGAAGACCCAGATGCGCTCTCAAATAGCTGGGTTTCCTAATGGCTCCCAATGCTATTTTGGTGCTACTAGGCGACCTATGGAAAAGCCTAACCCGATGTCCATCCATAGGTGTCTGACCCGATCTAGATGATGCCAGCAGCCGGTCTCCCGGAGGAAGGAGCTGAGGACGTCCCATGCGCTGAAGCCCATTCGACGTCCTCCAGAGACAGGAATCGGCCCATCAGGCTTCTTGGGGCTGCTGGACCCGCACCCAATGCTCTGTGCCCCACATCCGGGGGGCAAAGCCCTTCCTGAGTCCGGTCACTAGTGAGTTCAAGGCTTGGGAGGAAGGCTGTAAATGGGCACCTGGCCAAAGGCGGTCAGATGTGATGCTAGTCACATCACCGTCTTGTGTACTAATGACTTCAGAAAGCCAGGCTCAGGACAGAGGCTAGACCATCTTTACTGCCCGGCCACCACCGTGCCCATCCTTATTTGCCGTACGGCTCTGAAACGTGCCAGGTGATGTCCTGATATCAGAAGCAAACCCCGATCAAGGAGCTGATCTGACAGTTCGGTCGGCAGTGTCTCTTTAAATGAATAACTTTTTTTGGTTGGGGGTAAAAAAAAAATAAAAAATCCTTCTTATAAAATTGACCAACTGAAATTATATAGCAGCTGTTAACACTGGCATCTTGATTTGCTGCGTCAATTGTATTTGCTTTAATCTCATTCCCACAACGCTGAAAACATTTGACTCATCTTCTATTTTTTGTTGATAGAGAACCATTTTGACAGTTATCCAGTTGCCTGTTAATAAATATCCGCACCTCCTATAATCAATCCTAAAACAAACCAAATTGCCTGCTCACTTTTTATTTGACCTTAATCCTCACAGATCTTTCCGTTTGACTGAATTGATTCACGTAGTAGCAGAAGTGGGAGGGAGAAAGGAAGCGAGCGCGGCTGTCTGCATGTCTGCACAGCCCAGAGGGCACAGCGGGCACTGCCACTAACTTGCTGTATGGCCTTGGGCATGTCGCTTTGCCTCTCTGCGTATGCTTCCCCTCCCACTTTCAGTCGATGTAGGTTGTAAGCCCTTTGGGGTAGAGATTGCCTCTCGCTGGGTGTGTCTGCATGTTCATTAATGCGATTTTGCTAATGTGCATTAAATGTCGTACACTGTGCGGTACTAGAAAAGGGTGCACTAGCCTATTTTAATGTGCATTAGCTAAAAAGCACGGGTTTTTTGTGATGTTTTAATGCACATTAAAATAGGCGAATGCACAGTAAAGCACACATGTAGATGCACCCACTATGTATCTGTAAAGGTACAATGCATCCCTGATCTCCGCTGTCTCAGTTTTGCTGTAGTAAGGATCCTTGGTGTTACTTTTTTATTCCGAATACCCCGTAAAAGTGTAGAGCATCTCATGGCATCTGCACAGCAACCCATGCTCTGTCAAAGCCAAAGCACCTTCCAGTCCAGTACCTTGCCTCCGGCAGGGGCCAATGCAAGCGATTTCAGGGGAAACGTCAAAGCCGCAGGAAACGGAGAGCTCGGGATCTCTCTGCACCAAGCTAGGGATTGCCAAGGTGTCCCGAAGACACCTCAGGATCAAGCAGAATCGCTGGGGCCGCTGCAAGTGGATACAAGCTATGGGACAGAGAGGAGGTGATTTGCATCCCATCCATTTAGGAGCACCTGAAGGGCTCTAGCATGCTTCTCTGCTTCCCTGGCCCTCATGGGGCTTTAAATGAGGGCTGAAGGGAGCTCAGGAGGTCACATCTAGTCCAACCCCCTGCTCCAAGCAGGATCAGCCCCAACTACATCATCCCAGCCAAGTCGGGTCTTAAACACCTCCAAGGGTGGAGACTTCACACCAGTGCTTTACTCCACACTTAGTGAGAGAGTTTTTCCTAATATCCAACTTCAACTTCCCTTGCTGCAGCTTGAGACCATTGCTCCTTGTGTCATCTGCCACCACTGAGACCAGCCCAGCTCCATCCTCTTTGCAACCCTGCTTTGGAAGAGCCTAGGGTGGCCAGGGCACAGGTCAGTTCTGGCCATGCCTTCTCACATGCCCGTCTCACCCTTAAAATGCCCCTGAACCAGGCAATGCAGACTGGTGGAGCCGGCACTTTACCGAGGCTCAGGTGCCCCAGGTGAGCCCTGCTGTGCCAGCCTAGCTGGCGTTGAGGCAAACTGGGAGTGTACAGGCACTTGGCTACCTTTCCCCAGCTTTATATTACATCCACTTGCCTATGAGCACTGCTCTCTGCTCCTCCATTTCCAGTCGAATAGGATTAAACATGTAAAAAAAAAAAAATCCTGCAATAAAAAGGATAAAAGCAAGAGAAGCGACTTTGTCCTTTGGTACCGACAGCACTGGGCCCCTGCTGGCTGGAAACCCTGAAGAGAGCTAAAGTATCTTTATCATTATTGAGCTGCAAATGGCATCTGCTTTGCCCGCCGCTGCTCGTGTGGGACGGTCTCTTTTACAGAGCAAGGAGGGAACAGTGGGGCAGGGAATTAAAATATAGGATACAAATTGGAATCAGTGGGAGGTGAGGGGGCATTCAGCTTAGCCGGCGGATGCCCAGTGTGTTCCCTATTTATGCTCTGCCGACAACTTTGCTTTCAAGCAGCTCACAGAAAAATAACATCTCACGTTGGCCCCAGCAGCTCCTGTGCGATCCGACGGCAGAGGAGGCTGAAATGCCTTAGGTCAGCGCCATGATGTAAAAGCCCATCTGGAGCCCTGAATTACCTGCATTAGTTCCTGTTGCTTTATCTAGCGAGGCTGGATGCTCTTGCAGATAAAGCTCTGGATGCAGGGGAGAGGCAGCAGAGAGTGGATGTAATTCCTACCTCTGCTACAGACTCCCAGTCTAACCTTGGGCAAGTCACCGGCTCTCTTTGTGCCTCCGTTTCCCATCAGTCACCTGGTTGCAATGGTTGCTCTTTGATGCGGGGATAGCAGCTGGTGCACTGGGGCCCTGGGCTCGGCACGGAGCCGTGGGCATAGAGCCAGGGCACGGGGCAAGAAGGGGAATGGGCCAAATCCAATCCCTTGGCTTAGGCTGGCATTGCCCAGAGGTCAGCGGAGTTACACTAGGCGCTCAGGTGGGCTCTGCACCTGGGACTGGGCTTCCCTCCTTCGATGGGGTGGAGCCGCCAGCCTTTGGAGGTGTAAAATGGTGTAAAGAACTGATCTTCACGGATGGGATGAGACAAGCCCATCTTGTCAGTCCCTGGCAGGTCGGAGATGCTCAGGGATGGGACTAGACCTTTCTCTTCCCTCTTTCAGTGAGTGCATCTCACATGACACTAGCCACGGCGACTGCTGCTGGTCGCGTGGTCGGAGCAGAGCAGAGCTCAGCCTCGAGTTACTGGCCCAGCATTACCCGGCTCCCGGGGCCGGCTTTGCAGCCTACACCGAGCGCTACAATCACGCTGGTTAGTTGGAAGCTATCTCAGGGGTGGCTGCGTGATCTGCTGCCGCTGCAGCTTGGACAAAGCGTTGGTGGCCTTCATGCCTTATAGCGATGCAAGTCACAGCAGGGCTCCCAGGGCTGCTGAGGGTCAGTGGGATGGCAGAAAGGATGCACACTTCATTGATTGCTCTGCACGGCCGAGCGGAGACCACAGCATCCCAAGAGCTCTCGGCTGTGAGGTTTCACAGCAAGTCCGGTAGAGGCAGAAATACAATGGGAAACCCTAATCCCAAGGGTTTAGACAGACACAGGAGAGCTAAATTCATTTTCTACTTCCGCCACAGCCTCCCTGCATGACACTTGCCAAGTCACTTATCCACCCACAAGGATATTAAAGCAGTGTTTCTCAACTGGGCACTGCGGCACCCTTTTAAGGCTGCCTTGAGATCCTTTTAAGGGTGCTGTGGGGTGCCACACAATGTTAGCGCTATTAGGTTTGACAACATGATTCACAAGATTAACCCAGAGATTTTAAATGGGAACCCGTAGTGTTACAACCACTCTGCCCTGCTGCCGTCTGTCTGAGTTTCCTGCAGCAGAGGAATTCCTCTACTGTTTTTCTATAGTCCATAAATAAGTGAAAACTAAAGGTGGGCCTTGAGTCTAAAAAGTTTGAGAACCACTGTATGAAAGGGTGCGAGGCACTTGGATACTACAGTCATAGGGGCTAGGCTGGTACCATAGGCAGACCGACCGCACCACGATACCTCTCCACGCTTGTGCCTCGGGACCTCCCAGGACTGGGTCCATAATCAGCCAAGAGATACTCTGCAAGCTTCGTGGGAGCTCACTCTCTTCAAGTGGCTGCTTCAAATGCTCCTCATCCGTTCCTGTCGTCCTCCCGTGCCCCTCTTTGGTCCCAGCTCACCCCAGCCCATCAAGCAGGGCCCTTCTCCCAGCGAGCCGTCAGGAGGGAGGCATGCAAAAAAGGGAAGAGGCGTTGGAGAGATGGCTCCTTGGAGCGCAGGGCCCTGAAAGCCCCAGAAATAGCACGCGGGGACATGAATTAAACACGCGGCAATCGCACGCCTGTCTCCAAAAGCCAGTTCAGCTCAGGGCAAATTGCTCTTTTTCCTCCGTGAATGAATGGGGCATCCCTGGGGGAGGGAGATGAAAGGAAGATGCAATGAAAGTTTAATCCGGCTGCAAATATTCAGCCAGGGGGCTTTTAAGAAGGGGAAAGGAGCGGCTCCCGTCTCTGGGCTTGGCACACTCGCACTCAGCTTTGCACTGCCAGGGGGGCTGTCAGCTTTTCAAATCCTCCTCTCATTTTCATAGCTGGGCAGATGCAAGCCTTCACCTCCTCCTCCTGGGCGCCACCCCTGCTTTCTAGGCATGGAGATGTTAAGTGACCTGCCAAAGGCCAAAAGACTAGCCAGTGGCAGAGCTTAGCGTCCAGGGGGCCTCAACAGCTTGTTAATTCGGCCTTCTGGAAACTGCACTGAGTTGCCTCAGGGATGAAGTTACCCTACAGCAGTGTCAGGAAAGGTCAGAAGGGGGCTCAGTCCGTGCTTGGCGTTCCTTCACCGCCCGACACAACGGCAGGAGACCTCCCCGGGGCGTTCCCCGGTCAGGAACCGCTCCCTCGTGCCAAGAGGCGATGGCGCTCCCCAGCTTCCTAGGGTCCTGCGCCAGACCCTCCAAGCAGACCCCATATTAAAGGGGCTGCAGTGGTGAGGACCACGCCTGGGACATGGATGTCAGGCCCCGGGAGTTGCCATTTATCTCATCTGAACTGACTGGGAAGTTCTCGTGGCAGTGATGATGCCCCGGGACCCTGCTGATGCTGATGCCCCTGGACCTTGGAAAGAGGGTGTTGAGGGGCATTTGGGAGGCCGCGCTTAATACGTCTTCAATGCCGAGGGCTCGAGCCTCGCCAGTCCTTGGTGGGGGGGACAATTCACACTCAACCTGGCAGCAGAAGTCTCCCGTGTAGTGTCTCTCATGGCAGAGAAGCAGCAGAGCTCTCATGCACTGAACATAAAAGGGCAGCTCCACCGTGGCTGATGGACACGGACAGACCCTGGGGGTCTGCCCGGCTCTCTTGCTATTAGCCTACGCTGGGTGCCAAATCCTTATCCTGGCCTTGAGTCTAAAGTTTGAGAACCGCTGTATTAAAGGGTGCGAGGCACTTGGATACTCCAGTCATAGGGGCTAGGCTGGGACCCAGTCCTTATCCTGACCTGCAGCCGGCCGTAATGAAAAGGATAGCTATTGATCTCTAGGTTTCCCCAGGAAAGGGCACAATCCTGTGTTCGTCTCCTTCAGTGAACTGCTGTCATCTGCACACGTGGGCTTGCGGTCAGACCTGAACCCAGGCGGATCCCACAAGCGCGGGATGCGGGTCTGGTGTGATCTTGGGAGACCACCAGCGCCGAGCAGGAGGCGTCCCTCGTGGGCTGTATCCCATGCTCTGGTTGCATGGGAGAGAGCAGGCATGGGCAGCAAGGCAAGAGAAAGAAAGCTCTGGGGCGGAGAGCCTGCAAAATCCACTCCCGCCCCGTCGACATGCCACCCCTGCTCTTGCCCGCTGGCTGCGCTTCGCCTGCTGTCAGTAATTGTCTTGATTCCATTAAAAGACACTGAGGAATATCAGCTGCTCCCAGGAGCTGCCAGACCCGGGTGGATGTTAGCAGAACATCTCCTGGACGGCGGGTGATTAGCTTTGCTGACAGCTGTCTTGAGTGGATTTGATGGATGGTGCCTCAGTCTGCCTGAACTTCAGAGTCTATCATGTGTCTCAGAAGCTCCAGCAGGCACCGGCGCTCGCTAAGGATGAGCTCCACTCCTGCCTGCAGCTCCGGGGCTCGAGACAAGTCAGGGAGTGATGGTTAAGATCAAGGAAGTAATTTAGAGAGCCAGCGCCTAACGAGGGGCGATTCCAGGAAGCCATGACTCTCCCGGAGAACCAGCAACTTGCACTCCAGAGGATGGCCTTCATTTTCCCTGTGGTTTTGCTCTCTCACGCAGGAATCTTCCCATCTCCTATGGGGAAAGAGGGGTTCGCTGCCTCTACGAGAGCTCATCCTCCAGCATGCCCAATCTCTGTATCGATCAAATGCACCCATGCAATATGCAGATTGCACACAACTGCCGGGTAGAAAACCAAGTGCTATGTAACTCAAACACACGCACAATTAGCTGACGGAAGCATCGCTGTCATATCAATCGTTCATAAACACGGCACGTGGATCACTTACACGATACGCGCTCAATGTACCGATCACGCACGCAGTGGATGGAGACACAATCGTTGTGCACGCACGCCAAGGCACAAGGCATCCTGCAACCTCGGTGAAGAGTGTGAATAGGGATCCTAACACTTTCAGCGGGGGGGGCCGCTTAGTGAGTTTTGGCAAGCCATCGAGGGCCTCATGACAAGCAGCCAGGGGCAGATAAATATTAATTTTCTAAATTTTTTAGGGGCCCCGTGGGCCAGACAGAATGGCTTGGCGGGCCGCATCCGGCCCGCGGGCTGCATTTGGCCCGCCCTGTGTGCCTTGTGCGCTTACATCAAGGCGCATCAAGACAGCCTGCATATACAATTAGCATATGAAAACACCACCATCATATACATTACACACACTCTTAATGTATAAACAGACAGCATATAGACGCCCAGTGACTGTACAGGCACTTGTATTCATGATTACTATATAGAGACAGTATTATATCAATCGCACATGCAAGCCATGCAGTGATCTAGATTACACTCCTATATTTAGGGACCTGGAGAGGGAACCTGGGTTCTTCATTAGGTCCCTTATCCTCTGTGCGGATGGGCAAATTGTTCACTCGCAGCCACAAGACCAGTCTTCGGCAAGAGGACAAGGCAACATTATTTTGCAGCAGGACCCAGTGCCTTATGAGCCGCCATACAGCAGAGCGGGTATAGCTACAGCCCCGCATCTGGGGACCCATCAGCCACGGAGGCAGTGAAGGGAGGTGTCCGGATGCCTGTTGCCCCCACCATTTGAGGGCCCTCTTCCAACCATCAATACTAGCCTCTTGCCTTTGTTTCCTATGAGCACTTCCCAGCTGGGGAGTGCAGAGAAGGAGGCCACCGAGCAGATTATGGACAGGGGCAAATATGCCACATACTGGAGATCTCCAAATGCCCCTGCGACGTGGTACTCTCCCCAGTGATGCCCCCACTACCAGTCCCCTTTTCAGAGCCTTCCCTTGCACCTGCTGAAGCTCTGCTGCTTCCATCTCTCTCCCTTTCATTAGGTTAATTGGCCACTGCCCTGATTGTCAGCTCAAAATCTCCGATGCCGCGCTGCCAAAAGTTCCCAGGAAAGCAGTGAAGCTGGGAAGGGTTTCTAACCTGTCATCGAAGCAGCGGCAGAAGGGAACAGGAACTCTGCAGCCTCTAATTGCTCTTTGCACAGTAGCACCTTGTTTACTTGGCTAATTTGGGGCCATCAAATCCCTGACTTCAATGAGCATTTGCTGCCAGCGGATGACAGTGGTGAAGTTTGCTCCTCGGGGAGGTGAAGCTGGAGAAGCTTTGGGTTGGCTTCCAAGCTGTCTCCAAGCCAGGCCTGAACCCTGCCCTTTCTTTGAAAGTCCTTTCATCACCAGCTCGTTTGCTGGTTTTAATAGGCCTCCTTGTGTCCTACTAACTCACCTGCTATGGGCTCGGAAACGGCTACAGGCAGTGACAGAACCAGGAGTAGACATCCTCAGTCCAAAGCCAAGTGTCAAACCCTCAAGACCAGGCGGTGTTGGTAAAGGAAGTGGCTATTTCCACTGAATGGCCGTAGAAGAGGAGTGGGATAACACGGCAGGGAAGGCAAAGGCACTTCCCCTCCCTATAGGCTGCAAAACCCAGCTCAAAGTCTATGCCGCAGCTCAAATTCAACCAGCTAGCATCCCCTCCTCCCCAACACAAACTCTCCAGTCTCAAAATCTCACTCTTCTTTCTCAGGAAACGCACAGCAGCCATCAGATCAGGATGGAGGAGCATCCCTTAATCTTTCAGGGCTGTAAACCACGGCGGAGTATTTCCGACAACTCGGGGTTTCAGCTCTCCGTAGGTTAATTTATCCGGCCGTGTACTTTGCATGTATTGCACTTGAAACTCCCTCCGGCAATAATAATAATAAAAATAATAATAACGATAATAATAATGATAAAACCTCTCCTTTCTGCTCTGCTGTTCACAGTCAAACTTTCCCTGAGCGCTGGCAGCTGCCTCGCATGCCATTTCTGTTTGATAGCTCAGGGTTTTATTCACGTAGATAATGAGTTTGGCAGGAGGTTAATAAGTGTCAACTGGAAGAGAATTTAAGAGTTGTAAAGATAAATTTGTTGTGGGTTCGTCTTCTATTTTTTTTCGGTAATATCTCAATATTCACCTGCGCACAATGCGAGAGGCTGCTTCCTAAGTCCACAGCCTATTTCTTTGCGCTGGCTTCTTTCAGGCACTGTCAATACCTGAAAGTCCCGGTGAAAATCCCATTGCAAATAAATTCGGTCTGCGGGTTTTTTTCCCCGCTCCTGGACGAAGTGATTAGATTAACACCG
>NW_005841880.1:2595797-2599756 GCF_000455745.1 Alligator sinensis
AAAGCGGCCTGGCTTTTCCTTCCTAGCACAATGCGGTTGGCTCACATAGAGAATTTCCTCGCTGGTGAGACAATGGTGTGGCCCTTGTGCAAAGTGCTGAGATAAAAGGGGAGACTTAGAGAAAGGCTCAGCTGGGTTTAAACATCTGCTGCTGCCCCCCCGCCCCCTGCCTCATTCTTTTAAAACATTAAAGGAGCAGAATTTGGGGGCTACAAGCAAGCACAAGATGCTTGAAATGCTCATCTGACAGTTTGGGGACAGTGGCCAAGATTTCTAAGGGATTTAGATGCCTATATTGGCAGATTGGGAGGTGATGCTCCGGGTCTTTTAGTGACAATCTTTCTTCAGTAATAAATGCGGTATTAAGCTCACCCCAAAACCTCTCATTGCAGCGGTGGTGTGTGCTTAGGGCTATGTCACCTCATGTTTTATTCTCAACCCTGCAGGCAAGTGAGACGGGTTCGTGGCACCGTGATTCAACTGAGACTAGCAGCCCGATACAACTCAGGTACTGGCGCAGGGGTGCAAAGAAGGCAGCTTGCACCTCTCCAAATCAGGCTCTGCAATGGCCAGAAGAGCCCCTAGCCCCAGCCAGAGAACCAGGGGGGGCTGCTTTGAGCTGTGTCTCTGCTTCGGCCCCATACGAAGCCTTTCAAAATGACCAGAAGACGGGTCTCACCTTAACCATGTCCACCGTACCTCCCTCACCTTTGCCTTACCCCAGTGCAATGATGGAGAGCACCATATCCGGTCTCACTCGTGCCCCTTATCGACCCCCACATAATCCCATGGTTGTCAGTGAGGTCAGAGGATAAAGGGGCTCCTGCTACCCAGCGGCCCCATCTGATTGGCCAAGCAGGCCTTTTGGGTGAGATCACAGCCTTGTATTCTCCTTCCACCGATGCACAGCTGGGACCACCTTGCTGAGAAAAGCAATTCTTGGGTCAACAGCGCGAAAAATGGGTGAGGGAGGGGGGTTAATGGGAATCTGGACATTGAGGCAGGTCCGAGGTCCACCTGAGCCACGGGGCCCGTTGGACTAGGGTGGTTAAGGGAGGCGAGTCTAGCCACCAGCACCCAAGGGAGTATTGTGGGAAGCATCCTGTCCATTGAATGGCCAGGTACCACTCACAGCTGGGAAAGGGGGTGAGGTGGAGAAGAAAGGGACCCTACGCTGCCCTCCATCCATTAGCTACAGTTCAAGAAGCTCCGTTCTCCTGTGACTCCCCGAGTCAAGACATTGAATTTAGGATTAGGAAAGATATTTTTAGTTTCCCATGGGGCGCGGGAGGCTGATCCATCAAACCCGTTTCACGGTCTACATTGGGACACCGTACCCCACCATCCGGTAGATCCCTTCCGGTCTACATTGGGACACTGTACCCCAACGCACACATCTAACACAGACGGGCAGAGCTTCTACTAACACCAATGCAATGTGCCTTGGTATCAAGCGCCGGTGCAGACTATGGTTCAGGATGGTTTTGCTTGAAATAATAATCAGACTTGAAATCCTCTGTGCAGACCTGGCTTATGTCCTCGCGCGGGACGGCAACCCAGGGTGCTGCACGTCAGATCAACGCCGGCTGCATGCAAACTCTCTTCCCTGCTAAATGATGCTTTCTGCTTCTCTGAACGCTTTATCACTGACCTGGCCACCATGATTTAAACAGGATCAATAGAATACTTAGCAAAAAGCATAATGCCATTTACACACAGACAAATACAAATACCCAGGCCCAGAAGGAAATAAGCCCTGAAAGCTCAGTGGAACATTATCAGCGCAGAACATCACTTGGGTGGCGAGCTCTTCCCAGCAATACAGGCACTTTGTCTGTGTCCGGCTCCCCGCGAGCAGCTAATCAGCACTGAAACACTACGTCACGGCACCAATTTCTTACTTAGTTCCAATCCATTTTCCACCCTGCTCTCCCCCTAATCCTGTTAAAGTCAAACCTTTTAAGAAGGATTTGGGGTTGGGGAGGGGGGACGGTGCCTTGATTCAAGTATCAATACGTTTCTATTACATAAAACAAACCCCTGAAGTTAAAGATTATTTACATTTTAGATGCAGTAACAACCATAATCTATTTGATTAGGCAAGGCTTGAATTAAGTACCAAATTTATCTCTTTACATTGTCAAACTTAATAGTAGTTTAAAGATAAACCTCATTGAAACGCCAGCTTCCCTGCTGGGCTAATTAACACCCATTTAGGCTTTTAAACCTTTGATGGGTGTTTCTGTTCCAGAGCCTTGGCAATAGGCAACACTGCTCTAATAAATCAGACTAAAATCTCGGCTGAACAGCACAAGCCAAGAGTCTCCCCGGCCAGGTGCTAAGGGTTTCCAATGCAATAAGGGAGATAAAAGCACTGTCTTGATTAAATGCTGCGACCAGATCGGTCAGTGCTGATGCTGCTGATAGTGTGAGCTGCCTACTGGCCTCCACGTGTTTTTCGCCTATTGACAGGGTTTTGCTGCAGTGAGCGTACGTATTGGGCCAGCTTCACTCATTTCAGGTTTTATCCAAAGCACGCCGCTGAAGCCAATGAGAGTCTTTCCATTAACGTCACTGGGCTTTGGATTGGGCCCCCCTTAACTCCAGTGCACACGGGAGCATGTGTGGAACGGGTCAGGAACAGCTCTCACGCACCAGCCTCCTCCAAATTAGTCTTGAAATGTGGATGAACCCAGATCTATTGGAATCAATGGAGCTGACTGGCGTAAGATTGGGAAGATGCTCATTGCATTGATCCCAACAGGGCCTAGATTGATTCGCTGGACAGAGGTGAATAGAGACACCAGGACCATAGGAAATGCCTATAGGAATATATCTAATGTTCATGCAGCGTGTCCAGTGGCTGGCGGGGAAAAAACCTGCATAATGTGTTTACCTGCAAAGCATAATAAGAATTTACCATGCTTAGCCCTGGCCAACCTCCTCTAAACAGGGAGTGTGCCAGGACAATGGTAGATACTTAACTAAATTGGCATCCTGCAGGCTCTGTAAAGAGTGTGAATAGGGGCCAACAAGCTGGGCCTAACACTTAAGCTTTTGAAAGCAAGATGCATTTGCAGGTAGAAGGATCCTGAATATAGAGGATATAAGCCCTGGGCTGCACTTTGGTTTCTTTATGCTGCTGGAAGGTATGTGGATCTCCCTGCTCAAGAGTCTTCCACTACTCTCCTGCTGGCTTCCAGGAGAAACACAGGGGATGGCATAGGGCGCATCTACACATGCACTTTAATGCGCATTAGCCTATTTTAATGAGCATTAAAACATCAGACAAAAGTGCTCTTTAGCTAAAGAGCATTAAAATAGGCTAACGAGAACCTCACAATGGAGGGCGTTTTTACAAGTGCTCCGGGAATGGGGAGGGAGGGGGGAAGGCACCTAGATTTAGTGCACATTACCTAAAGTGCATTAATTGAACATGTAGACGTGCCCATAGAGTCATAGAGAAGTAGGGCTGGAAGGGACCTTCAGCGGTCATCTAGTCCCTATCCATCCATCTCATACAACCATAATCTGAATTCCACATAAAACTACCCACAACCCAGACACAGTGTAGACTTATCGCCCTAATTTGCCTCAGGTAAAGCAGGGGAGTCATGGCAGCCAATGTCCTGTTTCTATAAAATCTTGTCAATATACACTCAAAAAGTCCGGCGTAGAGGGCCATGCCCCCTCCTACAGAGGAAGGGGTATAGTGGTAGTAGCTCACTGACAACCGCTCCAAAGATTGCTCTAAATTGCACTAGGCAGGCAAGGTTCTTTGGGTAGATGCCTATGTCCTTAAACCAACACAGCTACAACCCAAAACCCAGCTAAACTGCACCAGTAACTACATCCAGGATCCAGAGGGTGTAAAGGAGTCTTTAAACCAACCCTTCCTCCCTACCAACCTAAGCAATGCTGCTAAGGAGGTACAACACAGGTCCCAGATGAGACTCTTT
>NW_005841880.1:2599787-2652819 GCF_000455745.1 Alligator sinensis
AGAGGAGAGCTGAGGAGCGTTCAAGGGAAAGTCTAACCCTGGAATGTGCCATGAATCTGGGCTCCAGCCTGGACGAGCCTGTGCCACATTTAATTAGCTCTCAGTAAAACCAGATTATTTTTAACATTAAACTAATCTCCAAAAAGGAGAACCCTCTAAATGAAAAGAGAAAGTGCAAGGCAAGGAAACCATTAATTGATTCCCTATTAATTAACCTTTGCAAACCATTCAAAAGATCTGAAAACCACTTCGTCTTCAGCAAGGGCTTATCACTGGCTTTAAAAGAAGCCTCTGTTACCTTGAATCTGCAAGGTCAGGAAAAGGAAAAGACTAAACTGCCCCTAATTTGCTCTCATCACAGAGCAAATTCCTCACTTTACTGGTCTGTTATAAATCCCGCTGCATTCAGGCATACTCGTCTGAAACCAGCCCAGACTACTTTTAGCATGAGCTGCTTTCCTGGTGCGGGCAGAAGGACTGTTAATTATAGACTGGTTTAGGGTTATAAGGAAGTATGGGCTGGACGAGTGGATAGAAAACTGGCTGGAGCATCAGGCTCAGAGAGTAGCAATCAGTGGCTTGATGCCCAGCTGGCAGCTGGACAAGTGGAGTACCCCAGGGGTTGGTCCTGGGGCCAGTTTTGTTCAATGTCTTTATCAATGGCCTGGAAGATGGCACAGAGCGCACCCTCAGCAAGTCTGCAGATGACACTAAACTGGAGGGAGTAGCAGATACAGCTGGGATTCAGACAAATTGGAGGATTGGGCCAAAACAAATCTCATGAGGTTCAACAAGGATAAGTGCAAAGTCCTGCACTCAGGACAGAGCGATCCCATGCACCGGTGCAGGCGGGGGGTGACTGGCTGGGCAGCAGCTCTGCAGACAAGGACCTGGGGGGGACAGTGGACAATAAGATGGACATGAGCCAGCAGTGTGCCCTTGTTGCCAAGAAGGCTAACGGCATCCTGGGCTGCATTGGTAGGTGTGCTGTCAGCAGGTCCAGGGAGGTGATTATTCCCCTTTATTGGGCAGTGGTGAGGCCACATTTGGAGTCCTGTGTCCAGTTTTGGGCCCTCCGTTGCAGACAGGATGTGGACACATTGGAGAGAGTCCAGCAGAAGGGGGACAAAAATGGTTGGGGGGCTGGAGGACAGTCAGGAAAGACTGAGGGGACTGGGCTTATTTAGTCTACAGAAGAGGAGGCTAAGTGGGGATTTAATAGCGGCCTTCAACTCCCTGAAAGGTGGGTCCAAAGAGGATGGAGCTGGGCTGTTCTCAGTGGGGGCAGATGAGCAATGGTCTCAAGTTGCAGCAAGGGAGGTTTAAGTTAGATATTAGGAAGAATATTCTCACTAGAAGGGTGGTAAAACACTGGAAGAGGCTACCCAGAGAGGTGGTGGACTCTCCATTCTTGGGGGGTTTCAAAACCTGGCTAGACAAGCCCTGGCTGGGGTGATGTAGTTGGGGCTGGTCCCGCTTTGAGCAGGGGGTTGGACTAGATGAGACCCCCTGAGGTCTCTTCCAACCCTCACGGTCTGTGATTCTAGCTGAACTAAAATGATTCATGCCCAAATTCTTCTCGTCTCCCCCAGTGCTGCCAACTCTCATTATTTTACTGTGAGACGTGAATATTTATAGCTTCCTTAAAACACCAGCTCCTGGAGTCATGAGATTAGGCAAGGCTCTTGGGCTTTGTTAAGAAATAAAAGTCAGTTTCTGGGTCCTTATGGTTGCAAAGTAAAGCTTGATAATGCGATTAAAGGGTCAGAAACTAGAAGAACAATAAAACGAATGCAAAATGGATACGTGCTTTAACATCTCACATGTTCCATCAAACATAGAAATACACAGAAGATGGGCAGTGTGTTCACTGATACCCTCCTACTCACGCTGAGGGGAGGGGGTCCTAACCCAGGCACTAGACGGCACCTGGACCACTGATGCTCCTGGTGTGTGCTTTTAATGAAAGGCTTGAGAACAAACTGAGCCAGCTTAATTTGGTTAATGACTCTAACCAGCCTGCAAGACGTAAGTTATACCGGGTCTGTCGCTCTGGAGACAGCAGCCCAGTGACCGAGTCGACTTCTTTAGGGATCACCAATATTTATACCCACCTTCTTTACAGCTTTGGACACAACTTCTTCCTTCTGCCTGTATTTTTTGTTCCCCTCCTGAAAAGTTAGCGCGCTCCCAAGGGCACTTCTAGAGTTTCCCCTTCTCTCCTCCGCGAAGTCGTGCATTTGTCATTTTTGGTCGCTCTCGCCATTAGGTCAGGGGTCTACACTCTCTGCTGGACCAGTCCCGGCTAGTGTCTTATCGAAACATTTCAATGCTCAGCAAAACACAAAGACGCCTTTTGCTATTCAAACCTTAATACAGAAGCCACATTTACTAGGCATTAACAGAATGCACCTGGCACCAAAGAGCACTACGGTTTCGGTGCCAATTTAGCAGCAGTATAAAGCATTTTGGGAATACAGAACATGGCTATACAACTTAGCTTAAGTACTAAGCACTAAAAATACAAGGTATAGACTAACAACGTAGAGCTCGAGCTACTCCAGGCTCTCAGCCAGAGAGTTGTTTCCCAGCTACACCTGGCAATTCAGCTAAAAGAAGTGGCACAGGCTATTTTTCTGCAGTTCCCAGGCACCATTTCTCACACCTTCCCAGCTCGCTCGCTCTCTTCTAGACACATCCTCTGCATTGCTGCAGTTCTCATCTCCCCCCCCCCACAATTCACACCCATGAAGGCAAAGAAAATATGTTGCTTTATGTCTCTTCTCGGGGGACTTTTCTGATAAAATTCCACATTCATCCATCAAAACTGCCTCATCAGCCTTTCCTGGAGGAAGGGAACGAGGCAGAAATACAATTGCAATGGTCCCTGGGGAAAGAACGGAGGGCAACAACGCTTTGCAACCCTCCCCAGGCCCCGATCGCTCTTCTGCCAAACTGCCTTTGCTCACGACAGGGCGACACGTGGAGTGCCCCGATCTGAAGTGAAGCTCCTCTCCTCCCCTTTCTGATGTCTGTAGTCTTATCTGTACCTGCCTCCAGTATTTGATCTTTGCAGTAGCTCAATCGGGAACTGCTGTCTCAGTGCTTCCTCTTGCGCCCATCAAAGTTAATGGCCTATTTCCCATTAAACTTCATTGGTGCAATGGGTCAAGCTTCGACATCGTTCCTCTGTTTGTACACGGGTTTGAGGGCAAGAGATTGAGATGTTCGTTCTTACGGCACGAAGGAGTCTCTCTCCAAAGCTGGTCTAGGCACTTGGTGAAGACCTGCGAGACGCGGGTTCAATCCTAGGCTCAGTCACGGGCTTCCTGTACGACCCGAGGTGGGGGGCTCATTTAGTCTCATCGGGCCCCAGTTGCCCATCGCCAATATGAGAAGGGTGGCACAAACTCCATTGCTCGGGCAAGTCCTGTCTTGCTACGACTTCACTTGGGCTTTGACCGAACGGCCAGGGTTTTAAGGTCTGGACTGTGCTTGCCCTGTAAGCAGCCACCACATGCTGCCTTCGCCAGTGCTCTGGATGTGCCACCTCCACCCTCGTCCAGGGCCGTACTCACTTGACCCTTTGTCTCCTGCAACCAGCCATCAAGATGACCCCAGAAGACCTCACCTTTGCTGGAGTCACACTGGATTGCAGCCCAGGCCGGCTTCTGAGGCCAAATGTGCTTTCGCTAGTCGGTCTGCAAGTTGCAGGATCTGTGAAGATGTAAAAGAGGGATCCGGGGAGGGAGATGACACATCTCAGTGCTTCATTCACATTTCTCCCTGGGCTTTGATTACGCCTGTCTCAGGCTCGCCAACTTGGAGAGCTTTCCAGATGCGGAGGTGGTAACTGTGCAGGAGACGCGGGGCTCGAATCCAAGCTGACGCACGGGGTGCCGTCGACGGCGTGTCGGGCGGTGTCATTCACAGGCCGAGGGGGCGGAAAGGCTGGGTTGTAGTAGGATGGCAGTATCAGAAACCTGAACCTCCTCTTCACGCACCTCCATATTTTACATCACTCACCCGTTCTGATTTCCTCCCACCTTGCAGGAGTACATTTCCACTCTCAGTGCTTGCTTTTATTCTAATTCATGGCCCCATCTTTAACATCTTTGCTCTGCTCTACTCTTCGAAGTGGCACATGCAGGGCCCATACATAAGAAACAGCTGGGGGTCTGTCTCCCTGAAGGACGAAGAACCAAGGGGTGCTTTCACACCCCTGTTAGCTTCATCTAGCCAGCAACAGCAGTGAAGATGCGGCTTCACGAACATTAGCACGTGCTAGCAATCAGGATGCAGACTCTCCAAGGACTCTGGGCGCCTGCTTTGGCTGCTAACATGTGCTTACACCAGTGTTACCACGTCTTCATTGCTCCGTTACTCATGTTGGGTAGCAGAGGTTCATGCTGCAAGCGCATCTTCATTCTCTGGAGTGAGCATATCTGGAAGCATAATTGTTACAGCAGGAGGATCGCGGCCCTGCCGTGCTATGGAGGGTGCCTACCCTTAGCAAGAAATCTGCCCTGGCTCATCCCAACGGGGCGAGGGAGTTAAGGTTGAGTTTACTTTTTCTAGAAAGACCTCAAAGTGATGCAAGTGGCTTTGGGTGCCATAATGCAAAGATCCTTTGCAGCCAGCCCCGTAAAACTGCTCTTAAAACCTAAATAGAGGAGTCAGACAAAGGCTGGCAGAAATGAAAGGTGTTTACCTCCATTTTCTAATGGAAAACTGAGCCGCTGGGAGACTGATTTGCTCAAGACTGCATGAGAAGAGTGCTTCTCTGCTGCCCTTCTCCTTGTGTTTCTCTTACAACATGCAAAGAGAGTGCACAACCGAATAGTAAAGCACTGATGCGGGGAGGACACACAGGACAGTGCATGAAAGAATCAGGCCCATGAGATTTATGGAAGAAGAACTGAATCCAGTTCTCTTGCATCCTAAGCCATTAGATCACCTTCCAGCGTCCAAATGAGCTTCATGCCTCAGGGCACGCCCCTGCATACACGATCAGGCGTGCGCCAAATTGTCCCGGGTGGGGTAGGGGAGGCTGGGGGCTTCCTGGGGTGGCAGCGGCATCGATCCAGCCACGCGGAGCCTGGTGAAGAGCCAGAACATGACTCTGGATGGCCAGGCTCCGTTTCTGGCAGCGCGTGCTACTGCCACGTGCTCCGCGCCACTTTTTTGAGGGCAGACAGGTTTTTTTGCCACCCCGGTGCAAATTAGCAGCATGGCAAATGGAGGCACGTGCACCGTGTGCACTTTGTGGCACCTCAAAAAGCTCTGAGGTGCCGCATGCCACATGTGCCCACTCACTCTGGATGTGCCCCCGGTGTCCTCTTTAGCACAGGTGTAATTCTATCAAGTGGAAGTGCTCTGCGTCAGCTAGATCTGCTGACGGTAAAAATGCCGGTGCCATGTCTTCAGTACCATTCCCACTGTAGTTCTTGCACCCATGGTTTCTTGCACAAAAGGAGGCTTCGCAAAGTATAACAGGCCACAGAAGCCGACTCTAACACTTCGGCTGCGTCCATGTGGTTCCTGCCATGGGCTCGAGCAAACGTGCTCCCATGACAAGCATAACCACTACATGAGCACGGCGTTCAGTATACGTTTCATAATTTGCTTTTTATTAGGTACACGGGCTAGACACAAGTATTCAGTAAAGGAAACGGCAACAGTGCTACATGACTTATCTAGCCAGACAGCATAGTCCACACTGTGAATTTTACTATTGCTGTTCGCTTTGGGGGTGAAATATGGTGCAGATCACAAGCCCGTACTCCAACATCGGGACTTTTCTGTAGCGATGTGCTGGGACAGCATCTTAGCTGAGATCTTAGGGGTTGAACCAGCTCCCCTAAAGCTGGAAGGAGAAATCTCTGCAGCTGGTGGTTCATATTCCCTGTGGATCATTGCAGGGAGGGGGAGGGCCAGACCAGAGATTTACACCCCCACCCTTACCGCTGGCCCTGTCTGCACAGGGATGAATTTCACCCATAGCAAATACTCCATTTATCCTTCTCTTAGTTTCTATCCCAGCAAATATCAAGTGTTCTGATGTTTGGGGAAAGCAAACAAGCACAGACAATCCTGAATACGCTTTGGGATTCGAACAAACATCCCTGGAACGATTCCTCTACCCCGCGCTCTTGCAGCTCTGCTCGCGGTGACCTCTCTTGGTGCTTATTTTCCAAAAATAACACAATAGGAATTTTTCACCAATAAGATAATTGCTGCAGAACAGAATTCAGATTCATGCAAACACCTGAGCAGTCCCAAGCGCTGGCTATGCATACAGATGAAGGCAGAGAAAGAAGGGAGGCAAGGAAGTTTGCAATGAGATGCAGCGGCTCTGAAGCAGCCAGATGTCCTGGGACCAATGCTCTTTATGAAGCTCGGGAGTTTTCATTCGCATGGGGCTCCTCTGGGTGGGGAAAAGGGACTTCACTGATTTCCGGCTCTCTCGGAGTTTGGTATCAACCCCCCAAAAAGCGATCTCAGAGCAAAATTCCATTATTTGGATTATCACTTATTATTTCTATTGCGGCAGGCATGAAGCAGTGCTTTCCTTGGCTGGGTCGTGTTCAGGCAAGGAGAAGAGAAGACTTGAATGAAGGAGGTGGTTCAAGCACCCACTTTGAACGCCTTCAAGACACGTTTGGATGTTCATCGTGCTGGGATCCCGTGATCCCTGCTGACTTCCTGCCCCTGGGGCAGGGGGCCGGACTCGATGATCCTTCGGGGTCCCTTCCAGCCCGAATGTCTATGCAAATCTATGAAACTAGAAGTCGTGGCCTTGAAGCCACAGAGATAGGCTCACCCGCCCTCCAGCTGGGGCTCCTTCCGAAGTCGGCAAGTGAGCTGAGGTTTCCTAATGAAAACTCGGGATCAGGAGAGGTGCGTGCGGCTGGGGATGCCAGGATGCAAAGCCCAGAAGTCTGAGCTGGACAGCAGCGGATGAACGTCTTCAGAGCTTGAAGAAGACCCTTTCCTGCTCTGATTTTTTGGACTCCAGAACGTATAATCCAACCCCCTTGAAGCTATGGGGCAGGTGGAGTCTGCATGCAGACCCCATGCCATGAGCCCTTCTCATCAGCTTGCCTCCCCGTGCCTCCTGCATGGATGTGGAAGAGAGGGGGAAAGGAGAGGAGCATCTCCTCTGCACCCCTTACTTCTTGATTTCCCAGGAGGCAGCCAGTAGCCCTCACAGTCGCTGCCTGCAAGGTGGGGGTAGGCTGAGAGCAGTCACAACCCTGCCAGCCTCTCTGTACGCCCCTGCAGCTCCCACGGGGGACACGAGTCACGCCTTTGCAGAGCAGCTACAAGGAAAGCACACTGCAGCACGCAGAGGAAGGTTGCCCGCTGTACTTTCTGCCACGCAGGCAGCCCCGTCGTGTCCCTCCCAGCACACTTCCAAGCTAAAACCTTCCCTGTGGTCTATGTGACTCCAAGCCTAGGGTTAAATCTCCCCTACGATGCAAATGGGGACTCCCTCCATTATCACCAGTGTGGCTGCACCCCATTTCTGGTGGTATAAGCATATGCACAAATTACCCCGAGGTCTCTCGGGTAGAAACGTCCTCCCTGAGATTGCAACGCCAGCCTTGGGAGGACACCGGTCCCTGTCATTAGTATCTATGGGCTGCTTTGCTGATGAACCAAACCCCTATCAATAAATGCCCATGGCAGGCTGGCAGAGATGGGCAATACTCCCGGAGTGCAGCCAATGCAAAGGGATTTTTTTAAAAATTATTATTCCCTTGATCACTTCAGTCTTCCCACGGTGTTTACAGCTTTGCATGATGTTTCAGCCGTGGATGGAAGGAGTTGGCAAGTGGGGGGAGACAAAGAAGTGGCTGTGAGGGTGATACAGCCTTCGCTTGCTGGAACGAGAGAGAGGGAACTATACCAAAAGGAGGGTGGAAAAAACATGGCCACGTTCCCCATAGAAGATTTGCTTTTTTTTTGCTTTCTTTCCTTTTATTTTTTTTCTCCTTTAAGCTCTTGGCTTGCATTTACCCAAAAGGGAAAAAAAAATAAATACAGCAGAAAGCTGTTAGGATTCTGTCTGCCCCTTTTCAGCCTTGTGCGTTTCTAGCCGCCGTCTGAATGAAGCGGAGCTAATGTCCCAGTGCATCCCAGATTAAGCACAAGTGCTTTGTGCAGATAAATTGAAAACCCTCGGCCCTGGAATACGGACTCATGTACTGGCGCTGTCAGGTTATAAAGGGAGAGAGAGGGAGGCTGCCTATGGAAAACCAGATAAAAAAAAAAAAAGAGAGAGAGAAACAGCTTGCCGAGTGCTTTTATGTCTTGCCATAGGCACAAGGCAGCTTTTTTAGGCGAATGTATAAAGCCATTTGATGTGTGTATATATACATCTGCGTGCACGCACGCACACACAAGGATCGCGGTGTTGGTACATGCGACCCACACGCGGCACAGCGTGTACTTGTGTTGTCACTCCTGCTCGTCTGCAGTGGTGGAGCGCCTGGGAGCGCCGGCAAAAGATCAGCGCCTCGCCGTGCACGGAGAAGCGGTCCCTGCCCCACACCGCTTGCAATCAAAGGGGGCTGGAGGGTTATTTTCCTCGTGGTGCAGCTGGGAGATGGAGACCCGGAGAGGATGGAGGCTCATATTCTCGCTGTCTGCAGCTCGGATCCTCTCCCATTAGTCACCAGGCGCTTTGCCATTGCTTCGACGAGTGTTGGAGCACAGTCTATGTGGGTCTCTCCCTGCCACCCGTGACACAACCGTCCCCCTTTGTCTCGCTCGCTCGTTGGTGGTTCTTCATGTTCCTTCTTCATTTCTCTCTTTCTCCCTGGGTCTTATTCACCAGAAGCTTCCTGCAGCTAGCACCGTGAGCCCCGAGTACCAGATCACCGCTCCCGATCCTGTGAAGTCCCCCTCGCCGCCAAGCCTTTCTTCCTCCTCTGACAAGTCCGAGTAAAAAAGCCAGAGCATCGAGCGTGCAGAACAAGAAGCCCCGGCTCTGGGGGCTGCCCCCCAAGCCGCGCCAAATTAGGGTCACTCCAAACAAAAACCACGACCGGATCCGATGAATCACTGATTTCTCACTGCACTGGAAAATCCCCCAACTTTTTGCACGAACCCCTCCTTTTTTTTTTTTTTCCCAAGTCGCATAAAACATTTTGCCCAGAAAGAAACATGTTAGCGTTTGGGGCCGTTTTAACATTTTCATCAAAAAGACAATTAACGTCGGAAACAAAATGTCATCTTGCATAAGGAAAATGAAGCGGGTCGCTTCAAAAACTTGAAACATTTTAATTACCGATGCCTTCTTTTTTAGGATTTCTCCCCCCCCTCCCCGACCAAAGCAATTTGCCAGCGTCAGTGTGCATTTGTGAAATGCTTCGCTCCAGCTCCAGCTGCATTTTTCAGCAAATAAACAAGTTTTACCCAATGCATTAAAAAAAAAAGCATTTTGTGACTCTCCTAGCACTTTGAAGCCACAGAGAGCAGGGCAGGGTCAGCATCCTTGTCTTACAAAGAGGGGGAAAAGAAAGCCGAAGTATAAAAAGGGGAAAGGATCTGTCAAAATCCCATCGGGAGCCCGTTAGAGAGTGGGGAACGGGGCCCACAGTCCTGGGCGCCATCCACGCGGTGACGTGGCAGGTTGTCGTTTCGAAGAAGACAGCACTTTCCCTTTTGCACGTCACACCTTTGCGGGGAAAACAATTGCTTTGGATGAACTCTGCTGCTCCAAATGACAAGAAGAGAAACAAATTGGTTTTAATTGGCTTGGGTTCATGATTTCCCACTGTCTGAGAGCCCATGCTTTTCAGCTTTTATCTCTGTCACCGGCTAAACACTGCCGTGCCTGTCAAGGCTTCACCTGCCGTTACGGTCTGGAGGCAACAGACACTCTCAAGGATTTCTCTACCGTGAAAGCTGGAATCACAACTGAGAAAAGCAAGGGTAGCAGCTGCTTCCTACCTAGGCTTCCCACGATCAGGCTGGTGTCCAGCGGTGGCCAAGAAGCGAGGCTGGTGTTGAGGATCCGGGAACCAAGACTCAGGGGTTTTATGTGCCGCTCTGCAAAGGCTTGGCCTGACACCTTAGCTAATCTGTGTAAAAGGGGAAGGAGCAGCTTTTTGGCTGGCAGGTGTGTTGTACCGCGCTCTTCATTCCTATGAGCATCACCTTAGGGTAGCCCTACAGTACCCAGGGGCCTTCATCCATAGCAAAGTCCCGAGAGGACGTGGCATCTCTGAGATACCGCTCTCTCAAACCCATCAAAATGTCTACGTGCAATAAAGGGGAGTGTGCAAATCCATCCGAATATATTTTATTATAAAAGATGCATGATAAAAGATCATAAAAGATATCGCATCTAACCAGCCTACGTCCATAGACCAACACGGCTACAACCAAAAAAACTCAGCAAGTCCATCCTAATGAAACTTGTGGGCCAGTTTCCACCCCTCTGCTCACGTGGCCAGGGTCAAGATTCAGGGGAAATCCATCTCGGTGGATGGATTTTGGTGCAGAAAGGAGGCAAAAGCATTTTGGTGCAAAAACGAGGCAAAGCCTGATGGGTTTTATGGGCACGCCGAGCTTCTGCACTACTCTAGAAACGGCTCTATCCCGTATCTTAGACCTCAACCTAAAGTGCAGAGTTTGGCTTCAGGTTTTGTGCTTTGTGCTACGATGAAGGGCATCCAGGTGCAAATCCTGTCTCCGAGCCGTCAGTGAGACCTGGGGCAAGTCGCTCTCTGTCTCAGCTCCCTGCCAGTATAACGGGGCTATTGCTTCATCTGTCCTGTTTCCTCAGATTATTGGTGTAAACCCCTCGGCCCGTCCAAAATTGCTAAGGGGACCTGCCCAACCCTGCCTTTTAGACAAACCAGACAGACGCACAGAGGGGGCACAAGCCGGGACGCAGAGAAGTGAAGGGATTTGTCCAGGGCTCATTTCACAAGTCAGTGGCAGATCCCGAGGGAGAAATCCAGGCCATAAGGCTCCCATCATGGGAAGCATTCACCTCCCACTCCAGGGTCTTTACCCAGGACTGAGAAAAGGGAGCCACAACCTCAGGACAACCCCAGCCCCGTAGCAGCAGAATGAGATGGGAAAATGGAAAGGACTAGCAGATAGGGGCAGGATCTCCCCTACTCCACCTGTGCGTGCAGGCTTTTCGGTGAGCAGAGAGCGCTCCCGAATGAGAACGGCGAGCAACAGCCGCACCAAAGCAAAAGGCAAATCGCGGGCTCAAAGCTTTGTGAACTGGGTCATCAGCTCGGCTACGTCAGCACGGCTGAGACGGCAGGGGAGGTGGTTGCCGGAGGCAGGTGCTGCAGAGGAGAAGGCTCCTGCGCTGGGTTTCTTGGAGGTTTGTGCTGAGCACGAAGTCCCAACCCCCGGGCTGGGAAACGAATGCCCAACCCTTTCCATGTGACAAGATCCCAGTTGGATGGGTGCATGGGGGGGGGTCTCGGATGAATGCAGAAAGGGAGCACAGAGGGACCGGTAAGCACGCTCAGCTGGAGCAGATGCCTTCAGAGCAAGGAGGCCTCTACCGAGCTGGCTCTGGAGACAAACGGAGGTGGCAGCAAAGCTGTGCGTGGAGGCGGGTGCGCTCCATTACCTGTATGCTTGCAATGGTGAGCGCTGTGCTCCTACTTTCGCTGCCGTTTAATTAACTCTCCGTTTCAATTAACTCCTTTATTTGCCTTCTCTCCCTTTTATGCAGCTAAACTAGTCCCGTGGCCCCCTTTAAAAACCTCTTCAGCAGTGAGCAGAGGGAGGGGATAGAGATGACCCACTTCTAGGCTGACTTGGTCCCTCCTGGGCTCGGATGCTGCCAGGGGCTGCAAGGACCCCAGGCCCTCTCGCCTCCAGGCTGTTCTCATGCAAGGGGCTGGGAGGGAGGGGACTGGGGGTGCACCAGGGAGCAGCTGCCCATTTTGGGGGGGCTGCTCCTTAGCAGGTCCCGGCAGGGTGATGTTAGCAGCTTGCAACACACATGAAATCACTTCCCAGCCTGGGGGTGACGTCCCCCGTCTCGGGATTCTTCTTACCTATATGTGAATCGTAGCAATCGAGCCCACCATCTTGAGGTGGAACCAGCTTTTATCCGTCCTTCTTCCATCCATTGGATTTCAATTCACAGCAGAAAATGATCCTTCTGTTCAGCAGAGATGGCAAGGGGGAGAGAGAGAGAGGAAAAATAACTAACTACAAGGCACGTCATGGCCTGGAGATGGGGATCGTGCTCCTGGCAGCTTCTCCCAGCACAAAACACACGTGACAGGTAGAAGGGGCTGGAGGAGTCAGGCCTCCTGAAAGCTAAGCGCAGAGCCCACGGCTGCACGCTAACACCAAGGTGGTGTGAATCTTGCCTGCTTTGTCTCTCTCTTTAATCTTCCCTAAATGCTCCATGCTGGAATCAGCCTTGCACTGGCATAGGGACAGAGGAATAGGAGTTTCCCTCTCTCTTGCAGCTTCCAGGGCAGGAAAAAACAGGCTCTGCGGTTTTGCAAGGGAATAACCGGGCCATCAATTGATGTTGCCATTGCCCCTTCCCATTCCTGGTGCAGCCCTCCTTCTTCATCTCCCCCTCCACTCCCGCCATGCACCTGGTACCGCCGCCGGCTCCAAGCCTTAGCATGATGCTCCTGCATCGAGGGGCTTTATCAGGGAGCCTCCACTTCCCCGTGTGCCAGCCGGAGCAGAACGTATACAAGGCAGCAGTAAAGCAAGCGCAGACACCTGCCGAACTGAGCGATGGATTCAGATCCCCCCTTATTAGCCGCGCCCTGCGGTACCGGCACACGGGACCGGTCCAGCGTGCAACGGTGTCGGGTCTCCACTGATTGCAGCGGGCTTGACATTAGGCTGCAAATGAACAGTGCGAGCGCGGGGCTTTGGCTCCTGGCTGTAGCATTTCTATTGTTAAGAGAAATACCGGCTGGATCTCCCTTCCCCCATGTGTCGGCACCAGGTGCATCCTGGCTTGAAAGCTGCTGGCCCACTTGGGCCCCAAGGTCATCTTGCTCGACCTGGGTTATCGCCCTTGCAGCCCAAAATGACAGGAGACAACGGGAGGGGGGCAGAGGTGGCAGGGAAGATAGGGGGAGGATTGAGAAGAAGAATCCATTTGTAATTACTGGAATAAACAAGAGTCGGGAAGAAATGCAAATGCCTTGTGTTGTGAATTACATGACAGAAGAAGTGACAGCTTTTTATTAGTGTGATAACAGCAAGGAGTTTTAAAATAGAATAATCGGTGCAACAAAAGCAATTTTCATTCTGAATTTTCATTTTAAATGGATGATCTCGTTTTAATCAAGCGAGTCATCACAAAATGCTTTTAATTACCAAAAGTCAAGAGCTATATTGTAATTTTAATGTCTACTTTCAGACTGGTGATTAGATTTATACAAAACAGGTTGGGTTTTGGGGTGGTATTTTTTTTCTTCTCCCACAGGCAAACTCAAGGTCTGCGTTTGCCATAAAAAAAACGAATGGGCTTTTTCTGAAAGACCTGCAAAGACAGAACGGGCTTGAAAACGAAGGTTGTCTTTTTTATTACATAAATCGGAGTTTGCTTGTTGTTTTTCCCCCTTCTCTCTTTGCAGCAGCTGAGCTGCTAAATCGACGTTTGACTTCTTGTTCTTTGAAAGGCATTCTGGGAAGCTGCAGTGAGTCGCAAAGTTGGACTATTTCCCATAGGCTAGGAGAGAAGGATTTTATTTCACCATCTACCGTAATGCTAGTGAAAAGGCTAATTTCAGGCGAGGCTCCAAGTCCACGCACCTCTTGAGAAGTAAAGACGCTTAAGGGCACCCGGTGTGCGGCTGTGAGCGAGGACGCACGGCTTCGTTTCCATGAACATCTGGCATCTAGCACGGGTATTTATATCAGTACAAAACGCGACCGTTAAGATTTTGGGAGCCTTTTACCTCTGCTTAGAAGTGGTGTAAATGAGAATCTGCGCCCCTCCCCATCGGCTTGGATCGGTCTGCTCAACCTGGCACGGTCTGCCGCAGCTGCAAATGGAGCATAATTATGCTTCATTGAGGCTCGGGTCATCAATGCAGCCCTCAAAAGGCAACGTGGATTCTTCTTATTTCACAATCTAGACTTGAACGTGCTGGTTGGAAAGAGTCCTTCCTGCCTTGAGGGGAAGACTCAGAGCACGTATTCTGATCGCTGCTTTTTAAACATCTCTGGATCCCTGGATCTAGGCTAGGGACAGAAGTTACACATCAACCGGTTGAAGGGATCAGAAGCTGGTTGAAACCTGTAACAGAACAGAAGTTTGCACACGAACCAGTTTCAAAATGGTTTAAGAAACCAATCTGGTTTAAGAAAAACCTGGCTGAATGTAGTATCAGACTTCACTGATTTGGGTCAAACCGCTTTATGAAACGCCTGTCCCAGACCCCTTCCTGGTTCAAGTTGAATCAGAGTCCCTCAACATCCCAGCGTGCTTTGCAGCTCTCAGCTGGGCTGTGCTGTCTGCTCCAGAGAGTAGGGCTGACCCTGCCTCTCTGCTCCCTAGCTGGAGCAGTGAGGACCGGCTGACAAGGGGGTGGGGGGCAAGCCCAACTGGGGATGCAACCCAGTCTACAGGGAGGGTATTCCCCTCCCCCAGACGAACCCCATCTGGGGCCAGGGAAGGGGGTTAAACGCCCCTTCCCCCACTCAAACTTACTGCTGGCTGCAACTGTGGACTACAAATCCCAGAGGCACCTGGAAGCAGGAAGAGAAAGTGATAAGCAACCCTGCAGAGTGCTGCTGCTGTAAGTCTGGACTGCAAATCCCAGAGATCTCTGGGGAAGAGGAAGTGAACACAGCTGGCTCTAGCACCCCCCGGTTTCTGGCCTGAGCCACTGCAGGCCTGTGTCTGCATTCCCTGAATTAAAGGAAAATGTCTGTTCACTTCTGTTTCAATTTAATCTGTGCATCTTAGACTAACCTGCAAAGACTGAATCGATTCAGCCTCCGACTTTTTGACTGTCTGTTCCCAGCCTTGTTGTCTCGAGGTCCCGCTTACTCGAAGTAATGAAAGGAGCTGGTACCCGAGGCAGTGAGGAGTGACTCTTATAGTTTCATAGTTTCTAGGGTGAGAAGGGACCTGAACAGATCATCAAGTCTGAGCCCCTGCCCTGGGCAGGAATGAGTGCTGGGGTCATAATACCCCAGCCCAGATATCATAATACCCCAGCCACATATCTATCCAACCTCCTCTTGAAGACCCCCAAGGTAGGGGAGAGCATCACCTCCCTTGGGAGCCCATTCCAGAGGCTGGCAGCCCTAACCATACAGTAATGATGAAAGGTCTTTATAGGAGCTTTCCTCTCTGATCTACCAGATACAGGAAGGTGGGATGTGATGGACTGACCTCTGTGAATGCCTGCTACTGCTGAGATGGAGACCAGTGACACTGGCCTGGCCTGCAGCCAATGTGAACAGCCAGGAATGGCTTCAGACACAAATGCAAGAGGAAAGATAGCAGCTGCATTTGGCATTTCCTCTCTCAGCTCAGAAGAACATGCCTCTTCCCTGTCTCTGTTGGAAGCAAGGGAAGAGCTGCTAGTACTGGGATGACAATGAAGGTCTCGTGGTCCCTGCTTCTCAAGGCCAGGACTAGGCAAGGTGGAAACCACCTTTATGCAGGGCTGTTCACGCCCGTGCACAATAGCAGGATGGATTTCAGTGCAGCTGTTCTCGGTGACTTCCCGTCATCGCCCTCTCTGCCTACTTCCAAACAAGACTGAGCCCAGTGCAAACAGAAGTGCTAAGCCTCCCTCAGAGGACAAAAATATTGTCTTGCAAAAACAGACCAGCTCTTCCCCCAGCCAGCGCAGAGATGTTTAAGGCAAATTCTCTTCAAAGGGAAGAATGATCCTGAAGTTAGAGCACCGGTGTGCAAATCAAGAGATCTGGATTCTAGTCCTGGCTCCGCTACTGACCCACTGCCTGACCCTGTTCATGTCCCTTCACCTTGCTGGTGCTCAATCTCCCCATTTGCAAGTGCCTTATGGAGAAAAGTAGTGGCTGGGCAGCAAGCAGGGAGTCTTGTGATCCACCACTGATCCGCTGTGTACCCCTGGGCAAATCACTTAAGAGCTCCTGGGCTCAGCTACCCCCACGCCCGTGCCAGAGGGATAATATCTGGAAGCTTTCCAGAGCAGAATTCATCTCTTCATTACCTGTATACAGCACCTAGCACAGGGCCCCAATCCCTCCAGACACTATCAAGTGTCTAATCATGATGCTCCTCATCATGCAGCGAAGCAGAAGGCTTCAGGCTTGCGATCTCGTCTGCACACATGCGCTTTGGAAACAAAGCAGCTTGCAGGGCTGGAGGGGAGATAAAATCATCCCTGTCTCTAAGGCAATTTCAACTCCTTGCAGAAATGCAAACTATTATCACGAGCATGTTACTGTTGCTGGCCTTAAAACCACACAATACATTTTTTTAGCCACAACTCAGAGGCGACAGCTTATTGAAAGTCAGTGGAACAAGGCACCTCAAACTATTTCCCTTTGTGTGACTCCTTCTGCGCTCTCCTTTAATTTCTGCGATTCAGACCCAGTGCAGCGGAGGGATGAAAGGTATTTGCAAATATATTTTTGGAAAGGGATCTCTTAAAGCAATCCTATTGTTGTGCATTGTTTGCACGCAGGGATTAGAAGCACTCAACAGCCTGGTCTAGAATGACACGCCGCATTTCTACATTCTCCTCAAAGGCGTGAACCAGGATGGCACAAAGACACAATGCGAAGCTAACTCCCACATGTACAAAACAGCTCATTAGGTGGGAGAAAACCAGCACCTTTCACCTTTGGTGGGCAAGGCAACAGAAAACCCCCAGAAACAGCGCTGAATGAAAGCAGCTCAGAAGAGGTCGTAGTGTGCTGCAGGTCTGGAGCAAGGGGAGGTAATTGGAATAAACTCAGCCGTTTCATTGCAGGGAACGGAGGAGGCAGCTAAGGCTGCTGCACTGGAACTAAAAGTATTCGGTAGGG
Organism: Alligator sinensis; assembly: GCF_000455745.1. Taxonomy (NCBI): domain Eukaryota; kingdom Metazoa; phylum Chordata; order Crocodylia; family Alligatoridae; genus Alligator; species Alligator sinensis. The sequence continues at coordinate 2,616,792 of NW_005841880.1, forward strand.
AGTGGCTCTTTTCCCATCCCTTTTCAGGCTTGAGGCCTTTACCGGGTTTCACGCGGGTAAACTCCCTGGAAATGATGGTCCATTGGGCATCACATTAGGGCTCCCACCCACTCCCAGAACTTGGGCCTGACCAAACTCTGAGCTGCATGCTTACATTTTCCATACTTGATCACAAAAGGTGGGGGCTGGCTTAAAATGATTTGTGATCTCTCTCCTGGGGAGGTACCGGAGCCTGCCCAACCTACTCTGCAGACCACTTCAGAGTGGACATCCAACCTGAGCCAGATGCTCTGCAGAAGAGACTCCGCACGGGTCCTGCGGCCGTGATGGAGCTACCCCAACTGATAATCCGGCCCCGAGCATATCTGCCAGCAAGGGAAGATGGAGTGAGGAACGTGCGGGATGTGCGTGAAGTGATGGTGATGGGAGGATCTGGGCGCACAGGTGGATTTCTCCAAATCCACGCAAGCCTCAGGAAGGAGAGGATCTGCAAGGGGCACAGCTGGCCACATTTTGTCAGAGAAGCGGAGGAACTTTACCGGATTGATTGAGGTCACAGCTGCGAAAGCAGGACACCGTGGTGAGAGCTCGTCCCTCTGAAGCAAGCACCAGCCTCCCGGAGATCTGTCATGGCAGCAAAGCTGAAATACATACTTCAGGCTGGCCATTTCCAGCCACAAGCCTTTCATTCAGGGTCTCCCAGAGGGGAGATAGACCCCCTGTGCTCACCTATAGGACATGATTAAGTTGATGACTGGTGCCCAAAAGGTACTAAACTGAGGTTGCTTTTCAAGGCTCTGATTTAACCATGGCAAGTAGTTGTCCACCCACCGCCGTGAAAGCATCCGTGTGGCTACAGCTGCCCCCTGACGGTCACTGGTTCTTATTGCAAAATTACCTAGTCAAAAACCCAGCTCCAGAGACGTGCCCAGCCTCCAGGTACCCAGAGAATCGAGTCAAGGCTGCCTGTATTTTGAAATAAAGGATTCATTCAGGGTCTCAGCGTACAAAGAAATCAGACTGAGTAGCCCAGGTATCCCTCTATCATTCTTCCTCATCCTGATTGATGTCTTCAGTGGTCTTCATAACTGCATGTAATCTGGGAAATATGCACCTTCAGGGGTCAGGAAGTTCCTGGCATCATGTGAGCTCCCCTAGAAATGCAAGGGCAATGTAGGCTAATGACCAGACTAGCAAAAGTATTTAAGACCTGCATCCGGTACAATCTTCCCAGGTGTAAGGTGAGGGGCTGGGGTCCTCCAGGCAAGGAGGCTGGGGAAAGCAAGGAGATGCAGGAAGCCGTGAAGGGAAGCAGAACTGGTATTTAGACCTGCGGATCTGGCTATGAATTGCATCCTTGCATTTCGGGTGTAGGTAAGAACAAGTCAGCGATCTGGTATTTTCCTTTGGTTGCTTCCTTTTGTATTTTGTCTGTCTTTCAACCTAGGGTACTGGTTTCTGATGCAGTTTCTGGTTTTGCAACACATCCTTTTCTTCTTTGGCTCCTTACTGTTTGCTTATGGAAGGGGTGATTTGGGGGCAAGCGATATGCCAGGCTGACCTTCTCTATGGAGAGGGAACCTATAATTTGTTCTCAACCCACAAATGGGGTAACCATCTGGGGGCTGGCAGCAATTCCTTTGCTGTGTCTGCAAGATCTGTGGGACGGCGGCACGCTGGGATAGGGAGCAACCCTTAGGGTGAGTGGCGCCACAGTGGGGAAGAGTCTCCGGGCTCTGGGGGTCACCTGTGGACAGGCTTGCGATGCCAGGTAATGACTTGACTTTCTTGTCATGGCTAAACACGGTCGTACATCCTCGTACTGACAAGACACAAATACTTGTGTCCTGGAACAAATATTTGTCCTGTCCACCCAAGCCTCTCCAGTCATATTTGCAAACGTGAATCAATTAACAAGTGTTAAAACACAATTGAGCGTCAACATCCACTTACTGGTTAGATCTGCTGCGCGGGTCAGAGCACATGATCACTGGCCTTGTCGAGATTAGTCAAATGTACCGTGTTTTTAAGCAAGTTAGTTAACACATTGCAGTTAGTAGCATAGGCAGACATAGTTTTAACTTACCTGGCTCAAGTACCAATAGCAGGAAAGCTGTGGCTGCCTGGACTTCAGCCACCAAGCACCCAGGATCCCTGGGATTGCCCAGTTACCCAGTCCCACGGATCCCCAACCTGGCTAACTCAGGTCTGTCTACACCTCCTCCAATAACACATCCCAAAGGCCGCGTAGACAAAGCCAGCAACATTTAAAAACATGTTAGCTTGATGAAGGCAGGGCGGGTTTGTCCCTCGGGCTGAACATGACTAGTTAGAGAGTTTCTAAAGTGTTGAACATTGCCCACACTCAGGTGTTAAAACACATTTGCCAGCATATTTGCAAATGCAGCCTAGTCCCTAAGTCCAGTCCGTGCTATGGTGGCAGAAATCCCTGTGTAGATGCAGCTCGGCAGGCAGAAGGAGTTTGCCGGCCACCAGTCCAGAGCTCCTCATAACAGCAAAACTTTGGCTGATCCAGCTGCCCCCACGCTGGGGTTTTGCTGGCATCACTCATCAGACATTCCCGATGCCTTTTTTCTTTCCCCCCACCCCCTAAGTCCTCTGTTTTTGGGGGGGTTTTCTTTTAAACAAAGCAACTCAAGTATTCAAACAACACAGAAGAACCAGAAACTGAGATTAACTGAAACTTTGGAGGGCAGACTTCTCCCTTCATGAATGTCAATAATAACCAGAGACTTTCATTTATATTCCTGAAAAGGCAGAAAAGAAGAAGATGTTTTCTGAAAGCCAGAACCTCTTGTCGGATAGAGATTTGGATTCAACCCCCACAAAAAAAAGTTCGGCCACCAAGATTTGCAAGAGGCCAGGCTCTGAATCCAAAGCACATCTCGGGGGTTTCTTTCGGGGGTGGGTTTTCCCATCCCTCTGGTTCACCTTTCTCATCCGACTCCCTTCTCACCTGTGCATTTTGATCCTTGACTTTTGACTTTGGGCTCATATCGGGCAACTGGATGACTTGAGATCCATGGGGGACTTTGACCCGATGAAAACAAGGGGGGATTTCTGACCTGCATGAGGCAGGCAGTCGCACTGGGTGACCCCGACAGCCCCTTCTGGCTTTCGGCATATGCTTCATTCCCACCCTGAGCATCGGATTCATTTCTTTTCAGCGAAGGGAGATCTAGGGCGAAGCCGGCACTTCCTGGAGAGGTCACGCAGAGCCTCCACCTTATCTCCTCCGGGCTTTTCATATGAACGTGCTCAAATGAGTCCGGGCGTGCATCTGTGAATCTCTGTATGTGCAGACATGTACCTTTGTGCTTGGGGGCATCTCCGTGTGTATATATGCCCCTGTGCAGCCATGGATGTTGCTGTCTCTACAGGCTGGAGCAGCTCCAGTGCTACCGCTCACTACTTTCCTGATTTCATGCCCAGAATTTAAAAGATCCGGCTATTTATCTGCTGTGCTGTTTAAATTACTGACTGGGTTTCGCTCTCCCTAGTCTCTCTGGGAGTGGAGAAGAAGCTACACAACCTTTTTGATGGACACATTTTTTTGCACAGGAAAAAGCTGGGGGAATTTTTTCGGGTTTTTTTGCAAGGAAGTGTCAACTTGAGATGAAGTATTTCCCAGCATTTGGAAAGCTTTGATATTGTGATGCCAGCTCCACAGAGCTGGGCCTTTTAATTCTGCATTGTTCTTGTTTCCAGTGGCTTCGGGGCACTCGGTCCTCTTTCTTCCCACCCAGGATCAATCAACCCCCGCCCTGTGTTTCTCCTGTTTCTCACTAAGGCCTGATCCAGTCTACTGGGCTAGGGACAGCAGCTACACATCAACCGGTTTAAGGGATCAGAAACTGGTTTAAACCTGGAACAAAATAGAAGTTCAGTGCACATAAACCAGTTTCAAAACGGCTGAAACTGGTTCATGAAAAAAACTGGTTGAAGTTGTAGTATCAGACTTAATTGATCTGATTCAAACCGGTTTATGAGACTTCTGTCCCAAAGCCCTTCCTGGTTCAAGTTAAATCCGAGTTCCCCAGCATCCCAGCATGCTTTGCAGTCCAGGGCTGGGCTGTGCTGTCTACTTCAGAGATCAGGGCTGACCCTCTGCTTCCTAGCTGGAGCAGTGGGGGTGGCTGGCGGTGTGGGGGGATGACTGCTCCCCCACCCAGGCAAACCCAGGATGGGGTCTGGGGCCAGGGAGGGGGTTAAACCCCCTACCCCCACTCAAACTTACTGCTGGCTGTGACTGTAGACTACAAATCCCAGAGGCACCTGGAGGCAGGAAGAAGAAGTGCTGAGCAACCCTGCAGAGTGCTGCTGCTGTGATTCTGGACTGCAAATCCCAGAGATCCTGGGGGCAGCGGGTAGAGGAAGTGAACACATAGCCCGAGAGCTGTGCTCTAGCACCCCCTGGCTTCTGGCCTGAGCCACTGCAGGCATATGGTGCATTTCCTGAATCAAAGGTAATTGTCTGTTCACTTCTGTTTCAATTTAATCTGTGCAGCTTAGACTAACCTGCAAAGACTGAATCAATTCAGCCTCGGGCTTTTTGACCGTCTGTACCTAGCCCTGGAGACTGTTTGTGTCACCTCTGCTGCCTCCTTTATTCTCATGGTTGTTAACAGCTAGCAATGTCATATAAGACCCATTGTGTTGGGCACACCGCACAGGCACATAGCGAGAGTCCATCCCTACCGTAAAGACTTGCAATTTAAAGTGACAATGGCCGGCACAGGAAACTAGCAGCTACGCCGTTGGCTCAGCTGGGATTACAAAGCAGGTCTGCTGACTTCCACTCCTATCACCTGTGCACTACATCAGACTCCTTTTTCTGGGCACTGTATTCACCTCCTTCCTCCCATTTCTTTACACTGAATTCTTGTCTTCCTTCTCTTCCCTTGTCACCCTATGTTTATGTGTCACAATTATTTTCTCGCACTCTCTGTCGGCCTCAACACCTATAGAAACAAGGCAGCTGAACAGTTGGGCCGGGCAAGCCTTTTTAATGGGGAGTTTATTTGCCAAAAGAATACAGTTTTGGGGTCAAGCAACATTATTCAGGTCAAATTCAGTGACAAGCTTTGGCCAAAGGAAAAGAAAAGTGAGAAAAGTCCAAATGTTTTGTTTTGATGTTTTCCGATGTAAATATTTTGACTTCCTACCGTGAACAGCAACCTGCTTACAAATCCAGCTAAGTTAATTTTTAATTTTTTTTTTTTTTTAAGTTAAGAAACCTCTAAGAAACTACACGGAAATTTCCCTCTGGGTTGAATTAAGCATCGTGTGTGACATGGAACATAAATGCACGAGATTAGAAAGGGATGCCTTGAGTCACCGAGTCCGGTCCCCTGCTATCACAGGCAATCATGTCACCGAATCATGTTCAGAAACAGCGAGTCTGTTTTAAAAGTAGTCGGGCAGTTTGCCCCCTGAGAAGGATGTTCCTGCATCTCAAAACCTTCTCTTAATTTTCAGAGTAAGTTTATTCCTGACCGATTTATATTTCATTGTTCTTGGGCCAACGTGGTGCTTTAGCTTCAGTTATTCTTTTTCTCTCCCGGTGCTAACCCCATAATTTATTTCTAGAAAGCGAGTAGATCTCAGTGCTCAGGTCACCAAGTTATGCAAGCCAAGTTTTTTTAGTCTCTTCTCAAAAGAGAGGCTCTCCATCCCCCCTGTCATCCTAACAACCACTTGAGCACCTAAAAAAAGAGACAAGGGCAGGTTGGGGGCTGAGGTCTTTCAAACTCCGGCCATCAGGGTTACAATGGAAGTTGAACCCTTCCAGAAATCCTACAACTATCTGCAACAGATACCCCAAGCAGTCTGTGGAAAAGTCAAAGACTGAATTAGCAAATGTTTTGTACCTGCCTTAACCACAGAGCATCGGCAATACTGAGAACAAAGCCCAGCCCTGAAGTCAAAGAGGGAGCTCAATGAGTGGCATGTAAGCCCTGGTCTCTACCCATTCTCCCGGCAGGATCTAGAGCAGGGGTGGGCAAGATTCGGCCCGCGGGCCATATGTGGCCCACCAGGCCATTCTATCTGGCCCACGGGGTCGCTAAAAAAAATTTAGAAAATTAATATTTATCTGCCCCTGGCTGCCTGTCATGCGACCCTCGACGGGCTTGCCAAAACTCAGTAAGCGGCCTTCCACCTGGAATAATGGCCTGCCCCTGATTTAGAGTTTGATCCGAATGGTCTGGAAAGACAAAATACAACCATTGCAACTCCTCCTAAGTTTTACTCGGAGCAAATGAAATGAAATCCAGGCAGGGCTTCAGCGTGTGTGACATCATGCAATGGATAGGAGCAGTGATTACTCCAGAGCTGGCAGCAACAAGTACATAAAAATTTAGTTTGCAGGATTAAACTTTAATGAGGTATCTTAGCATTGAAATCATTCAAAACAGACTCGGCAAGAGGGGGGGAAAAAGTGTCAGGGTTTTTTTTATCCCTCGGTCTCTAATCAAGTCTTCAGCGCACTCTAACTGTTCAGGGTCATTTCAAGATGAAGAATTGCACGTGGAAAACTTCTCTTTCTAGCATTAAATCTCTGTCTGTGCTCTTCTGTTTTCCCAGGAATAGAGTCATTACTGCTCAGCAGATGGTTATGGCCCATCTAGTCCTGCCTCCTTTACCAGGTTCTTTGTATTACACCTGCCTATGGAGCCCTGATATGCATTTTCCCACTTATGGATGGTGTTTCATCACAATGCAGCAGTACAAATGTTTCTGTTTGATTTTTTTTTCCCCCCAACGTGTTTCAGTTTTTTACTTCTTTTAACCTAAGAACTGAAAATTAGGTTAGATTAAATTTCAAAATAGAAAATCATTTTGAACAGGAAAACCACCAACTTTCCAGCCGTTGAAACAAAATGCTGCCGTAATTTCAAAGCATTTCTCCTATACTTCTTAGTCAAGAAATGAAGTGAAACTGAGGTTTTTCAAGGAAAGGATTGCAGTTTGGACAAATTGACATTTTCCCAAGGGGGAAAAAAATAGAGTGGGGAAAAAAATTCCTGTCTAGTTTGATTGCAGTCTCTCTGCCTCTTGTTCCTACCTGGGGTAATGTTCGCCGTATCTTTTTGCTGGTTGAACTCGCTCCCCTTTCCCCCTTCTCCTACCAGGTCTCTGGCCCCTATAGTCCTAAGACAGGGGCGGGCAATTATTTCAGGCAGAGGGCTACTTACTGAGTTTTGGTAAGCCATCAAGGGCTGCATGACAGGTAGCCAGGGGCAGATAACTCTTAATTTTCTACCTTTTTTAGGGGCTTTGCAGGCTGGATAGAATGGCCTGGCAGGCCACATCTGCATTTTGCCCACCCCTGTCCTAAGAGAAACCACCTCAACTACATTTGACCTCTCAGATGAATAGGAATAACATATGACTTGACCAACAAACCATCACAAGTGAGTAAGGGCTCTCCCTACCTTATAACCCTTCACTGGCTATCTTGACCAGGTGGAGAGTGGTGCTGAGCACCCTGCCACTTCCATCCTAAGCAGGGGGTAAGTGTGCGAATGAGGAGGTGGATGGGGCAGGGGGTAGGAGTGCAAATGAGGAGGTGAGTCCACTCCTCCAAGCAACGAGCTACCAGCAGAGCTGAACCGATGCAGGACGTCTTGCAATGCACAGCTGGTACAAGCCAACAACAAATGATTGCTCCCTTTCCCAGCCAGAGCCACTCTCTGATGGCAAGGACTCCTGGAAATATGCCTTTGGGTGGAGTAGCCTTCCCACTATAATTCCCCACGTGTTAGGCACGGCCCTGATCTATCTTCTTGCTCGCAATCGGAAGCGCATGCAGGTTGGCTCATCCCTCCCACCAGCCTACGGATCCAATGAAAATGACTGTAGTCGCCGACAAGCCAGGGCCTGCCTTGAAGTACGTCTGTGGTTCATTATAATTTCCATCTGACCTTTAGTTAAAGAACTACTCTAATAGGGAGCCAATTTTTTGTGTTGTCTTTTGTTGTGTGGCAGGTTTTGTTGGGGCCGTCAATCACAGGTAATTTGTAAATGGGAAATCATGTGGGCAGCATTCATTCATGAAACGCCGTGATAAAGAAGAGTGTATAAATTGCACCAGGAATTCCTCTAATCGCTCACTTTCAGCTGCTAAAATGCCACAAGGGGTGTTCATTTAGATGAAACCTTTGTAGGTATTGGGAGATAATATCTCATGAGGACACACAAAAAAAGGGAGCTATTACTATCTGTGCTGTACCTGCAGAGCATATTATTATTGATTGATTTATATATAGCAGCTTTTGCAAAACCTCAATGTCTTGGATGGAATAACAAATGATATAAATAGAAGAATTATTCCATTTCCTCTGACCGATGAAATGCAGACGCCCCGGCCTGGAGCAGACAGAGGAAAAGAAAGCCTGATGCATTTCACTTAATAGGGAATTTAGGTGGCCAGAGCCAGTGGTGATATCTGCTCCTCCTGGAAGCGTGTACACATTGAGCTCGCTGCTCAGCAAAAGGGAACTGATTGGGACGTGAAAATCTGACTCTCTTGAAAATCAAAATCAGAACTGGCTCCTGCAATTGCAGTTTACGGATTGGTAGGGTCACAAGACCAGAGGTGGCTAATGGCCCGGGCGCTCGTCCGTGGCATCGTGAGACACAGGACTGTTCTCCTGTGTGACCTCAGCCAGCAAATGTCTGCCCCTAGACGAGCCCCAAGAGCTGTGTGCTCGGCATCTCTGTCACTCAGGCCCCGGCATATCTCAGGGTGGGCACCCCAACGTCACTGCAAGGCACCACAAATAGAGGACAAAAGCAAGGCCCTGCCCCTATGAGCTGCGACGTGTAAGACAAGGTAACAGGAGGACACGGACAGAGAGGCAGGAGAGGACAAAGAACCAATGAGACAAGACTGGAAAGCTTAGTTTTTGGAGTCCGAGAGTCAGGCTGGAAGTGGGGCGACCCCCTGCTCCAGGCAGGATCACCTCTGTCCAAACGATCTTATACAAGCATTTGTCTAGCCTATTCTTAACACCATGCCAACAGCTCCGCCACACAACCACCGGGTACGTTGCCCAAAACCACCAAGACCATCCTAACCAGTCAAAGGGAAAACAGCGGGGGGACAAGGACATGGTCCTGCCGCTGCAAGGACAGGCCGTGTTTGGGTTTAGGAGCAGACCCAAAGCCCAGCGCCGGGCGTCCTTCCCTGACATCAGACATCAGGGCTTGCAGACATGAGTCGGGTGCCTTCCCTCCACCCCTCTCTCGTTCAAGGAAGGCAACACCCGTAACTTAAGGTCTTTTCTGCAGTTTGTTTTAGGGGGCAGAGAGGTACAAGCTGCCATTCTTCCTGTAATTACCGTGTCTTGGTGGCAGCCGGAGCGGGACGGCTATAACACGTCCCACTCTCGGCTGGCCCCTCTACCAGCTTGAAGCAAAACAGTTAAAAGATGATTACATCTGGTGGGCAAAATCAGCTGTAATCCCCCACCTGGTTGTTCGACAGATGCTCTGAGAGCATCCTGACAGACATATTTTACAGTTAGCACAGACTCAACTGTATGCTACGGTTGGCTGTCTAATTAAGCCTCTAATCACCTTCAGAAGATGAGTCTCACAACCAGAGGTCAGTGGGTCCTTAGAAGCTGCATTGTGAACCTGCGCGGCAGGCGCAAAAAAAGAGTGGAGGGGATATTTGGTGAGAAATATCCTTGAACTCACCGATCCTTATCTGCGGCGACTGTGAACCCTGAACCCCGCCATCATTAACCCGTGAAACTCACTGCTGCAGGATGCTGCGTGCTCGTTACAATTCAAAACAGGGTTGAGAGTCCTCCCTTCTCAGATGCACATATGCACTTTCCAATCACTTTTATGGAAGAAGCAAATACACATCAAGGAGCCTGGGCAGTCTAGGAATAAAGACAAGCTGGATTTATTCTACCAAGGAGTGAAATGAAAAGGCCTGGCAACCCTTACGCTGGTCTGCAGCTGGGGGACAGGAAAAAAAAGCTTGCTTCATAGCGCAGTATTGCTAGCATAGCTACACCCCCTTCCTCAGAGATAACTGGCTTTGTCCAGCGTAGGAGACAGGGTATTCCTACTGCTGAGAGGTATTCATAGTGGTGAACAGCTGGCCTTGATGGATCAGTCTCCCCACTCCTGTTAACAAGGCGAGACAGACTGAAGTTACCAAATAGAGGAACGACTACAAAAAGTTGCAGTGTTTAGATGCAGCAGACAGATCCAATGCCGTAATTACCCTGAGATAGCATGGTGTTAAGCAAGCAGCACTGGGAATACCTTTCGGCACCAACAATGGCCCAACTCCTGACCTCAAGGACCATCAGTTAGGCACCACTGTTAGGCAGTCGTCATATTGGGCTAATCAATATTGGTGCATTGCTCCTTTGCCCTCTCCTGTCTGTCTGTACCCACCTGTCTTCTCTTGTTTTCCACTTTGATCATAAGCTCTCTGGGGCAGGGGAACCTGCTGCCTTCGTACAGCACTTACGACCGTGGGGACCCCAGACCATCACCCAGGCTAGTAAATGCTACTGCATTAGAGACACTAGTGTGGAACTGAAGCCCACTCCATGGTAGGGTAGACTGGGCTCTTTAACCCGGGTCAGCAGCCAGTCTAGAAGTGAAACCGTGATAGATGGACAAATAAATTATCTCCTGGGCTAAGTACAGACGGTCAAAAGCCCAAGGCTGAATCAATTCAGTCTTTGTAGGTGAGTCGAAACTGAGCAGATTAAATTAAAACAGAAGTGAACAGACCTTTGATTCAGGAAATGCAGACACAGGCCTGCAGTGGCTCAGGCCAGAAGCTGGGGGGTGCTAGAGCTCGGGTCTCTGGCTGTGTGTTCACTTCCACTTCCTGCTGCCCCCGAGGTCTCTGAGATTTGCAGTCCAGACTTACAGCAGCAGGACTCTGCAGGGTTGCTCATCACTTCCTCTTCCTGCTTCCAGGTGCCTCTGGGATTTGTAGTCCACAGTTGCAGCCAGCACTAAGTTTGAGAGGGGAAAGGGGCATTTAACCTCCCCCACCTCCCCAGTCCCAGACCCCAGCTGGGATTTGCCTGGGGGGGGGGCCAGACCCTGCCTTTATACTGGGCTGCATCCCCAGCCAGGCTTGCCCACCCCCGTCCTTTGTCAGCCAGCCCTCCTTACTCCAGCTAGGGAGCAGAGGGGCAGGGCCAGCCCTGCTTTCTGAAGCAGACAGCACAGCCCAACCCTGGACTGCAAAGCATGCTGGGATACTGGGGGCCTCTGATTTGACTTGAACCAGGAACGGGTCTGCGGACAGAAGTTTCATCTACAGGTTTGACCCGAATCAGTTAAGTCTGATAATTCAAGCAGATTTATCTTAAACCAGTTTCAGCCATTTTGAAACTGGTTTATGTGCACTGTTTTGTTACAGAGTTAAACCAGTTTATGATCACTTAAACGGTTTATGTGCAACTGCTGTCCCTAATCCTGTAGCCGAGCTGGTCCCACACGTACTGGCACCCACCGCTCATTTGGATCAAACCAGCAAGGCCGGGAGAGGGGGTGTGGGCAGCTCAGTGTCTGCACATACACTGCCAGGCGCGCGTGTCCCGGCGTGGTCACTTCAGTTTCACTTTATTTTCAAGAGCGGATTAAATCCAGCAAGCTGATGTCTCATTCAGCATAATTGTATTGTCTCGCGAGACAGATAGATGCCTGCAATTAGGTTGGACTTCCAAAGGAACGGGGTCTGCATATTACAGTGGCCGTGACGCCAGTCAGGACAGCCACCATTTATTGGTGGCAGTTCAATGTGATGAAACACAAGCAGGCTCCCCTGGGCTCCGCTGCTCAGATCTGCAGTCAACTCATCACTCAACTCATTGCTGCAACGGCCTCACGTCTGGTGCTCCATGGCATTGCTTGGAGAATTAGAAGGGAATTTCACCGGCATGTAAGGAACTAGGCATATCTTTAGTAACAGGGGCAAGGAAGGTGGCTCTGTCTTGCAAGGGTGGCAGGATAGTGGCTCACATCCTCAGGCTTCCCCCCCCTCCACCCAAGCATCGACTCAAATGGCAGAATCCACTAAGATCACATCACCCCTGACTTGCCATTCCTAGTGACAGCCGGACTGACTGGCTGTGAACATGCTCGTACCCTAACCAGGAAGCTTAAACAATATGCATCATTTATGCGGCTAGAAGAGCAGAAAAAATGTGAATTGAAAACAGGCTGGCGCTTCTGTCTGCATGTGTCTGCATGAAATATTCAGCACAACTCTGAGTCCTGCTGCGTGTCAGGGCTCAGGAGCTCTGCATCTCCTCGCTCCACAATCAGAAACCATGACAGCTCACAAAAAAATAACAGATGCACAACGCAACAGATACCGTTTCAGGTCAACTGCAAGTATGAAGAGGTGTTTCTCAGGCTCTTCAATATTTAAGCTGGGAATGAGACTCGTTGAGACCTGATCGCTAATGGCGTCTTGCCTCGCATCACCACGAGAACAGTAGCTAACTGGATGAGGTGTTACGATAGCTAAAGACAGTCATTGAGGGGAAGGGAAAGCAGTGTGTTGTGCTGTGAATACGGGATGTCCAGATCACAGAAAATGAGGGTGGGAAGGGATCTCGGGAGGTCACATCTAGTCCATCTCTTTGCTCCAAGCAGGACCAGCCCCAACTACATCATCCCAGCCAAGGCTTTGTCCAGCTGAGTCTTAAACACCTCCAAGGATGGAGAGTCCACCACCTCTCTGGGCCTCCACTGTGCTACCCAGGACTCAAGTAGCTCAGGAACAAGGAAGAGATTTCATAAGATTTCATGGATTTCGTAATAAGATGCATGCCAACTCCCAAGAAATCCACTTTGGGCCAAGGGAACCTTATCAATAGGCAGTTTGGAAAGGATGTACAGATTGCAACCCGAAACACTCCTGCCGGCGGTGAGGACGCGGACAGGGAATAAGTGTGGATGCTGGCCCTTGGATGACGAGTGGAGACAGCGGGTCAAAACCTCAGACACACACTGCCCCGTTTCCCAACCTGCATCTTCTCCGGAGGCTTCACCGGGACACCTGAATGGGGTGCCAATCCACCCCATACACACCCTACTTCTACCTCCATTCATCACATGGTAGGAGCAAACGGGCCAAGATGCTCTTGCAACACACCCAGAGGCACGGTCCCTCAAAGACTGGGGAAATTCAGAGCAGCTCTAAGGCTTTTCTAAGCTAAGCCAGGAGCTGAAAATATTAGTTGGTAACACTAGGGACATGTGGACTGGCTTCTATTTATTTTTGGGGCATGAAGGCGGACCAAAATCTCTACTCTACGGGCCTCCTGTTGAATTCTAGCAAGCTCAATGCAGAGCATGTATCCGACCAAAGGCACAAAACCCCCTTTTCACTATTTGGAGAGGAAGAGGAGATGATATCACATTGTCAGCCAACAAAGCTACAAACATGAGATGCAGAGGAGACCCTGCTACCACCATGTTAGCAACCGCTGCGTTTGAAACGACAGCCAGCAAGTGTGCCCCTGCTTGACAACTACTTTCCAACATGGTTGTTGCTAACAAAGTTCAAACCAGGGTCCAGATGAAGCCTGGGGCTGGAGCCAGAACGGGGCAGAAGTCAGCTCTTTCCTGATGCTGGGAGAAAGGAGAGCATTCCCAGGCAGACAGCAATGGAGATCAATTTATTTCCGAGCAAAACCCTCTGGTTCCTTCCCTTCCGCCCTGGAGGAAGTTCCACGAGCAGCGTTCGTAATACATCAGTCTCATCCTCTCTCTTGAAGCCCATCAGCATGGAAAGGGGACTTAAAAATCACCTGTCAGTTCCCTGGTTATTGCAAACAAAAATGTCCTTTATGGAAATGTAAAAAATAAAACTGCATATTGTGTGTGCTTATACACATAAAATATTTAGAAAGCGCCTAACGTTTTTATGGCTGTAATTAATCTTGTGTCTTGTTGGTGGAGAACAGAACATAAAAAAAATTACTCTGGGATCAGATAGCATACTGGGTTTTCATAGCATGCCCCTTGATCTTGGGTGATAAATGGGAGAGGGAGGAACACAACAGTGCTTAGTCCCGGGATCCCTCACCCAACATGGATCAGCATCCCTAAGTCTTTCCAGGACACAGGCACGGGACTGAGGTCCTGGATTAGGATTCCAAGAGGGCAGAGTTCAATGCGTGGTTGGGGCCGATTTGCACCCGCCGACTTCAGACACGCTGCTAAAACAGTCCCCGATGCAAATCAGAGCATCCCCCACTTGTTCTGACTTCCAGCAGCCTGCCCCAGGTTGTGAGAGATGCAACCCAGACTCCCTCAAGCACCGGGCACCGTCATCCACTGTCCTCAGCCCACCCCTTCTGGTCCCAGACCTGCCTCCCGTGCTTGGGGGGAGAGGGAAGCAACACGCAGCCCTTTACATAAGCAACGACTTTCAGCAGCAAATTCTGGGACACGGACCCGGGTAGCTGGCAGGCTTCTGGACCGCTCTCAGCGCTGGCGAACGCAGCTGCATCAGTGCAGTGCCGCAGGATGGCATATTAGCTCTGCTGAGAGGTACGTGGGCACAGTGCCATGTGAATGTGGCTATATTGCTTCTACTTCGATAGGTAGCCAGGCTGGAAGCAGAGGAGCCAGGCTTGCACAGTCCCAGGCAGCATCATGCCGTGTCCTCTCAGCAGAAGCAGCAGGATGCTCTCTGGCGCGCTAGGAATGCTTGACAGCTGATCTGGGCCCAAAGTTTTCAATTTGGGGCAAAAGCCCCATTATGGGGATTCTTCGGGGACATTAGGACATGACCCCAAAATTCGGGGCATTCCGGAGAGTGTGTCATTTTGTACTGACAGCTGCCCTGCGCTAGCCCACTGGCAGTGGCTTCAGGATGATGTTCCCAGCTATGTTACTGGAGCACGACGCAGGACCCAGAATCAGGCTCTCCAGTGAAAGCTGATCCCAGAAGACATATCCTTCACTTAAGATGTGTATTGTGCCAGCCCCAGGCACGGGTCTGAATTTCACCCCGGAGCCTTGATTTCCCTGGGAAACAATAAAAGCACCCCGGCACGCAGGGATGATCGCAAGGATCAGTTCATTCACATCCATGCGGTACTACGGTGATGAAGGCCACGGGAAAAGCCTATAAATAAAAAAATAATAACAAGCAAGCTGCTTTCGATGAAATATTGATCTATAAGAAAGCACAAGAACAATCCCTGAGGTTTTCTGTGTAGTTAAGAGAATCAGAGTTGCCTCCTCCCAACGTCAAGCAAGGAACTTTATTAGAACAACAACAGCAAATCCAGATTGTGCGGTTACAACACGGTGCCGGGAGTCAGGACGCGTGGGTCCTCATGTCTTCCCCACGGAGGGAGGCAGTTTCTGGACACTGTACAAATTATTCACGGAGCTCATTCCTGTATTACTTCAAGCCACGTGCAAAACTTGGGAAATGTAACGATCTACTTGAAAAAAAAAGATAATCTAATAACAGACAAAGACAAAATCATTGTCTAATAGATGGTATTTTACGAATGATTTATTCAGCTGCAATTATTATTAACGGATCCTCTCAGGGTAGAGAAAAATCTCTGATGAAATCCATCACTGGCATCATTTAGAGGAGCCTGATATTCCTCGGGCACGTCTACATGTGCACATTTACTGCACAGTAACCGAAACTACTGCGCGGTGCGAGTGTGTCTCTACATGTGCACAGTGACTCACGCCAACTTGAGCACAAATTTGAGCATCATGCAGGTATCAAATTTACGCCTGATTAGTTACTGCGCAGTAACGCATGTGTAGACGCACACTGTGTGTGTGGACTGACTTGGGACTAACTTTAGTCCCAAGTCATTCTGCACAGCATTAATGTGCTTTAACGCCTGCATGTGTAGATGCCTGCCTATACCCATTTACTGCGCAGTAATTACTGCACAGTAAATTTAAGCTGGCGTAAATGCACGTGTAGACATGCTCTTTGATAGGTACAAATGGATCTAAAGTGCCAGAATCAGACTTTTTGACCCAGATAACTCAGTGAAGAAGAAGAATCATAACCCTTTTACATTTCTGATGGGAACACTGCCTGCAAAAGGACCAGTTTAACATCAGGATATAATCCTATTTACATTCAGTTTACCATTGAAAGCAGACACTGCTGCTGGCTTGATTTAGGGAAGCCTGGAGACTGCTCTACATCATAACAGCAGTGCAGTAGGATCTTTAATAACCAACAAGAGCCGATGAAACATTGGTTTTAAGATTCCTTCTGATCCATTTGTTTCTGAAAAGCTCATTCGCTGCAACATCTCCATTTATCTCACACAGAAGAATAAAATGCAGAGTTTTACTTCCTGCAGTTTTGAACGAGGCAGAAATTTAGGCCTGCCAGAAATGAATGCAAATGCTGCTTAATTTTCCTCTAGAGGTGCGTCTACATGATCATGTTTTAAGGCACATTAGCCTAAATTTAAGGCACATTAGGGCACGCATCTACACATGCATGCCCTTAATGCACTTTAAAAATGGTGCATTTATGCTATTGGAATAGCATAGTTAAAGCGCATTATAAGTGAATAGTTAAAGCGCATTAACAAACATGTAGACACGTTAAAGTGCGTTAACGCTGTGTGTGTGGACTGACTTGGGTCTAACTTGAGTCCCAAGTCAGTCCACACACAGCGTTAATGCGCTTTAATGCCTGCACGACGCCTGCCTAAACCTGCTTAATGCGCATTAAACTAATGTGCATTAACATTAGGTGCCCTTAATGCATGTGTAGACGTGTCCTGTTAGTATTAGAGTTACGGTATCATAAGAGCTCCCAAAGACATCAGTACCACTGTGGTAGGAGCTGTACAAACAGCTGCCCCGAAGACCCTGTGATTTAAGAATCAGACAAGATTCCTGGTTAGTCCAGCACTGAAATCAAAGGATTCGCTGATGTAAGTGCGAGTGGAATTTGGACTGAAGTGCTTCAATCTTGATCCTTAAACCTTTCAACTACCCTTTCGGGGCTGTGGAGGATGACAAGCAAACCGCAGCGCCAGTGCCAGGGGGTTCCCAGTAACGTGGAAGCTATTCTACGAGACAATTACATCGTTGTAAGACAGACTGTGCTGCAGGTCCCAGGCGGCCAGAGGCTCCGAGCTTGGCACTATGAGATGTACTCTCATGCAGGCCAGTTTGCCGCTAGCGAGGAAGGGCAGAAAAGTGGAGACCGAGCTTTGGGTCAGCCTTTTTCACAGCATTTCTGATCCAAAAAGGGCAAGTCGTATGAGGACAAAGCGCACGTTGAAAAGCTAGTGCAACCCTGGTGAGCATACTCACAAAATCCCGCTGAAAAGCTGAATATGAAGCGCTAATGTGAAAGCTTCTTTAGACACAGATGTCAGATCCTCACGAGAGGCTAATATAAAAATCAATGAGAGGCACAAATGTGAAATCCTCATTGGATTCACAGGTGAGCAATGAGCACAAGAACTGACACATTTACATGGGAGCCATCACATCAGGGCAAAGCTTTCCACAGGAGCAAGGGGGAAATGCACGGTGACCTCGAGAAGTAATGGGTGCCTCTCAAGGTTAAAAGGGACAGGTGCCGTGCTTTAAAAAAAATACCCTGATCAAAATGAACCCTGACAGGTCTGGAAAAATCCTCCTCCTTTTATTTCGGATGGCTAGCAGGAGCCGCTCTGCTGCTGACAGCCGACCTGCCGCAAAGCCTCCACCGAGAAGGGAAAACAATTCCCACAGCAGCCAAGGAGGACTTCCAAAGACCACGGCTAGGAGCAGAGCCCTTGTAACACCGGAGAGACAGAGAGAGAGAGAGAGATCAGGGCTTATTTCCGACTCCAGGTCCCCCGCAACAAAGCAGCGAGCTGTCTGAGCGTCTACCTCTCGGCCAAACTGCATTCAAAGGTGGAAGCAAAACCAAGAGAATAGCAGATGTGGCCAGCTGTTGTGTTAGACGTGACAGGTACCTCTGACCAAGGCGCAGAGGATTTGAGCGCGTTCCAGCTCCTCGCCAGCGAGCGCGTGCTCTGAGCTCCCAATTCAGTTCCTGGGGAGGGGGCTTGGCCAACATCGCAGCTGCCCCATTAAGTGAGGCCTTGATCAGGGTTCAAATGGATGTGGGCTTCTTGGGACAAGCCTCCTCTGTCTGAAGCAAGTCCACAACCTGTTGCTGAGCGGTGTTTTCCTCTCCACGCTCAATCCATAGAGAAGCCTGTTACATCTCTCCACTTGTAAGCCTCGTCTTTTTTAGCTCGTGCGGCGGCTGCTTCTGCTTTTAGCTCTGGAGCTGTCCAGTTCAATTTCCAGAGTCCCAGTAACAGCAGACATCGCATGCACACAATAGGTAGGCTTTTCAAAGGCACTCTGCTTTGGCTTAATTCAGCCCTCATTAAAGTCAATAGGAGCATCTCCCTTGATATCGGCGGGAGCTAAGTTAGGCAACTTCTAAATGCCTTTGAAAATCCAACCCGGTGACCCTACCTTATCCCTTCAACCCATTCGCCTGCCTTTCTCCCTGCAGGTGCAATATTGCACGATAGCAAAATCTCCCACGGAAAAAAAAATTGGGAAGGTGTATTTGCCCACGCAGCTAACCTAGCGGAACGGCGATTTTTCACCCCGTTTTGTAACGTGTATGTTCACAATACATAACGTGCACACATGCCCTATATGCACTTATTTTGACCCGGAACAATGCCAAGCGGGCAGCCGCCGCGAGCTCCAATCCAAGCCTTACACCTCCTGGCCATGCTTGTAGCGTGACTGCGTGGAACAGGCTACGTGAATGCTAGGCAGGGGAATTAGGGGGAGGAAGATGATTTGAGTTACTCGTTGGTGCCAGTTCCAGACTCATGGGGGGGTGTTATTTTTCCGTGCATGGAGCAGAGTGTTGACACCAATTGGGAATTAAGGTGAAGCAACCTGAGCTGTTGCATAAGCTCACCTCCAAATCTCTGCTGAATGGACAGGTCACCATAGGAGGGGGGAAACGTTCCACTTAGCAGCACATGGTGTGGTTTCCTGCCAGGTGCTGGATTACAAGTTTGTAAATACCGCGAGGCTCCATGTAAATTTATAGTCCTGTTTATTATTCCAAGACATCTGGGCTTTAATCTTCCTTCTGAATGCACCAAAAGGGCTCAGGTAATGGCGCACGGCCCGCGGGGCTCGACTACGAGGCTGTCATGCAAGGCGGGAGCAGCAGATGGACAGGGAGGACTAAAAATGGGATAAAAAAAAAAAAGTTTTAAAAGAGCAGGTGATACATTACACGGCCCAGCAATCAGCCACAGTGGAGGCGATCCAGAGGCGAGGGCTAGTTTTTCCGAGGATGGTACAGGGATGTGGTGCCTGACGGGGAGGCTCATATAATACACCTGCTGATGGAGACCCCATTGCTCCAACTCCAGCTTACCCTCCTCAGCTCCAATCTCACGTGTCCCCACTGTGTGTGCATGGGTTGAGATTATATATATATATAATTTTTTTTTTTTTAAGTAGATGAATGTTGAAGCTGGCTCTTTCGCCTGCAGATGCTCGGCATCAGCTGCCTCTGAGCCCCTTTAAATAGCCACAGCTAAATCACGGTTCTGTCAGGCGATGCTCTATTTAACAGAAGCTGCCCATCTCCTCCAGCAGCAGCAGCTCAGGGATCTCCTCCTGAGTCTATTTTCTCAGTGAGTGGCAGCAATAAATAAAATCCTCCCGCTCAGTCCTTGAAATGCCATCATTGCCCCCTTGCTTGATTGCTTCTGGTGAGGATTTAGCCAAATGTGGTGCAGCCGCCTGCCAACTGTGCCTCCCTCACCCCCTCTGATGGGCTGGCAAATAATGACGGGAATGTCGTGGAGAATGAGGCTCTGTATCTCGGAGGAGGTGAGCCAGGGATCAGAGACGGTGGCGTCTCCTGATCTCTGACCCGGTGGGGTTGGGGGTGCTCAGAGAAGGACATGCCAGGGTCAGAGCCTCCTGTGCTTGCGATTGTAAAGTCAAAGCAAGGTCCTGCCCATCAGAGCTCCCAGGTCCCTCTTTGCAAGAGTGAGGGATGTTAACCCTCATGTCTTGGCCAGGTTCCAGCACGGCTAATTGCATTCTGCCTGCCCAGCGTTAATTAATTTTGTGCAGACACAGTTGTGCTGGGTGCATTCTAAAAACCGATAAAGAGATGTGTGGAAGGGAGCAGGAGGTAGCAGTTAGCTCAAAGGCCTGGCTACCAGGGCTTGAGGATTATAATCCTAGTGGAGCCACTGGATCACCCCAGACAAAGCAATAGGGTGTGTTGGGTTTTTTTTTTGCCAGCAATCACCCATCTCTAAAAATAGGCCTGGTTTTATTCTACTAGAAGGATCACCAATTCACTTTTACCTAAGACAAAAATCCAAATTATACAAAGAAATTATAACTCAAATCCAGACCACGATCTCATGGACTGGAGTTACTTTCTATGAGCTGGAAATCATTCACCTTGTTTTGTTGTGGTCCTACCTAGAAGGCCTAACCCGGACCAGGGTGCTAGGTGCTGTACATACACATAATAAAGAAAAAAGTCCCCGTCTGGAGGAGCTAATGCTATAAGGAGGCAGTATTATCTTAACACATAAAGCGCTAGCCTGGCTCTCAGAAGATCTGCGTCCTGTTCCCAGCCCTGCCCCTAGTCTACTGGGTCATGCTGGACAAGTCCCCTCACCTCTCAGTGTGACAATAATACCAGCCTGCTCTGTAAAGTGCTTTCAGATTTACTGATGAAAAGGGTTGAGGATTATTAAGACAGAAAAGATGGGATGTGAAGTAGAGATGCAGTGAGGTAGATGAAGAAGACCGAGTCCCACCCAATCCCTTTACAAGCGGAATCAGTGATAATCCTATTGCTAGCAATATATTTTATTGATCTTTCATCCTTCCAGCCAGTGCCCTCCTAATCAAGTGTTATGTTAGACCCCAATAACCAATACCTACAATGCTAATGGTTCAAAAGAGGACTCGCTTTTGCCTGTTGCGGGGGCATCCTCGTTCAGCCTCCTGCCAACATTTGAGCAAAACACTTAAATGGATAGAGGTGAGAGGGATTTGCTAGCCAGGGGATTTCTGGGGTTTCCCCAGAGATATCGCCCACCCATCCATCCATCCATCCATCCATCCACACCCCCACCTTTCCATCCATGCATCCATGCATCCACATACACCCTTTCCATCCATCCATCCATCCATCCCCACCTTTCTATCCATCCATCCATCCATCCATCCATCCATCCATCCATCCACATACACCCTTTCCTTCCATCCATCCATCCACACCCCCACCTTTCCATCCATGCATCCATCCATCCACATACACCCTTTCCATCCATCCATCCATCCCCACCTTTCTATCCATCCATCCATTCATCCATCCATCCATCCATCCACATACACCCTTTCCTTCCATCCATCCATTCATCCCCACCTTTCCATCCATCCATCCATCAATCCCCCCCTTTCCATCCATCCATCCATCCATCCATCCATCCAGCTACTTGCAAATCTCTTACCTGACCACCTCCCTTTACTTAACCCATAACGATGCTCTCTCTGTTCTTTTTTCACTATCAAACTCTAAGCCTTGGGAATGAATTTGTCTATGAGCTGTTGGGCAAAAAGCCCAGGTGAAGAGGAGGGTCTTACACTTGGGTCTGAAAATTTCCCCTCTGAAAAAGACATTTTCCATAGATGTATCCCAACCCTATACAACAGGAAGCCCAGGCTGGCCTGGTTTGTTATTTAAAATATTCATATTACAGAACAACTGTGAGTCTAATTATGAAGCTGAACCCCCAATCTGTATCCCATCATTCTACAAAAGCCATTAAGATCACAATCTGAGTATCATTGCTTGGAAGCAAAGGGCAGGGATTTTCAAAAGCAATTGCTCTGCTCCCATTGAAGTCAACACAGATGTGTAAGAATAATGATTTTTTTCACATGCATTGGTCCAAACAAAAAAACCAAAACTGTTAAAGGACTTCTTTCCATTTGCCCAAATGTGTTTTATTCCAGTGAAACAAGAAAAATTGAAAAGTGTCATTTCTGGTAAGCCTGAAACATGACCTTTGCTCTAAAACTAAACACTGTATTTTCCTTTTTTCTCCTTCTGTTTTCTTTTTTTTAATTTTGGTTATTTTTAATTTCGGTCAATTTAAAAAAATGAAAACACTGTTTGGAAATGAAAATTCAAGGTTCATTTCCAAAACATAACAATGCGACATTGGGACGTTTCGGTGTTCCCCTCTTTTGGAGGAAGCTTGTCACTCACTTTGAAGAAGATTCACGGGCAGTTCCTGTCCCCTCCTCGCTCCCCCGACCCCTCAAACCCCAGAGTTTTTAGCAAATTTACCATTTACTGACAACATTTCCCCCAGTCCCAGCACAGTACTGGGATTCCTGTTGGGCTTCAGCTGGAGCAGTACTAGGTCACATTGAGTGCCTTTAAAAATTGCCACCCACGCCACAGCTCCTACTCACCTCTTTTTAGAGAATGCCCTAAATAGTTTTAATGGAACCGTACCGAGCATATTGCCCCTTTCTTCCCACACTGGGCCCATGTAGTGACTTGAGATGCCCACATCCAGCACACGCAGGTGCAATACATTTAGCTAAATAAGGGTTTGAATCATATATTAAGAACCATTTGCCACATGCTGTTTGAGAAAACGTAAGGTGGGGCGGTAGAGAGTGAGGACTTTCCACTGATGCTGATGGACACAGATGATATTTGTGGGGCTCCCGGACAGCCCAAGACAGCCTATGCTGCCTAGAGCCACCACACAGGGTCTCCCTGGGCTCAGCAGCGCCTTGCACGCCACAGCCTGTCCCTAGGATACTTCCACCCCTGCCATGTCCATTATCACTCCTCCCAATGCATCCCCCCATTAAAAGGCCGGGCATGCCAGGGGTCCTTCCCTTGGCAGGTGCACAGCACGGATCCTTTTCAGCACCAGTTCCTCCCATCCCATCCCTTACACTTGGATGAGGGGCTAAATAGTTGGAAAAATTGTTCTTTGCAAGCTTTTGGGGACAAACACCCTTTTTCAGGCAGAGGGAGACTGTTCAAAAGTGAAGAACAGTTGCTTTTGCATGGTTTGCATTTTTAACCGTCCAATTGCATTTTGGTTTGAATTTTTAACAGTCCAATTTTCAAAAGCAACTCATAATTGGGAAAAAATGTTCTTTGCAAGCTTTTGGGGCCAAACACCCTTCTTCAGGCCCTCTGCCTGAAGAAGGGTGTTTGTGCCCAAAAGCTTGCAAAGAACACTTTTTTCCAACTATTTAGTTGGTCTAATAAAAAAGAACATATTTTCCCCAAAGAACCTTGCCTGCCTGTGTCCTTAGACTAACATGGCTACAACCAAAACTTGGATGACTGTGCACAGACGTTGAGATGGAGAGGGAAAATACATCCTCCCTGTGAGTCCTTGACAGACTGTCATTTGGGTTGCCCTGGGAATATTTCAAGTAAGTCTGAACTGCAGAGGGAAACACAAGACAGCTCCTCCATCCTGCAAAGATCCTTGGATGCAGTGAATCTCGCCCGCGGATGCATCACGGGAAGGCAGTCTAGACAGGTTCAGCCCTTCTACAGCTGCGGATGAGCACGGGGGCTGTCAAAGGGCAGCAACGCAAGTTCGAAACCAGTGTTGTGCTAGAAGAGCCCCTGATCACAGGGAGAACAGATGCTGGTTATTTTAAACCCTACTGTTAACTCATTAAAGCAGCTGTCTGCCATCCCCTGAAGACGCCTGAATTAGAATTCAACTCATTCAAGAAAACAGCACAAATACATGTGGCCATTTGGAAGCAAACTCGTTAGCAGCTCATTGAGTTTTGCTGGGGAACTGGAGAATGGGCTGGTTTTGCGGGGAGGGCTCTGTTTCTTGTTGCCGTGTTAGGGCACAACCCCCTTGTTTCTGCACCGTGATCAGCCTCCGATGCACCTTCCAGGCTCTTTTCAGAGGTAACAAGCCCTGACGTGTCCTTATTGCTCCAGGAATTTTGAGCACCAGACAAATGCACAGCAAATAACCTGGTGCTCCCCAGACACCATCCTCGTCTCCTAGAGAATTTCTCTCCAGGCATCAAAGAGAAAAACCCCCAAACAGAGAAGCCTGTCCCAAATGTAGCTTCTCCAAGGGGGCAGAGGGGAGTTGCTGCTGCTGGAGAAGCTGAAAGGATGCTATACACCTTTCAGGCGTGTATTTGGTAGCCGTGTTGGTCTGAGACAAAAAGACATGCAAAAATCTAAAACGCTTGGTTCAGAAATGATACCTTTTATTAGACCAACTGAGCAATTGCAAAAAAAAGTGATCTTTTTCTGCAAGCTTTCGGGCTCACATACCCTTCTTCAGGCACAGGGAAAGTACAAGATGGTAAAAAGTCCCCGTATGTAGGAAATAAACTTCATTTTTGCACCGAGGAAGCAGAAGCTGGAAATCTGTCCCTCTGGGGCCGTGAGAGTGTCTGGGTCCATGAGTGGATGGCCCCAGAGGGACAGATTTCTAGTTTCTGCTTCCTCGGTGCAAAAATGAAGTTTATTTCCTACATACGGGGACTTTTTACCATCTTGAACTTTCCCCGCGCCTGATGAAGGGCGTATGAGCCCGAAAGCTTGCAGAAAAAAGATCATTATTTTTGCAATTGCTCAGCTGGTCTAATAAAAGGTATCATTTCTGAACCCAGCATTTTAGATTTTTGCATTCCTATACACCTTGGCGTTCTGGGAACTCAAGATTTAACTCTATGTTGGGTTTCAACCACATCTTTTCTTTAAGGATCCTGCAAGACCTGGACTCGGAAGACCTGGCCGGCTACGGACTCCCTGTTTGACCTTGAGCAAGTCACTTAGACCCAGATCCTTCGAGGTATTCAGGCATTGATCTGGGGAGTCAGGGGCCCAGAATACCTCCGGGGGTCTGGAATTTGGTCTCTCGGCATCTCAGTTCCCCATTAGTACAATGGGGGATACTAACACTGCCCTACCTAATGGGGTTGCTGGGAAGCTAAGTGCATCGCGGGCTGCTCAGATATCAAGACCTAGAGTAGAAATAGATACTCTGACGGATAAAAATCCCAGTGTAGACACTGCCTCATGCTTAAAAAGGAACCTGATAGTGATCTGCTCAGAGAGGGGCGAGCGTGCCGCCCCCCCTTTCCCTGTCTTGGAGCTATGGGAGGTAGGGGGGGCGTTGGGGTGGGAGAGACGGTCAATGATTATGACTGGTAACAGAATATAGAAACCTCCATCTCTCCTAGGCCACGAGGGAGGCGATCTTCTGAGTTGACTCAATTTAGGTGTCCAAATATTTAAACAGCGGTTGTGGGGGGGGAAGAGTCAAGTGTATTTCATTTGGGGACCAGTTAATAGTTGAAGAACCCAAGTAATGGTTTAAAAGCTCCCCAAAGTGACAGCAGACAGCTTCAGAGCTATTCTTTCTCTAACAGAGACATTAACCTTTCAAAGCAACTCCCCACCTCCCACCTGGAGCTGTCAAGGGACAGTCTATTGTGCTCTTGAACAAAGAGCCCTGGTTATTACTCACAAGTGAATGGCAGGGATGAGCTTTAAATAAAAAAAGATCAATAATAATATATCAACAGTGCGCGTAGGGCATTGGAAGAAAGAAGGGAGTGGGGGGAGGGAATGGAGGCCGGGGGAAGGGAAAGGAAATACCTTATTGCTGGGTCACCGTGATCACAGGAGTTATTAAAAGAGTAGTTAAAAAGACGCTGATTGGGGCTTTTAATCTCTCAGCTCTGCATGTAGGTCCCCAGGGCTGAATATTCACTTAACTCCAGAGTGCGGTAATGTCAGGGCCACGCCGAGCGGCTGCTGAGGACGGGGGAATAGGTGGGCGTCTGTGCAGAAACTGCCCGTGTCAGCCAGGCACAGCAGACCAGAGGGAGGAGCAAGAGACCTGCACAAGAGATGGTGTAAAGCAGCAAAGTCCCAATGGAGCAAGGATTATTTATGCCAGCTGAGGATATGGCCCCTCTATTACGTGACGGACCACAGAGCTGTGTATTAAGGCCCCGTTGCTCCACTCTGGCTGCATAAAGGGGTCTGGAAGAGGATGGAAAATCCCCCTCGGGAACAAACCCTGTGCAGGGGATCCACTTGGCTCGGAGAGGGGTCTAACATGAGCCCTGCTCCCATCCACCAGTGCGGGAGTGGGTTTTGCAGGCAGAGCAGAGTACACTGCCCGTGGGGAGAGGAGGTATGTGAAGCAGACTGTATGTTAGGGCAGCCCTAATCCACAGCCTCCAGTCCCTGCTCCAAGGACATCAAAGGAGGGAGCGAGTCGCAGGCCTGGCACTCTGGTAGCGCGATGGGCCATGAAGAAGGATCCTGTGCTCACTTGCCCTTTACAATGAAAGTCCTGAATGAAAGGTGCAGTGAGTCTGGTGGGGCTCAGCCAAGTCCCCAGCACGCAAACACGTCACTTAAACGGTCGCTGTAGCTGATCCTCTTGTTGACCGTCCCATTTGAAAGGAGTGAATGGGCCGAAGACATCCAACCTCCCTCTGCCCTCTAGATGTGATACCTGATCCATTCCCGCCGGCAAGGCAGATCCTACTGCCTCGGTGGTACCTGTTCTGTGATAAATAGAGGACGCCGGTATACGAGCCCTCTCTGAGATCCTTTTATGCTGTGCAGAGTGAAACCATTTCACAGGAGCAACACAGCCCCGAGAAACTCAAGTGCCAACCTTGTCTGCATCGGCGTGGGAGGGAGGGGAGACTACGCCAGGAGCTTGCCCCTTCCCGATAGCAATGAGGTCTCCGAGCGACCGCCTCCTGTCGCTGAATGGATCTCGAGGATGTGAATCGGTCAACGAGGCAAGCAGCAATTCTGCACTGATTTCGCTGAGTGGGGTTATTATCTAAATCTGATTAGAGAAGCAAAAGGCAGGAGAGTCGGCGCGAGCAAACAGGAAAGGCCAATGGAAAGGAGCAGAAAATTAACCCGGGTGAGAGTGGGATGTCGCCGTCTCCCTGAGCAGAGCAGGATCTGCAATTACAGCTCAGCTACTGTGAGAGGCCTCCCAGCAAATGCATGGTTTCAATGGAAATCCAGGATATGAATCACACGTGAAGCAGGATCCCCACTGAACTGGGAAGGCACAGCAGCTTCCTACCAGTTGGGGCAACTCGTCTTCCCAAAAGGATGGGCAGCAGGACTTGAACCAGGTATCCGAGGGTCCGGCGAGATCGCTGTCCCCACGTGGCGTCACGAGGAGCACCAGATACCTGCAGGAAGGGCTAGTGGAAGAGGAAGGGTGGTCTAGTGGTTAGGGGGTTTTGTCTGTGAATCAGGAAACTGAGATTCAATTCTCTATTCTCCCAGAGACTTCTTGTGTGCCCTTGGGCAAGTCATCAAGGCAAAACTGCCATATCTCATAGGGCTCAGATAATAGGTCCTCAGGTAATAGTGTGATAGGGACTGGATAGATGGTTATGAATCTCCCAAGTCATGGGGAAGAGCTCATTTATGGGATGACATCCAGCAGAAGAGAGTGCGGTCACAGGATAATGCTGTCCTGCAGCTAAATGCCCAGGGTGGGGGGAAACCCTAACTGGTCCCAGGAATATTAATCCCCTGGCAGGGGGCTGCTGCGATGATTTTATTTCTGTTAAGCCAAATAATGCATAAACACCGCATCTTGCTTGCATCAGATGAGGCAGGAGTATGGCATGCTGACGTGCCAGCAGATCTGATTATTTCAGAGAAGAGAGCTTGCAGCGGGAGCTGGCTTTAACCTCATGCAGGCCCTGAGCAGAGGCTAAGTCCTGGCCTGCATACCCCTCCTCCTACACGCACAAGGGATGGCTGTACTCACTTAGCATAGGGGGAAAGACCGAAGGATCAGGCCTGGGTTTGTACCTCAGCTGGCTGGCAAGCAGCAAAAGGTTTTGCTTCCTGAAAGAGGGGACTCTGTGTCGACTGCAACCTTCACCATTCAAGGAACGGTCAATACAGGATAAGTAAATGCATATCCCATGCTGCTTTGTGCTGAGGTGCTCTAAGATGCTTTCCGAGTAGGGAAAATCTATGCAACCTTCAGGGGAAAGGTGGGAAGGTAACTGGAGGACTAGCAGTGCTTGAGTGATGTAGTTTGCATCCTCTCTGCAAAGTTGGTAGGTTCCAGCCCAAATTCAAGTTGTTCGCAGGCTCTGTGTTATATTGCCATCTGAGTCGGCCATTCTGGGTTTACAATACTAAAACCTGAATAAAAAGGGGGGTTGTGACGATAGTAGGGAGAGTTGGCTTAAAAACCAATGAGGACCTCCCTGGGTGTGTCTACATGTGCATTTATGCCAGCTTAAATTTACTACACGGTAAGCAGGAATAGGCTGGCATCTACACATGCAGGCATTAAAGCGCATTAATGCTATGTGTGGACTGACTCGGGATTAAAGTTAGTCCCAAGTCGATCCACACACACAGTGTTACTGCACAGTAAGGCGTCTACACATGCAGGCTTTAAAGCGCATTAATGCTATGTGTGGACTGACTTGGAGCTAAAGTTAGTCCCAAGTCAGTCCATACACACAGTGTTACTGTGCACTAAGGTGTCTATACGTGCGTTACTGCACAGTAGCTAATCAGGTGTCAATTTGATATCTGCGTGATGCAGGTATCAAATTTATGCTTAAGTTGGCATAAGTCACCATATTTACTGCACAGTACAGGTGTGCACATGTAGACACGCACCTGCACTGCACAGTAATTTCGGTTACTGCACAGTAAACGTGAATATGTAGACGCACCCTCTGAGGCTCACCTGCTGACCACCACCCATATCTTTCAGCCTAACATTACACTAAGAAAATACTCTGATCCTGGATCACTCCTTGCACCTCCTGCAGGAGGATAACTTCCAAGGCACCACCGTATCTGCTGACTGTCAGCAGAGGAGGAGCAGTACAGAGCCCTTTACCCCAGAGAGCTTACATTTTAGATGCTGCAGTCTTTAAAACTATACACGTTTTTCCTGAGTCCTGGGCACGACAGTCCCTATGTGCACACAAAGATGACTTTGATCCTAAAATGCAGCTGCCCCTGGGACGCTGGGGGCAGAGATCACACGAACATATAAGACTCTATATAATCACACGCTGAGAGAGAACGCATGGACAAGGGGGTAGAATCATATATTACAGAAAAGTGCCTGGGATCATCACTGCCGGCCCAGAGCAGGGGGGATCACATTGGCAGCGTCTTGTTCAGAACGGCCTCATGCCAAAACCTGCTGTAAATTGTTCATCCAGCATTACTGTAAGAAGGCAGCCTGCTGCAGGGAAAAAGGCAAGGTCTTTTTCCAAGCAGGAGTTGAATGTGACAAACTGAACTTCAAGCAGCATTTTCAATTGAGTTACAACTTCTATAGATTACGCCAGCCCATTAGAGGGAACCAGGTCAGCTGGGGGCTTGGTAATAGGTGATGCAGGGCCTTTCACCCTAGGTCATTGGTTTGAATCTAGCTCAAGCCATTAGTGATTAGAAATCTTTATAATTTGATGGCCTGGCCTTTCAGGGGAATGACTCGATAGTCACGGTGTCAATTCCTAGCAGACTGAGTCCATGTCACCAAATTTGCCCTCATCCATTGGCAGCATCAGCCAAGAACTCAAGGACTGATGGCGTTAATGACTGACACTGGTGGGAAAGAGAAGCAAAGTGGAGAGCTTTTGCTCTAATCTAAGTGAAAGCACCTAGACACTTGATGGCACCATGGAAATAAAATCAACCACAGGTAACAAACTTCACCCTAGAAAGGGCTGGAAAAGGCCCAGACAGTAGCAGAGACTGGGCTGTTCATTTTTGCTGCAAAGCAAATTCTGAAACAGCCTCATGCCCCGTCAGCCCAAAGAGTTCACAGAGTGCAACCCCCTTATCCCCAGACCACACAGGCAATACTCCTGCCCCTGAAAGCAGTCTACCAAGAGCTGATAGGAGTATATACAATAGCAGGCAGGGTTGACAGGAAGACGGAAAGAAGAGACTAGCCAGGGACCTGCCTTATCCTTATTGGCTTCATCCACATACCATTGGGCATTTGTACACACCACGAGGATTTACTTCAGTTTAATGCTCCCTAAATTGAAGTGGTGGGTCTTTAAAAATTCCCCTTCAATTTAGGGCGAAGTAAACCTCCATGGCGTGTCCACAAGGGCTGGGCCCGATCCTTGCCTGCCTCTCTGGTAGTGGGGAGGGGAGGGCGAGCTACCGGTAGGCCAAGCAGTCCCTGAGCTGCAAGGGGGGGACACGTGTAAAAATGGCAATTTTGTGGCATGAACAAATGACCATTGAGGTTAATGAGCACCTTTCCAGTGATTTAAACAGGCTTCAGACCAGGCTGTCTCCCCAGCAGGACCCCATGCTGCAAGCGGCTTCCAGAGCAGGCACCTGATATGCACATACCGTGAATACATGACTCCTTCAGAGAGAGACTACCATACCTTGCAGGAATTCAGCTCTCCATGAGATGGTCAGCAAAGGCTTTACGTGACTGACCAACCCCTAAGTTTTGAAGTGCCATTTGGATTTGATTTGGTGCACAGAAGCCTGCAATTTGGCCCCAGCAGTGGATGCACAAAGATGCCACGAGAAAGGTCATTTGGGGGGATTCGTGCCAAGAACTTGAAGCACAGAATGAAAACTGCACCTCCTTGGCGACCCTGATCATTGGGGCTTTTCAGAAAGACCTCGAGGCTGGTCCATGTCAACTCTTGAGGTTTTCAAATTTTTCTTACTGCGCTGGTGTAAAAACGACACCTTTCAAACAAAACTCACGTGTGTGGAAATATCCATTTCTTAATCAAAACCTGCCATTTTCAATTTGTGTTCAGCTGGGGTTTTTTTCTCACTTTGGGCAGAGGTGACCAGAGAGCCCCTGACAAAAGGAAAAACCCTTCCCAGCAAAGCTATGTCAAAACCCACAGAGTGTAACAACACTTTTTAACTTCAACAAAACAGAGTATTTTGCCAGAAAATCATGTAATTGGACCAGCTCTAATTATTCAGGTGAAAGCCAATGGGAAAACCCCCCAATATATAACATATCTATTAGGTGAACTTCAACTCCTTTTTACATTTGTTGAGCTTCCAAGCGAAGATCATAATTTCCTCCAGCACATTCACTAATAAACTGGGCCTTAAAGATGGTGCTTGCAAGTGAAACTTAATTAAGGCCCAAACTATGACTCTCTCGCAGTGAGAGATGAACATTTGCCCACAATAATAGTGACTCTTACACTTCACCTTTAACATAACATTGGAAATAGCGTCACTTTAATTTTCAGATTTAAGCCAGCAAGCTGCCTGCCCCTTAACTCTGGTCAGCAAGAGCCAGTGCTGTGTTTCTCCAGCTCATCAACAGACGCCTCCTCTTTAAACACTTCCCGGTGAAGATCTTTAGAGTTTGGTAAAAGCTGTACTTACTGAGCAGATGTCCTCAACAAGAGTAATCTCTTCTGGCGTGCTATAATGGTGGGAGCTACTTTAGGAAGATCCTTGGAGCACTCTTTCTGTCTTTCTTTCTCTTTTCCTTCCAAGCCTTCAATCTGTTGGGGCTTCTGTTTAGGAAAGGAGGAGGAAAAAGATGCAAAATATGTTGAGACATAATAGAACTGGTGTGTAAGAGTGAAATATTATACAATACCATATTGATCTATACAGGTCCTTATGGTTTCCTCACCAGTCGGAGACCTGAGTGCTTTCCATTGGCGTGCTGAGTGATGGCATTAACATTCATTACATGGAGTTGGTTCTTTCTCTTCTCCTCTCCCTAGAGAGAGCACTGTTGTGATATGGCTTTTATTTTTATTTTTGCATGTACAAGCTGCTCTGTGCTGCTCTGAGAGATGACAGGGCAGAGAAGCATGCAGTCTGCTCGGGGCAGGTCTACATGCTACTGAGACCGCGCATTGTGTAGACATGACCGACCCAGCTTTAAGCTGAAGATATTCCTAGCAGTGTAGCTGCAACAATGCAGGGCTCCAAAATGAGAAGCTACCTGAATACTCAGTCTATGCCAAATATCACAGCTGAATGGCTATTGGTACCCAGACTAGCTTAAAGCTAGTGTCTACACAAGTTGAGGGCATCAGAGTGACTGCGGTAGAGACCTGTCTTTGCAGAACAAGGTTTGTGGTGGACCTCAGTTCATGTTGGAGTGCCCGATCCTCTTGGACTGATATGCAGCACAGGCAACAACAATGAGAACGTAATTTTGAAATCTGAGAGCCAGATCCCCAGTGGCTGTAGATGAGCATAGCTCTATTGACTTCCAGGGAATTTCGGCTATTTGCACCAGCTGAAAATCCAGCCCTGCTTTTCTTCAAGCAAAAGCCGTTCATTTCCCCCCCCCCACCACCTTTTTTCCCACCCTCCTGAAAAATGAAGAGGAGCTGCATTTTTTAAATAATTGCATGGTGAAGTTTGCCCGTGGCAGAACAGCACTGTGTCGAGATGGGGTGTGAAAGAAGCAGTACTGTTTTGCTGTTGTCGAGGATAATATGAAACACATGAAAATAGGACTTTTTTTATATTTCTCCCTCCCCTTCCCTCCCAGCCCTCTCCAAAATGCTTAAGCCAGAGCCTTGAATGAATTACGTCCGGCTGAGCAAAGAATCTGCTTCTGAAATCATACATGAAGGGAAGCACTTTGGGCTTCTGCCAGCATTGCAGAGCGAGAGCGAGGAAGGAAGGGCAGCTAGAGTTGACGGGAGGCACGGTCGTGCGGCAGCTGTCGATACCCCATCAGGCAGACTGATGGACACGCTGACAGCATGTCATTAGGTGTGTGAGAGCACAGTCCCAGCAATGTGCATTTGGGTTCTCCTGGAAGCATCAAAGCGCGACGTGCATTTGAGTCCCAGCAACGTGCATTTGGGTTTTCCCAAAAGGATCAGAGCACAGGCCTCTCCCATCCGCGGGCAGGGAGCAGCAACAAGCGGCTGCCCTCCAATGGGTCAGCTGGATTAGGGGAAGCAGGTCCACTGGCCACGCTTCTCTTTGTCTACAGGTAGTGGGTCCAACAGTTGTAATGGTGTGAGACATGAGACTCTTTCCTTTGTGATGCAGAAGACAATCGTCTCCCCAAATGGTCACCACATCCATGGCCCTGACTTTGCCTAGACAGACCAGGATCTTTTCATCTGGGGCACACCTGACAGGGGTGTCTCCTCCAGCAGACACCTGGGCTTGAAAGGACCGAAGGAAGCAGAGCTGCAGAGGGAGGACAGAAGGAGACGGCCTTTGAACCAGGTGGTTTTAGAGTAATCCCCACTAGACCGTCTTGGGTTTGATATGCTCACAAGCTGTCAAGAGTGGCCTCTGTGCCATCCGACAGCTGAGCTTGCACAGGGAAATCTTTTGTGACCAGGAGGCTTTGGCAAAGGCCCCCATCGTGGTGAATATATTGTTGAACCGCATCTCTCAAGCCACCCGGGGGTCTGACTGTCTGGGCAGGGCTTTTAAACAGCCAACCCCTGCCTCCAAAAGGTGACACGTTGACACCCCAATGTCCCAAGCTGGAGACGAAATCAGATTCCTACCCGGGGTTTGGAGCCTCCCTGGTTTGGAGCAGGGGTTGGGGAAGATGCTTGGACCAAACCTCCTCGACCCTTCAGAGTCATGCACAAGCATATTAATTAATTAATCCACATATGTTTCCTGTGAAGCGGGTTTTATGACAACCAAGCTTTTGCATTTTCATCTGTGTGGCTGCCTAGGTCACTTGGAGCTTTACTTTTGCACCAGAACTAGGACCCCCCACCCCCTTTTTCCAACGGTATAAATATACCCCCTTGCTCAACCAAAGGAGAGCCCCTGTTAGCACCTCGGGCACACGGGCAAGAAACTTGTAAACCTACCATCGAAGTGCAACGGTAGAAACACTCAGGAGTATCACTGCAGTGTCATAATCTCCATTTTAGAGAGAGGGAAACTGAGGCAAAGTGGTTTCTCCCACAACAAGAGGAGCGTGGAGTGAAAGAGCTGCGATTTGACTTTCAAGACAGCCTTGGCTCTTAAGACCATGCTCAAACATCTGTCACCCCTCTTTCTCATGCTTCCTCTCTCTCTCTGTGTATGTTCATGATCTCATCTGCAGCATGAGTTCATGTGACAGACCCTCATTTCCAGCACCGCCTCATCAGAGGTGCCGTGTAACGTCCTTCCGACTTGACAGTCAGTAACGAGATGACAGGCAAACCCTTTCTGGGGGGGCATGATCCATCCTGGCATGGCACGGCAACCTATACCCATCTCCTTCAAGGCCTTTCCATAAAACCGCATCCGTTTTCTGGGCTGCGTTAACAAATCCAAGGCCACCTGCAATAATGGACACCATTTATGGAGTTCGTCAAGCTGCAAATCATCAAGAGACCCTTGTTCTATTCCTGGCTTTTCCATTGACCCTGGCTGCCCTTCGGGAAAGTCATTACTCTTTGCTTTCCCCATCTGTAATGATCCTTTCTTTTGTAAAAAAACCCCCCAAAAACCAGTGAAAACTAAGAACAGAGCGCCCTGCATAGGTGTCGCGATATCATTAATATGAGCATCATCGCCGCCATCATCCTTCAGTGCTAATGATAACGATACTCTAATAATAATAATAATCAATGACTTCCGTGCCATTGTTGTGCTGGTTTGATTATTCAAGTGTATTCGGCAAACGCCACGGCTCGCGGGACACGGGCGCTGGTTAAAAGTGATCCATCTTCTGTGAGTCCCGCAACCGGTGACTCAAACACGATGGGAAGAACAGCACAATCCCACCTTTTAAAACCATCGTGTGGATGCATAGGTTGGAGAGACTCGAAGGCCAGACGGGACCGCTGTAATCTTCTACGGCAGCATTTCCAAGCGGATGGATCGCGACCCTCCTTAGAGGGAGGAGATCGCAGAAAGCAGTGGGGGCACGGCGAGGCGCTGAATTGCTAAAATCTAAAGCAGAGGACGCTCCAGTCCTCCCCTCTTCGGGCACCTTTCCCCTTTCGGATCAAGCAGTCTCCATCATTTTCTTAACACGCGCGCTCAGCGTCGGCTTCCCATCACCGTCGCTGCATTTCTTTTTTCCTAGCACACATAACGGAGCACAGATCTTTTTCTTACTTCAAACGAGGGGTCGCTCAATTTTCTGCCTTCTGCAGAAAACTTCACCCGATGCTCGCCGCGCTGAGCCCAGCCTCTCACAGTATGTCCGCTGCGAGTCGCTGGTTCGGCTTGGGTCTCTTCTGACGTCGCCGGACAAAAACCAGCTCTGGAGGATTTTAATTTCCAAAGCTTGGGCAGAGGAGGCTTCATTTAAAGCCTTTCAAAGGTTTAGCTCGCTTTGCAGTTCCTTACAAGAAGCCGGCGTTGCGCGCTTTAAAAAGGAGCCGTGTCTTAAAGCCCCTGCCATCATTGATTAAATTAGCCTCAGCCTTGCAAATACAGCTCGCCCTTATTGAATCTTGTAATATTTATTTGCCGAGTTGCGTTGTGTCAGATCAGGCGCGTTACGCACCCCGGGGGCTGGGGGGAACCCTTATTGTAAACTGTGCAAACACGTTAGCTCCTTCAGAGGAGAGTAGGGAGGAACAAAAAACATAGGAAAAAAAAGTGCTATTGTAATTAAAAGGAACTACTCGGGTATTTCAAACGAGAGAGAATAAAGGGACTTTCCTCCGCGCGAAGAAGGTTCCTTCTCCTTGAAAACTTCGTGACAGAGGATGATTAAAAATATCTTATGGCGTGTCTGCAATCTGCAGGCTTTGATGAGAAAAATGTTCTTGGGAAGGGAAGGAGATCAAGTGAAGAAGGAAGAGGCTCTCCTACACAGTGCTTCATAGGCCCAATTCATAACTGCAGATGTAGCAAAAAAGACGCATGCAAAACATTACACGCCTTTTTTTTCTCTGCCGCCGAAGAGAACGGGGGGGAGAAATGCAATGCCTCCTATGGCAAGAACCG
>NW_005841880.1:2652850-2655517 GCF_000455745.1 Alligator sinensis
ATACGACAAAGCCGAGCACTCGGGGAAACCATGGCAATAGGTAAGGAGCTGCTGTGCTCTTGCCTAGAGATGTCACTCCAGAGTTACAAAGGAATCGGGGCGGGAATGATGACACTGAGCAAAAGTCTCTTTGCTGCTGCCTTTGCATGAGGATGGCACGAGTGAACGGCCACGGCCAGACGTATCTGGCCACCTCCCGCTGCTGCTACGTGTGAATTTGAGGAGGGATAGAGATGCTGCCCCTGCCAGCTGTTGCTCCATCCCCATCGCTCCCTGAATAGGGAGGTCCAGAGCCTTGCCATGCAGCCCCGGGTTTTTCTGGGCAAAATTTTTTTAAACGAGTGACAGCAGCTCCTCAGAGGACACGCTGGAAAGAGGCCGATCCCTGCGAGCGAAAGCTGGCAGCTTCCCCAAGGATGCGAGTGACGGGGCTTGACTGATGCTGCAGGCTCGAGCCTGGTCCCCTCTCCCCTTGAGTGTGCACGGGACGCCCTGGCGCCCTGTCGGGGTTCCCCCAAAGTGCAGTGGGAGTCGCGAACGTGCAGAGGCTGGCCTCTGCAATGGGCTTCGTTGTCTCACTTGCTCTTCTCTGCCCCTGGCAGGACTCGATGGGCAGCTGCTAAGCGGCTTCGACTATGACCCATTGCACCATGGGAGAGCTCGCTGCTCTGCTTTGCTGCCGGCGATCCATCTTTCCTCCCATCTGTTCGGCAGAGCGAGCCCTCCTTCCTCTCGGCCGCATCGCGGGCCCTGACATGCGGGGAGACGGGAAGGCTGTGTCCGGCCGAGGCTGCTTGGGGTTGTGCTGTCAGCTGTTAACGGCACGCACGGACAGGGACAGGATCGTGTCCACTTGTGTGCGTGGAGGGGGCGAAGTTGGGGTTGTCGGGCTGGGCTTGGGGAGTCTGCGAAAGTCTGTCATTTCAACTCCATTGCTCCCAGCAGAGGTTTGAAGGTGCAAACCCACCGCACTCCCTACCCTTCCCATGTGCGGACGCACAATGTGCGTGCCCAAGCGTCCCTGCCCTCACCTGCACCTCCACGAGACGATCTAGGCTCCGGGAACACGCTCCTTTATCCCTTTGGCCATGAAGAAAACCACGGGCTGTCTCCCCTGTTCTCTATTTATGGACTCGTCTCTATCGGGACCAGAAGTAATGTTCCAAACAGCCTCTCTCTGGCTTCGTTCGGGTTTTTTTTTTAATGAACCCACCACAAAAATAATCCCTTCTGTCCTTTAAAACGTGAATTGGGTAAAGGTAGAGATTGAAAAATTACTGCTCACAACCCACAAACGAGTAATATTCACCCTGGACTAATAACATGCTTCCATCCGTTGTTGGATAACAGATCTAATGAACCAGCTTTATACCCCGGGGGAACTGGGGTAAGGAAGCCTCAGTAGGATCTCCAAGTACCAAACCCTAAAATTAAAAGACTTTCATTTGCACAAGAGCTATTTTCAAGCAGCCTGATGAGGCTTTGTCTTTTCCTTTTTTTTTTTTTTCCTCTTGCTTTTTTCTCTTTTTAACGATTCTAATTTTTCTGTCACTCGGAGACCTGGACACGGTAACCACGGAAACTCAGCTTTGCAGGCAGATGGGTTCGAAAAATACAGTGGCACCAATAACAAATGTGGAAGCTGAAATCCTCTCTCTAAACGGTGCCGCTGGAAAACCCGCCAGATAGTCCACGGCTGGGGGCAGAGGGTTTCATCCGTGCCAGCGGAG
The DNA here is from genome assembly GCF_000455745.1 of Alligator sinensis. Classification (NCBI taxonomy): domain Eukaryota; kingdom Metazoa; phylum Chordata; order Crocodylia; family Alligatoridae; genus Alligator; species Alligator sinensis. Next base: position 2,654,581 of record NW_005841880.1, read on the forward strand.
TTGGTATTATGGTAGTAACTAGAGGAGCCAACTGAAACGATGGCCTCCTTGTGCTAGGTGCTGTACGTGCTATAATACAACGTAGTCCAAGTTTACACCCTGAGTAAACCAGACAGACCAAGAGTGGATGAGACCAGCTGAACCCAGGTGCAACGCAACCTTTATGCCACAACACATCCCGTCCTGATCTGCCACCTTGCTAACCCGCTGTTATTTTGGTGTCGCTCTGTTGGCTTTCGGAGTTGCAACAGCATTTCTCAGGCCCGCTGTGTTCACTTCCAGATTCATCCTGGTCTCTGCATCCTGCTCTTACAGCAATCCTGTACACGGTGTTGGCTTTTTCTAGCTAAAGATCATCTCTAGGTTTATTTCCCTCTCGCAACGTACCGCGATGATTCCCGTTACTGTTTTGCACGTGACGTGTTTAACGCTCATAATTGATTAATGAGTAAAAAATGCTAGGGGGGACCTGGTGGACAAATCGTGCCTGGACGGGGAACGCGGTGATTTTAGTGGTGTGCGAGGATACGCGTAACGGAAGTGGCGCGATAAAATCGAACCCGGTGGGACAACTGGCCACGGTGAAAATGAAACGCGGCAGCGGCGGTCTAACGTGCCACGATAGATCGAAACCTACCACGATAAAAAAAAAGTCAACGTGTATTTTCACACACGACTAACTTAGCGACACGGCGATTTGGAGTGCCGTTTCCTAATGTGCATCTAAACAACGCGCACCGTGTACAAGGGCCCAAGTGCCGCACCGCTTCGCCATCAGCGAGCAGCTGGCCCGAGACAAATGACACCGAAACCCGTGTAATTTATATCAGTGGACTTCTATTCCCAATTCGTTCAGGGATAATTCTCCGCTGGATGGGGCAAAGGCACCCCAGTTCAGGAATTTACATTGTGTAATGATGTCCTGAAAACACGACGC
>NW_005841880.1:2655548-2666424 GCF_000455745.1 Alligator sinensis
TCTCCATCTTAGGAGGGAGCAACCGGATGCTGGTTCAATGGTGGCTTGGTGCTGGCATTTGTTGGGACGCTACTTGACAGGTCCAGACAGCATCACATAAAGGGGGAGCAGGGGGGACCTGGGCTCTGCTCTTGGCTCTGGAAGATGGAAGCTGTAATGCTGGGACTCGTGACTGGTTTCAGTCCTGGATCTGACAACATATGGAAACTAGGACACGTTACTTTAGCTTCCTGTGCTTCAGTTTCCCTATTTGTTTTTACAAAAGTGAAAAGATGGGAGGTTTGAAACAACAGCTCTCCCGGAGGGGTTGTTGTGAGGCTCGGTCAATCAGCATCTGCAAAACGCCTGAGATCTTCAGATGAAAGGGGACAGAGAAGTCCATATGAGCATCAGCATCGTCACCGCTAGGTCTGCAACTTCCAACAGAAGAGCTGAAGGGAAATTGGTAGCATCTGGGCTCGCTGTTTGTTGGCAGCTCTGCCTGCTGCTGCTCCTGTGCTTTGGAAACTCAGGATAAACCATCTTCTTCGCCAATGCATTTAATTTCCAGTTAGACATGTTCCCTTTCTGCTTGCACCAAAGTCAATGGAAAGCTGGATCACCTCCAGAGTCAAGTGGTAGCCTGCATTTTCCTCCAGAAAACCTACCCTACCCCTCCCCTTGCACGCTTCTCCCAGAAAAATCCTCTTGCTCGCATAATCTACAGACTGGTCAATCCTAGGAGCCCGGGGCAGCAACTCAATCAGGCTATTGATAAACTCATTCGAGTGTGCAGTGTTCACAAAATATTGTAAATTGAGAGGTTCTGTCAAGAGCTCGAGCTCCTGGGAAACGGATTCCTGTCTCCTGAGTTTAATTGTAATGAGACTGAAATGTAAACCTTGGGGAAAAAAAGGTGCACGTCCTTTTCAACGCCCCGCTTCCAGCACATGCACACACGCACGTGCCCCTCGCACTGCTTCCAGTACCGTACGTGACCCCTCCTGGCCCGGGGCGCTGGCAGTATAGAAACAAGAGGCCGGCTGAAAGGAGGATGAAGAGAAAATCTGGAAAAGGACAAGAGAAAGCAAGAGTGGAAGAGAAGGAGCAGGAGGAGAAGCAGGCAAGGATGGAGGGAGGTGCTGGGCCAGGAGGAGAAGCAAAGCCAGAGCTGGCGTGCGAATGGCCAGGTGCGCTGCCTGCGAGAGCGGATCACGTCCCCGTTCCCTGCTACCTGGCACACGCTCGTGCGTCACTCTAAATAGGACAGCTTCGGCGCAGACATCCGCCAAGTTTTCTCACAGGCCAGTGGATCCAGCTTCTTATCCAATCCGTCCACATGCTGCTCCTGGACCAGGCTCAGCGCAGCTCAATCCAGTCCTTCAAATCCCAAGGGGGAAAAAAAGCAGCAGCAGCAAGGAAACATTAGCAAGGTTTGCCAGCAGGACGCAGCCTGGGAGAGGCTGGGGGGAGGCTTGGGAAGCAAAAGTGGGGGAGGAGGGAGGTGACTTCATCCCATACCAAAGAGGTGACTTTGCCAGAGAGTTGGGCAAAGGATAAAAGGACCAGGAAGTCCTCTGATGCATTAAGCAGTGCTCTGTGATGCCAAGGGAGGGGACCCGGGTTTGAGTTGCAAACTCCCCGCTTTTCTCCCCCCCAACTACCACCCACTCTCCTCTTTCTCATGCCAGCAAGAAGCCCAGAGAGTGTCACAGATATGGGAGCCACAGCTCCTGGAAAGAGGCTGCCTGCGTAGAAAGAGCAATTCCTGCCTGGCCTCCGCTGAACGCGGGGGGTCCGCAGCAGATGTTCCCATTTTAAGCTCCATCGTGTCATCTTGATATCACGGATGGGAGACATCTTCTCTGCAGCTCCAAGGTCCGATTCATCTTTAGGCTCCTGTCACCCTGGCCCGTTACAAACCATCGCGCTTTGTCCATCTGGTCATGATCGGCACCCTTTCAACTTCTCCCATTGTCTTTTAATCACCGGATGGGGGGCTGGATTCTGCTCTTACCTTAGATTTGCACGTGTGAATGCAACTGGAATCCAACGCGCGGTTTCTGCACCGCTTTGATCTGCCTATAATGCAAACTGCAATCTTCTCTCGGGTGATTGAACGACATATGAAATGCTTTGAATGGCCATCCCGTCCCTGATGTACCTCTGGAAGAGCTGCCTGGTGGGAATACTCCAGGCCCAACAAGGCAGGATCATTCAAGACCCCACAACCCTGTACCAAGTGGCGGTACTAGCACTAGGAGAGGGGCCGCGTCCAAACGCTGCACCCCAGCCCGGGATTATTCATGGAAGGAAACAAAGCCAAAAGCAGACTGCCAGCCACAGTAGTGCCATGCCAACGGCTGCAGCAACTTGAGCGCTAGCGGCTGCCTCGACCACGCGAGCCTGATGTGTCCTTTTTCTCGGACTTGAGTGGTGTTATCCTTGCTGTCATAGTCAAGGCGTGTGTGGTTGAACTCCCCATTTGCAATTAAAATGGACTGTGGGATTCAACATCACTCCCCATCTTAAAACACTATGCAGCATTCTCTCGATATCTGTCATATTAAAACACGCGGGTCCTAACCCGGACTGGGGCCAGGGTGCTGGATGCTGAAAAGAAAGAGGTAGTCCCTAACCCCTAAATAGACAACACGGGGAAAAGGTGTATTATTACCATCTCCGTCGTCCAGATGGAGGACAGCGAGGCAAAGCAATTTCCTCCGGGAAATCTGTGGCAGAGGTGGGCGTTAAGCGGGGCATACTTACTTAACGGTAACCTAATGTTTTAACCACCAAACTGTCTTTCCTTTCTGCTAAACAGCTGTGGCCTTCCACCCCGGAGGGGGCTGCATTTCAAAGCAATTCCTGTGTTGTGAGAGAAGACGTCTCTAACCTAAGATTCAGCCCCATCTCTAATATCCTGCCGGGGAGTTTCAGGCCGGGGTAGAATATCACAGGATTCTCATTACGCCAGATGCAGCGGATTTAGACCCCGAAACTCCCCTCCGGGCTCTCAACTCCAGGCCGTTTTGAGGACCGTCAGTCCTACCCTCCACCTATGATTTTAAACACACATCATCAAAGATAATTAACACCCCCCCGAGTTCAAACCTTCTTATTATCAGCTACCCATCGAATGCAATTAATCTGCACGCGTGCACTAAAAGAAACTGTCAGCAATTGGAAGCGGGAGCGCAGTTTTTTCTAATTAATCAGGAATATTGTGCCTCGGTTGCGTGTTTAATTAGCTGATTGAGTGTGTCCCTCCCCAGCCATTTTTTTTTTTTTCTTTTTCTACCCAGGATCTTTCTCAACTGATTTTACTTTCAAAAGCAAAAAAAAAAAAAAAATGCACTGGTCATTTAAAAAAAACCCAAACCCATTCTGGCTCTTTTTCAGCCTGCTGCTTATTTTTGTGTGCATGAGCGACTACAAGAAGCTAACAGTTTTCTTTCTTTCCTTCCTTTTCAGATCTTCTGTTTTCTCCTCCTCCTTTATCTTTTGAACAAAACTGTGTCTCTTCAGTTCTGCGGTTCCCTGAAAACCCCATGTGCCCCCATTTTCCCTTGGGATAGTCGGGCAAGAGAAAGAGGCACCCTGGAGCTGAGGATCCATAATGCTCCCTAGGAAACTTTCATTTTAACACTAACTTTGCACAGGTTCTCAATTTTATCCTTGCATAATGATGCTGCTTTGCATATCTATAGTGGCTTTCATCTGACGATCTCGGCACACCGTACCAACTGTTAATTAATTCTTACAATACCCTGGTGAAAGCAGTGACTGGTACGATCTCCATTGACAGGCAGGTAAACTGAGGCCTGGATAGGTGAAATGAACCGTTCGCAGGCACCCAGCCAGCCCCGGTGCTAGGATAATGAATGCAATTCTGCTCCCACGATGCGGTGCTGTGCTACATCACTCACACTTGCCTTTCAAAGCCGAGCAAACTTAGCACAGTGTAGGAGCAGCAGTGGCTGCCGACCAAAAAAAAAAAGTCACATTCCCCGGAAAGGATTTGCTACCAAACGCACCCAAAGTCGAAGCAGCATTTTTGGTTCTGTCGAAGTAGGCACTTGTACTGCTGGATTGGAACAAAATATATTGTGTAAGGTAGCACCGGCATTGTCCTGCCTTTGGGGGGGGTGTGCGCTGCATCTTTTACCGAGTTGCCCTGTGGTCTTTGGTCATGTTGGAGGAGAAGTCGTGGTCAATAATACAAAACTTTGAAGTCCGGGTGGACGCATGCAAGTATCAAGCGGTCTTGGTTAACGTGTTGCTTCCAGGAGGGTGAAATGCAACCTGCTGGCATGGTGCTAAACATGCCTTTTCTCTCTGTAGTATGTCTGCAACGTCCTGGTAACAGTTTGAGCCAACACGACACCTTGCAATCATGTTCTGACAAGATCTCACGTCAAGACACGTCCGCTGGCTTGTATGTCCGCTGGACATACAGATTTCAGCCGGCACTTTGTTCGCGGAGCTCAGCGCAGGCCCCGGATCAGCGGATTCACACGCTGGATGCTCTCACTCGGGCCTCCCTTTTGTCTTTGTCCGTCTTGTTGTTTTCTGAATCTAAAATAACAGTCGTTTGGACAACAAAACTTGATTTTTTTTTTTGCCTGCTTACAAATATTGGGCATGACTCTAACAAAGTCAACAGAGTTATATTTGCATGAGATAATCAGGCTGAGAGTATTTGTCTGCTCTGCGTATGGAGAAACGCAGCAGGCATATCGCTAATGCAACCCAGCCTGCTACTACTGTACGTACAAACACAGCTACTGCAACATAGAAAGTCTATTATAGGTGGCACGTAAAGGCCGAAATGCTAACGCCATCCAGGCCAGACCCACCTCCGGGGAGAAAACGTCTTGCCAGAATAGTATCACTTCAAGCAGGGAGCTCCAGCTTGCAGGCGCTCAGCATCATGCCTGAGAGCCTGCTGGGATGACAAAGGACCCGGGGGGGGGGAGCTGAGCTGAGTGCAAGACCAAAAATGCAGCTGCTGTCCTTACCTCAACCCATCAAAATCTGTTTGCTCTACTAGCTAACATCACAGCCAAGTCAACGTGCCTGTGCGGGGAGTCAGGACGGATGCCACAAACCGAATGTCTATGCTACCACTTGCTAGAACAGAAACCCCCACCCCGTGTTCATCTACCATGGAAGGAGGAGGAAGGCTTTCTCTGTATTTCTACTGGAGCAAAATTCACTTACCGGGCTGCCTCTGGCCTCCAGAATCAATTGAATGTTTGAAAAGGGAACGAATATTTGGGCAGCGCTGTTTGCTCTACAGCTCAAGGGGAGCTTAGACGCCATCAGTCAAGGAGGACACGGATCACATTATGTTTGCATTCTCCGTCCTCCTCCTCCTCCGCAGCGGCAGGGCCAAAAACGCAGCTCACAAAATGTCTTCTGGGAACGCAAGTGATTGAGGCGGACCCGAAAAACCGACCGCCCCGTTGGTCTGGGACAGAAGTTTCATAAACGGGTTTGACCCGAATTGGCGGAGTCTCATGCTACATTCAACCAGGTTTATCTTAAACCAGTTTCAGGCATTTTGAAACCGGTTTATGTGCACTGAGCTTCTGCTGTGTTGCAGGTTTAAACCGGTTTCTGATCCCTTATGTGTAACGTCTGTCCCTAGCCATTAGCATCCCAGGTTAGGATCAGCACCAGAACAAGCCATGCAGTGTGCCGCAGACATCATTTAGCAATACAGGATCGGATCCGACGTTCACCGACACCGCGCGTCTTTTGGGCTTTGCACAAAGTGCACGATTAGCTTGGGCATATATTCTCGGGCAGGGAAAATCCAAGCAAAGCTGAATCTCGCTCTCTGTCTCCGCAGAAAAGTATCCCTCAAAGAACAAAAATCTGGCTAGGTGCCTCACAGGGAGCTGAAATCTTCTGGTAGCCTGGCAGCAATTATGGGTGCTGTGTACCTTTGAAAATCTGGTTCATAGACCTTGCATTGAAAAGCCCTGGGAATAATGAGAGTTTCTGCCCCTCCTTTGTGCAGCACTTTGAGATCATTGCATGTAAAGTGCTGTATCGAGACTTATTATTATAATATAGGAAGGATCTGCCAGGCTTGATCAGACTTGAGGTTCATCTAGTCCGGTATCCTGTGTCCAACAGTGGGCAGCACCCAAGGCTTCAAAGGAAGGTGGTAGAAACACTGCACTAGGAAGTCGGAGAGTAACTGGCTCAAAGGGAGAATTTCTTCCTGAACCTCCCATTACTCCGAGTTTGATTTATGCGCCGGAACAGGAGGATTTCGATCTCCTCTCAAATCCTTGAATTCTTTTTCATCTTTGCTTCACAGCGCTGGATACTCTAATAACTCAATACCCGCCCCCCAAAAAAGGGAAATCTTTGTGCTGTAGGCCTGCATAATACAGAGCAACAGAGAAGGGGATAGAGAGAGATGGGCAGATGTCCCTTTGCTTGACCTGCTTCAATATACACTGAAAAGATGTGGAGTATTAGGTAACCGAGCGCACACTTGGCACCCAACTCCGGGGTTCACACCGATGGCTCCCTCATTAAGATTCAGCAGCAGGGAGAAGCCAGGGAACAAACAACAAACCGCAGGGACATGAAAGAGGAGCGGATGAAAGGAGAGTAACGAGCGGAGGAAAAACATGTCTTGAGTCTTTGCGGCTGCTTCTGATTCCTCCCACATTGGACCCTCCTCCCAGCCCACCCAAGCCAGCCCGCCTGGCCCGCTGGGGTGCGTTCTGCAGACAAACAGCTGTGGGTAGCATGCAGCTGTGCCTGCTTTGTACGCCACTGGTTTTCAGCGTCCTTGGGATCTTGCCAGGCACCAGCTGGATGCCTGTTATTTTCTACCTCGGGACTGGGGGAATCACTTACAGACACTGCACAGAGCTAAAGACGCCGCCGGATGACGTGGGTCGCTGTAACAGCCGGATTTTTAGATGCTCGGCTGCCATCCGCGCGCCGTAAATATGGGGCAGGGTTGCAAAAGCCGGGTGCTCTGCCTGCCTGTGCATCTACCAAGAACTGTACCTGTGGTAGGAGCTACAGCCGTCTCATTAAATAAAAATGCAATGGGGTGGGGGGCATAAAGCAGCATGCAGAAGTGAGTGCCTTGCCTACGAACAGCCAACATGAGTCCGTGGCAGAACGGGAACCCAGGAGCCCCGAGTCCTATCCGTTAGGTCACGCTCTTTAAACTTGTTTGTACAAATGTGCAGCCATGGAGGGCAAAAATTTGCAAGCCTAAGCTCTCCTCTGATGTGTCACAAGCAAAACTCTTCTCCAATTCCCACCCCATAGGGGGAAGAAAAGGGGGGCTCCTGCATGGGAGCCAGTTGTCCCTGCTGCAAATCCCAGAATCGAAGGGCTGGAAGGGGCCTGTAGGATCATCCACGGGCAGGAGGTTATTGGGGTCAAAGGAGCTCAACGCGGTGCTTATCCAGCCTCATCTATGAACACCTCCAAGGCTGGTGGCTGCACCACCTCTGCTGGGAGCGTGCTCCAGATTCTGGTGACCCTTACAGAGAAAAAAGTTACGTCCAGCCTGAATTTACCTGCTATCAGCTTTTGCCCCTTGGTCCTCATCCTCCCTTGAGGTGCCTTCCTGAAGAGTTGCTCCCCTAGATCTTGATGCTCGCTTGTAGGCAGCACTCAAGTCACCTCTGGTTGTATCCAGGCCAAGATTTAGGGAGATCCTAGGCAGCACAGGCAGGAGGAGAGCAGAGAACCAGGAAGAATACAGAAAGGTACGGAGAGCATTAGGGGTGCTTCCAGTAGGCGTAGGGAAGCGTTAGTGCCGCTGTGCAAGACACGGGTGCATCCAGAAGCTGGAAATGGTGCACATAACTGGCTGCCCACGTTCAAGAAAGGTCAATTCAAATCGGCACAGATACCGGGAAGGGCTATGAGGACAAGGGGAACAGACTATGAAAAAAGGCTGAAACAGTGCGGCCTCTATGAAGTAAGCCCGCCGCTTACAGGTGACACATCTCTGATTTAGCCTACAAGGTGCAAATCTAGCCTTGCCTTCTGCCTGATTTCAGACTAACCCACCTAACTGCCTCTCTCTGTTTAATCTAGCAACAGAAATACTCTATAAATGCATGGTGGGGGGGAGAAATGCCAGGGAGGGGAAAGAGCTATTAAAGAACAAATACATATACATTGGCTATGAATCAATTGAAACCATTAGAGCAGCAAAGTTCGGGACCACTCCCCAGTAGCAGCCACGGGGGCAAGAACGCGAACTCATTTGAGATGGAGCTTGGCAAGTTTACCAAAGGGATTGCACCTTCTCTGTTTCAGCTGCGGCACTGGGACAATGCCTTGGGAAGCGGGAGGTTATGGCTCCAGCTCCAGTTGGGGAAAGAGCCATTTGCTTCTTCAATCCATGCGTTGAGTATAGAGCAGTTGGGGTGCACAGAAGAACGAGAAGTCAGCATGCAATAAGGGTTGTTTTACAACCATAAAGCCCCATGGAAGGACCACTATCCCAGGGAAGAAGACCTTCCTGGAAGAGATCTTTTAACTTGCATGGAAGAAGTGAGCAACCTTGCCAAGACTAACTCCGAGCATGGAGAATTGAACAGATCTCCAGCTGAACTAGACAATGGCATCAGCGAACGCCTTGCTGAAGACAGGTGAAGCCGGAGCGTGGAGGACCACCCAGGAGGTTTCCTTAAATGCCTGCCCACCCAGTTACTTCTGATGATGCCCCACATCAGATTAAGTCAGTCCAGGGACTTGATCCGGCCCCCACTAACTTCACTGGGGGGCAATTTGGGACCTCAGACAGAGCGACGCATTCTCAGCCCTTGCTAGAACTGATTGCAAAGTGGTTTCATGGAAAGTTCTTCAACCCGCTCCCATTGCACAGGATCCAAACATTTCTTCTTTAAATTTCCACAGCATTTTTTTAATTGTGTTTGAAATCAGTATTGAATACCTTTTTCCCCCAACCCCCCCATGTGCAGACTCACTTTGTGTATAGCAAGTGTTCGTCAAGGCAAGGCGTTATTGCTCATCGGTTATTGGGCAAAGTAGGACCGGGCAAGAAATAAGTTTTGTCTCATGCGAATTTTGAAGATTTTGACGTTTTCTCCTTCCTCGTGCCTCAGGACAGGAAGTCCAACTCCAAAAACTGAGGGACATTTTGTTCCAGTCGTTTTGAAGCCCTTTTTTGTATAAATGAACTAAAATTCAGAAATGGAAAGCTGTTTTGAATCAAAAGTGAGGTTTTGGGAGTTGGAAGGGCTTCTTCTTCTATTGATTGGAGCCACCTACACTTTTCTAGAGCTACAACCTCTTGCCTGAAGCAGGATCATCCTTATCCAAACCACCCCATACAACCATAATCTAAACTCTGCATAAGACCACCCTCAACCCCATCACAACATCGACCCTAAACCTTGCACTACGCATTTAAATGGACCAAGACACTGCTTAACATTAGTTTGGATATAGGACTTGCAAGTTCAGACCATCTCGGGCCTGTGCCCTGGGCAGGATACGTCCCAGGAAAAGACTTTTTCACCTACTCTATCAGCACTTCTGCTAGTGCTGCCCACAAAGTGCAAATTCAGAATGAAAACGAAAAGTCACATTTATTATAACGATGTGAAGAGGTTTGGCTCGCGTCCCGATCCTATGACAAGCAAATGTTTGTAAGGCGATGAAGGGAATCTAATTCTTCCAGAACTAGCACACCCACACCCACTTTATTTATTGCACACGCCCTCCCCAAACTCTGCTGTAAAGCAGATTATTCACCCACCCTCACACTCTCTGATCTGTATTGCTCCCCATACACTTACATAAATATATATATACTTGCCCTTATTATCCAGAAACCCACATGCACCTACAGCGTATCTGATGCATCTATACACCCACTCTCTGAATTTTATACTAGCTATTATCCTATATTCCTCTGGACGCCCTTACTGGATAAGAAGTTTGGTCTGCACAGACACACACACACACACACACACACATGCACGCGCACTGCTGGTGAACGTTACATTCTCGCACCACACGCATGCATATGCACACACCAACCATTCAGCTGAGTCCCATTACACTTCCCAAAATACATACACACCCTCCTGATCTCAATGTTGCCCTCTCTCTGCACATGTAAACCCTTGTAGTCCCTAGTTATACCACTTTGGTGGGAATACACAGACAGACATGCCACCAATCTCTACTGTTACACTGTCCCTGTGGGCGGAGCTGGCCTTAGGGAACATGGCACCCTGGGCAAATTTGCATTTTGGTGCCTCTTATCCCCCACTCTGTATTTTGTGGGGGCCCTCCCTTATTTTTGTCCCCCTCATCCTCCCCAGGTCAGTGCCACTGCTGCATGCAGAGGAAGGTGGGCAGGGGCACAGGGCTCAGTGCGGCAGGGAGGCAGTGGCATGGTGCGCCAGGCAGGCACGGTGCTGCTGCGTGGGAGCAAGGAGTCAGCAGCGTGCCTTTGCTGCCAGGAAGGCTAACAGCATCCTGGGCTGCATTAGTAGGAGCGCTGCCGGCAGATCGAGGGCAGTGATTATTCTGCTCTGTTCAGCACTGGGGAGGCCACATCTGGAGACCTGGGTCCAGATGTGCGCCCCCTGCTACAGAAGGGATGTGGACACACTGGAGAGAGTCCAGTGGAGGGCAACAAAAATGGTTTGGGGGCTGGGGGATGTGACTTATGAGGACAGGCTGAGGGAACTGGGCTGATTTAGTCTGGAGAAGAGAAGACTGAGCAGGGTGCATGTGTTTGGTGTGCTCTGGTGGTCGCCCATGCTGCCCACCCTCTGCCTGCGGGCACACAAATCTTCCTGGTCTCCACTACCTCTCTTTCTGTCCCAGCGTGCCCGCACAAACACACATACTATGCCGG
>NW_005841880.1:2666434-2678663 GCF_000455745.1 Alligator sinensis
TTGCATGCACGGACCAACCTAAGCCGCTCACTGATGCCTGTCTTTCCTGTCCTGCGTCTCAGATGTCTTGCCCACCGGTCTGAGAGGATTCTAGCTGTTGGTTTGGGGTGCTGGCAGGCAGGGAGGAAGCAGGAAAGGTGGAGAGTACAGGAAAGAGAAGAGGAAAAAAATATTAAAAGAAAGTGGCGTTTGCTTTGGGGTTAACTGGATGATGAATTATGACAGGTGCACACTTGAGTGAGTCGTACTAGCAGAGCTCTCTTTTCTCTCTGCCCACTGCAATGCCAGCGTGGCTTCTCCATCACAATGAATGCTGTTTCAAGGTTACTTAAGCGATAAATTATGTTATATGCTTAACGTCCCAGCCAATAACACCCACCCATGACTTGCTCATCCTCCACATTTATTTTCTCTTCACCCATGCATGGCTGGGAAAGCTGCTCCTTCTTGTTCACTTCATTAAAGGAAAGGAGGAGCCCTATCCATTCAACAATCCACTGAAAGGCTGTAGCTGATAATTAAAATAGCAGGGACCAGATCCTCAGCGGGTGTTGATTGGTGTAGCTCTGCTGTAGTCAAAGGAAGTGATTTCCCCCAACTGGGGATTTATGAAGGAACTGATGAGGGAATCTGGAGTGAAAGCTGGCACAAGGCAGGAATTACAAGGGCACTGCCCGAGATGCCAAAGGAGGAGCGGGTACAGAGGCCAAGGCTGCGAGTGCACAATCAATGCTCGTTCCATGCGGGTCTGATCCTTGGTTATCCTGCACCGGTGCAACGAGAGTGTAAAACACTGCCTTGCACAATGTCCTCATTTTGCTCTGGGGTAGATGACCCCATGCGGTACCAGGCAAAGCAGAGGCTGGACCTGTCTGCACAAGGAAGTTAGGATGCAGGCAAGGCAGGTCAGGTGTGAATTTACAGTGCGACAGCTACTGCATGCCAGCACCCCCGTGCACAGTCAGAATCCCTTTGTACAAAAAGACACCGATCCACTTTCAGTGCGCCCTTACGAGCGTCCACATGGGGAGCTGGTGCGGCGTGGCCAGTGCAAACTCCCACCCTAGCTTACCAGTGCTTGTTTCCGTGTGTGGACAACCCCTGGCACCCAATATCCCCGGGGAACGCCGCAGAGGATTCAGCTACACAAACGCCACGTCTACACGAGACGCCGACTCCGCAGTAGCTCGTTGCTATTGCACAATAGCATCGCGGGGCACGGAGCGTGGTGTGACACTACCACGCAGTAGTAACGAGAGCATCACCGCAAAGCCATTTGGGGACACTACGGTTACTGGACAGTCGTTTAGTACGTGTGTCTGCAAGCACTAAATATCTGCGCCGTAACAACCGTGCAGTCAGCATCTCGTGTAGACGTGGCCGAAGGCAGCTAATCACAGGTGAACAGAAGACGTGTTGCCGTGGGGCCTGATTCTGCTTTTAGGTACAAGAGTGTAAATCGGGGGGGGCCCCCGCACCTCAGCTGAGATCAGGGCTTTGGGGTGAGGGATGGGATATACTTTTCTAATCATAAGCCACTGGGTGAAGCTTCTAGGTGGATGCACACAGGGACCAGCAGCATGGCTATCGTTACTGTGCTTCCCATTCACAAAAATCTCCGTCCCTTAGCCTCGCTGCCGGTACAGACGAACACCAGTAGGTTTGTGCGCGTATACAGCGATGCAATGGTACGACTACCTGCGGATGCCCTTCCAGGAACTGCTGCACAGAGGGTGGGCACAGGCAGCTTTAACCTACAGTTGGGCCCTTCAGGCTCCTGAGGCCGCAATGGACCCAAGCGTGAACCAAAGCAGGTGGCCCAATTTACACTAGTCTCCCAAGGGCTGCTCCAGTGTCCGATGGAGCAGTAAGTCTGCTTGCAAGAAGCCTGCTTATTGCAAGCAGACTTATTCTCCATCAGACGCTTTCACCCTGGACTCTGCTCCCAGCCAAGGGGTTGCACGAAGGAGCTGAAACCAGGGGCAGCCTCCCTCTCTCAGGTCCCAGGAACCCCACGGGAAGTCTCTGGTCCCAGTTCTCCTGCCCCCATGTGCCTTGATTGATCGGGGTCCTTTGGGACTCTTCCTTGGATTCAGGAACATTTTTTGAAGCCTGGGGCGTTTCAAACTTGAAGCTTCTCAGACTCAACGACCTGGCATTTTTCAACGAAATGCTGTATCATCAGTAAAGTTCCTGAGCGACAATATGAGAAACCCAGCGAAAAAGCACAGTACCAAATCTTCTTTATACCCCTTATGGTAAAGTCCCATCTCTTCTTCACTGCAGGGGATGCTGCAGGTCCCCTCAACAGCTGTATGCAGCCAGCTATGTGTTCAGACCTCATACGCCAGACGCCCTTGTCGGCAGATGCACGCAGAATCAGATGCAGCGTGTTCAAACCATGTACAATTACGTGCAATTGTTTCTCCATTGCAAAGAGAGGTAGTATCAATGAAGCAGCAGTTATGGTCTCGCATTAGTGATCTTCAAAGACAGTCATGTGGCCATTGTCCATTATGACCAGGGTAAATGAAGATGAATGAAGGCATTGACTAAGTGAGTTTTGATGCTCCATATGCCTCTATTCATATACTGCAGAGAGGCCTGGTTTCGGAGAAGCAGCAGAAGGGAACATTTCCACAGGGCAAATTGATAATGAAAGTGTCATTTTGAATCCCAAAAAGGAGTAAGTTTAGATATGGATACAGAAGCCAGGTCACCCGAGATTTGGATAAAGATAGGAAACATCAATATACAGGACTTAGGCTATATTAAATCAAGTGGTAATAATGACTGGCATTCGTCATCCAGTAACTACTTGCTATTAGTCTCCTTCCCAGGACCTCAAAGCACTTTATAGCCAAAGCCTGAATAAGTCTCGTGCCAGCCCAGAAACAGCGGGGAAACCGAGGAAGAAAGAGGGGACAAGCCCAAATTTTCAAATGCAATTTTGGCTCCTCCAACTTGAGACAGATAGGACCTGGCTTCCAGCCAGGCACTGAGCACCCACAGCTCCCACTGACTTCAACTGGAGTTGCGGGCGCTCGGCACTCGAGAATCGGACCCTTAGTATCTGGAGTCAGCACGATAACGTCTGTGGCTGTGAGAGCCCACCTGTCCTTCCCCTGCTGCCTCCCTCTCTGATCTCTGGCTTTTCCCCTTCTGGGGAAAAAAAAGGGGGACCCCATGACAGTGGGCACTTTGGAAATCATGCCCTATACAACGTTTCAAGGTCATGCAGCAAGTCAATGAGAAGAGGACCCAGGAGTCCTGATTCTGGTCCCCCTTGGGTCTAATCAACCCTGCCTTGCGTAACCATTTGAACAATTGGCTTCTTTCGCAGAGTGACTTATAGATGCTATTCTAAGGAGAGCCAGTCAATATATTTGTTTTCCTTTTGATATACAGCCGCGATAGGAAGCCATGCATGAAGTTTATTAAACCTGGATAATTTTCTATCGGTTCTGCGAACTATTGATTCTATGCATATAGTTATCTGGCTCAACTTCAACCCCCACAAAAAAATCATTTGAAAACAGAAAAAGCATATCATTCCTCAGAAACATGGCTAATGTGGGATGTAAAACGTCACCGCATGGATGCACTAGCAGAACTCCTCGGATCAATTGGCCAAAGACAAGCGTGTTATTTAGGAGTCATTTGCAAGCAGGCAAATTAAAGCAGGATTTTTTTTTAAAGGATAAAACAGCTTGACAACGGATGTTAAGCATCTGAATGACTTCTTTTAGTGCATCTAGGGCCAGCTGATGTCCTAGATGGATGTGCAAAGCGGGGAGGACAAAAGGGGTTTCCTTTCTCATCTGTGCCTCCTGTACAGGAAAATGAGAGAGGGGAGAAGACAGTATCAAGAGCAAAGCTGGCTAGATGCAAACCACTTCCTTGTGGTTGGGATCTTGAGGAGATATGGTACCAGTCCAACTCCGCAGTGTCTCTGAACTCAATCCCAAAATACGAGCATGCAGAATAATGAAAGGATGAACCCAAATGAAACCCTGAACCTTGGGGAAATCTGGGTCTGGACTGTGACTCGCATCCCCCTGTAGAAACAGCTTCATTGTTAAGTGGGCTCAGGACCCACCACTTTGAGTCCATCCTAAACTCACAAAAGGATTCAAAGGATTATCCCTGCAAGGGAGCAGGGGGATGGACCTCCTCACACCCCCGGCACACAGCCTGTGTCGGAGGCATCCAAGCAGCTTGCTGCCCCCAGTGCTGCTGGCTATGGGGCAAGCAGCAGATGCCTTCCTGCACAAGGCAAATCTGTCTTGGCCACATCCCTGTTATGCACTATTGCACCAAGGAGATCCTCCACGGGGATTTGCTCAGAGATGTGTATATATACATACGCACAGCTGGCCGGTGTCCTCCTCTGGGAGAGCTCTGCTACTTTCCAGCAGCTATCTAGGATGCTCACTCAATTCCCACTTTTGAAACCTAAATAAGTGGCCAGATTTGCACCAGTCCAACGCACTGGCTGCACGCTGGGGGCAGTGTAACCCTACTCTCAGTGGTGCCAGAAGACATCTATATTGCAAGCTAAAGACTTGATGCCAACATCCCCAAGCCAACTTTGACTTAGCTTGGGTGCTATTTAGCAGTGCAACCCCAGGCTTCAGGGCAGGCTGCACAAGTCTGCATGGGACACTGCGTAAGGGCGCAGAGCCTGAAGCCCACGCTGCTTTGGCGACCCTGTTGCCATACCCGAAATGAGCTCATTTAAAGCTTGCTTGGTTACATTTACATGAACTGCTACGTCCCCTTCGGAAAGTGGTGCAGACACACCTGAAATGAGACCAGGAACAAGGCAACAGTGAATCCAGGCCAGCGTTTTGAAGGGCATCCACCCACTGCCCTAGCACTACCCCATGCACACCTGCTCCGTGGACTTTGCCTACCCACGCGTTTGCTTGACACAAATGTGGGTGGCATTAAGACACCTCTACATTTTGCAGATGCTCCTCTAGACTGGACTGCAATGCAGTTCAAAAACCTCACAGCTTGGTCCAGCTTCGCTTTTCAAACCCAAAGCCACCGTGTTGCTTTCTCGGCACTTTTGCATTGTAAACCAGAGAAGCTATTCCTTTCTTTCCTTTTTCTTGTTAATCTTTAAATCTTCATGCTTAACTGATACTCGGTACAAACAAACCATTATCGTGCCCGTATTGTGATGGGAACGGCAATACGTGTAAAGATGCTTATCTGAAATAATAGGGCAACATGCTTTGCTGCATCAGTATCACGGTGCCTACACTTGGATTAGCACGTCGGTACGGCTTTGATAGACTTCCTTCGGTTGAAGTTTAATCCGCTGGTTCTCCTCCGCCGTGGGCTGCTTGAGACCAGCTGCGCAGCATCATCGTACAAGACAGAGCATATGCATGAGTAAACAAATTAAGGCTATCTCCGAAACAACAGGCCTGTGGCTTCCTGGAAGAGCTGCAAAGAGAAACTTAATCAACAGCAGCGGGTGAAATGGGAAAGGGGAGGAGACGGACCTCTGGCTAATGAAGGTGATATTTTCTGATTGCAAACACTTGCCTGCAGGACTCGAGCAGGGAATCAACGGGGTCAGCGTTGCAGGGTAATGAAGCAGCGTCGCATGTTGTGCCTGAGGAAATCGAACCAGGACTAGGTTCGGTTTAAAGGTCTGCTCCAGTAAAAGGCCTGGTCTTCGCTTACAGAAGGGTTGGGTTGCGATCATGGTAAAGACCCAGAGCACACCAGGCACTCGGAGGTGTTCTCCCCTATTGCTAACATAAAATAAGACCACAGAGGCCTTGTCCGCTCTGGGACTGGACTATATATTAGGGAGCCACCACTTGGGATGCAAGCTATGGGGCTTGTTTGCAATCAGAGGCCGTGTCCAGATGAGCGTGGCCGTGCGGTACATG
This sequence comes from Alligator sinensis, assembly GCF_000455745.1. NCBI lineage: Eukaryota > Metazoa > Chordata > Crocodylia > Alligatoridae > Alligator > Alligator sinensis. Next base: position 2,672,347 of record NW_005841880.1, read on the forward strand.
GCACCGCAGGCCTGTCTGTGCACATGCAGCTGTTCTCTGTATTGCAAAGGAGCAATGCAGGAGGGGTGGACCGCTGGATATCCAGGGGTCAAACAAACCCATGCAAAGCAAAAAGTGGAGCAGTGCATGCAGGGGCAGCTCTGGCTGTCGGCAAGGCTCCGAGCGGCAGGATCGTCGCTGCTGCAGCTGCAGGAGGCCCCCAGGTAAGGCTGCGGAGGCCGGCCCAGGGCTGGCCCCACCCGGGTAACTTGCCACGTGCCAGAGGGTGCGTGGCACAGGTGTTCCCCGGGCACAAGGTGTCCGGCTGCTAGCTGCCCCCAAGGAATCAAATGTCCACCCTCATATGGATGTGGCCAGATGGTGCAAATACTCATTCATTAACGCTCTTTTGCTCCTGCGCATTAAGTTTAGTACCTCTAATGTGAGATACTAACTACATGCGCATTAGGCTGCCCTAATGCACAGTTGCAAAAGTGCACACTTTTCTAGTGATACTTAATGAGCAGTAGCCTAATTTTACTGTGCATTAGCATATTAGCAGGGTTTTCGCCATGATGCTCCAATGCGCAGTAAGATAAGCTACTGCACATTAAAGCGCACATGTACATGTGACCAGAAAGTTGTCGCATTTGGCTTATAGCAGTTTAAAAACCCAGTTTCATGACATCTCTGCAAACTCCTGCAGGGACACTTTTGTTTTGGGGGTCGGACTCGATGATCTGTTGAGGTCCCTTCCGACCCTAGCATCTATGAATCTATGAAAAAAAAAGCTGCCTTACATTGGCTCAGCTTGCACCCCTGAGTTGAGGCTTGTCTACAGGTAAAAGGGAACCGAGATTAAAAAGTTGTGCTCCTTGACACTTCCACCGTTACAGAGCTGACTGCTTCCCTGCTCTGCTTCGGGTTTCCCCCCGTAAGGTAGTCTGCCTCTCGTCCCTATCTGAATCCCAGGGTCGATAGTCATGAATCTTCTGACGGGATATACTACCCAGGAATAAACCACAACCATGCCGGTCCCTTTGCATTTCAGCTACTTGCCCTTCTTTAGGAACTTGTGACCAAGGACATTAACCCACAGCCTTCTTAAAGTATTTTCTTCCTTTACTGAGTAGTTGAAACAGAACTGATGGGAAGAAAACAATTTTTAAAACAACAAGCAGCCCATGGGCATATTTGATCTGATTTAATCTTTCTCTTGGGAGCATCTTTTTTCCCCTCTTCCGTTTGAGGAACTGATCAGAATCCATTTATATTCTCGGAGAAATTCTCTCTGCATGCCTGTCCCAGTCTGAGCCACCATGTTCAAATTGGTTTGGGGAACATCTCCAGAAGCTTGGTTTCCGATGTAGTGCATCTACACTGATACAATGGAAATGGGTAAAACCAGATTGTAAAAAAGTAATAGAAGCGGGGATGCTCAACCTGGCGATCTTCAAAAAAATGTCTTGACACCCACCTTGCTGGGATCATTTGATCCCAGTGGTCTTTCCTGCACAGGGAGGGGCAGGTGCCCCATGCACGGAGGGGGCTGGACCCCATGATCTGTAAGGTCCCTTCCAGCCCCTAGCAACTATGAAACTATGAACTCAAATGGATTTTGTTATTTTGGTTCCATTTGTGAGCAGAGCAGGCCTTATTTAAAGGCACAAGCTCCTCAACCAATAGGTGGGAGGTCGAAATGGATATAAAGGTGTATCCATGCACAAACCTGCACTGCCTTAACTAAATTAGTGAAACTGGAACAACTTTGTAGGCCAGAACCTGAGCCTTGTGTGTCAATACAAGACTAATGTTGAGCCCCTGGAGGGGTCAGGTGCTATATACCTATACAAAAAAAAAAAAATCAGGATTTTTGCAACTGAGTAATCCTGATCGAACTAGTCCTAGCTAGGTATGAGGATGGTGAGTATCTTCTTGGGCCCAGAGAGAACAAAGGCAGAAGGGGCTATTGATGGAAAACCTTAGGAATGGTCTAGGGAACATAGGCATCTCTATAGCAGTCTGCCTTCGACACTGTCCCAAGTAAGATGCTGGAAAGGACTGTGCCACTGTGTTTAATCATGCAACATCCCCCTCGTTCAGGGGAAGTCTCCTCTCATACCCAAGGAGCTAGTGGTTGGACTATTATATTTTTAAAGCCTGCATAATGTAACAGTAGAGCCTCTCGTCACCATTTTCCAAGTGAGGTGCTAGGAGGCTGAGCGACTTGTTCAAGGTTGCTCAGTGAGTCAGTGGCAGACTGAGAAGCCGAATGGAAGGACTGTGCTCCATTCATAATACAGCAGCAAAGAGAAGCGGGGGGAAAAACGACTCAGTTGAGGTTTGGTTGGCAGTCTGGCAAAGTCAATGCAATGCATTAATTATGATCATATGACCCCCAAGGCTCTTCTTACTGCCCAATTGCACCATTTGTGACAAAGCATCCCAGTGAAGGTGACAGAGTTAAACGTATGTTCGTTCCAGGGCATTCACATAGCTCAAGATAGATTGCAAACTAAATATATTAACAGCAGCAGAGGAAGCATATACTGACCATATACTGACATCACAAGGCTCACTATGAACAAGGCGACATCGGGACCCTGCAGGAAGCTGCAGAGAAAGTTGTGATGAGAAATTTTACTTACCTCTGGCCTGGATGCAGAAGTAGCCTAGCAGTAATGCTCAGCAGTGTCCCAGCACCACCCCAACAACACCCAGGGAGCAGGATGATATAAGTGCCTTTGTCAGAATGACAAACCCTTGTTAGCGTGTCGATCTACGGCCCAATGTCTTCCACCTCATCGTCATCGTCACAAGCATGTGTGAGTCCCCATTTTGCACGAGGCCAGTGCCTTGCTGATTGTGAAAGACTCCAACTGGCACCAAAGACACAGTCGCACGAACAGAGGAGCATGATGAAGGCAGAATTGCTGGATGTAGCTCTGGCACATATTTGCAAGCTTTGCTACGATCTCATAACCCCTTGGGTCATTTCCCAGGAAAGGAGATCCAAGACATACAGGCTGCACTTTAAACTCCACAGTGACCAAGCAGGAGACGGACAAATGAAGACTGAAGAACAGCAGATTGTAACCACATGAGAAGGAGCTTGGAGCAGATGCTGGAGATCTTTATTCACGTAGCTATCCTATGCTGATCTGTGTCTTGTCTAACGGTGGTTGTGGCTTTGGAGGGTTTTATGGGAAAAGTCAAGATCAGGTACTGCTCTGGCTGTCAAACAAGCACCACCTAGGTGGTTTGATACCTTTTCAGGCCTGAATAGTGGCAAGATTGGGACTGGTTTAATCATTATCCTCCAATCCTTGCCTTAGGCATCCATCACTCTGTAAGCCAACCTGATAGTGCCCCATGTTACTGCCTTTTTCATCATCTCCTTCCCACCTTTGCTTGGTCCCTCTCTGCTCTTGTGCTGTCTCTTCTTCTTCAGTGTTTTAATTTCAAACTCTATACTTCTTCTACAGTGCAGCAGAGATGTCCAGTGATCGAGAGATCTGGTATGAGCACGTCTGTCCATTCAGAGCCGGAGATCCTGGCTCATTTTGTGTTGCAAGAAGCCACAGGGAGCTGCCTGCTCCGGTTTTGCAAGCTCTGGCAGGGCTGTACTGCGTACTGCTGTATTTTTCCAGCCCCTGCCAGTTTCCAAGACAAATCAACACTGGGGGATGAGCATGGCAGTTCCAAGAGCTCAGGGAACAGCCTGACACGACATGCGTGCAAGCCAAGAATGCTCTGCCTTTTGCCTTTTAAATATTGATATGATGATTTGTTGGCTGTTATATCTTTCCTGGGAGCAAGGGACCAAAAAGGGACTGTGCCACATACCTCCTTGGGCGCTAGGTGGTTGCACGCTCGGCTTCGGCATCAAGGTGGATTCCATTGAGCTGCATGGAGCTGGGCCCCGAAGTCCAGCTGTAAGCTGCAAGCTGCTTCTCTCCTGTCCAGAGAAGTCCTGGGTCCAACACACGTCTCTACATTTAAGCAACATCACCCTCGTTCACAGCTCCAGCTCCCGGTAGAAATCTGCAAGCTCAATGAAATGACAGAAGCACTAACTCCTTCGCTGAGAAGGAAGGGGCTTCTCTAAGACCTCCTGGGATAGCTAGACAGCCATGTGCTACAGCGATTCCCTCGCTCCTGGAGGCCGAACGATGAAGGACGGTTGACCTACACTTTGTGTAGCTGGTAAAGGTCCATACGGGATGAGACCTTTGGATCATGAAGCAGGACTTGCATTGCTCCAGCTAGGAGCAGTAGCACTCCATCAGATACAACTGACTGTGGCAACCTTGGGCTCAGCGTATCGCTGCACATTGAAATCACAACGTACCCCCAAACAGCTGCTCTGTTAGATCTGAAGTCGGGCCACAGCCACAAGATGCAGACCTGCATCCCGATTTCTGTGGATGCTGAAGTCTGGCATGCTCCTATCCAGTCATTGCCCGGCAGGACCCCGACTCATCCAGATGCCCAATGTGCTTAAAACGAAGCATGCGAGTAGAGCAAAAGGGGCTATGCACGTACTTAAGAGTTCGGCACGTGCCTAAGCCCCTTGCAGCAGCATCTCTAAGGGGCATTTGGGCTCTGGCAAGGCTAGGTTTTGATTCATTCCCTGCGCCTGATGATGATTTTTTTTTCAGATCTAGGCTTTCACTCCCGTCTCCTCTCTCATTAGAATTGGATTGGGTTAGCTAAACTCCTTTCGTAAAGCAGCGATTCCATTTTCCTCCAGTCTTAAGCAGCTTCAATCCATCTTACTGCATTACAGGATCTGCGTTGATTGTTCTACTGTACTGAGTAATAACAACTTGTACTTTCCAGATTACCCCAGGGAACTGGATTCGCAGCTTATCTGTGCCGCGTATTGCGGAGGGCAGACGCGCACCGGGGTAACTTGATTTGTCACCAGAACAAAGCAGAGAGCAGAGAGAGGCAGAGAGAGATGGGCTGCAGGAACAAAAGGATTTAAAGGAGGAGATGAGGACTGTTGGCATCCCAGGGAGGGCGCTTCAGTGGCAGAGAAGGAAGAAAGGGACAGGACTTTGGCTAGGAGCAAAGAAGAATAGAAAAAGCAACGGGAGATCCTTCCAGGGCCCTCTGCAGGGGACATCCAACTTCAGGAGGAGTGCTGTGAGCCCGTGTGGGGAGACACGGAGAAATGGCACAGCAGGAGGAGGTCCAGTTGGGAAGCAGGGTAGAGAGGAGGAGAAACACAAGATTCACAAGCAGAAGCTCGTACTTCCACACAGATAACGGTTTCCCGCTGATCAGTAAAATCAGGGGCGGACTGGAAGCTCTTCTTGCGGGGAAAAAAAAAAAAGGGATGCAGGGAAGCAGTTAGCGTGATGAACCGGGGGGATGCTGAACGGAAGAGCATGCAGGAAAATAAGCCACGGGCTAGAGCACCAGACTAAAGCAGCCGAAGCTTTATTCCACGTCTGAACTCTTAAGATCTCTTCTGCATAAGTTATCCCATTCAAAATGCAGGCACCGAGATAAGCAGTGCAAAGAGCAATGCTGTTAGTTCGGGGGTTTCTGGATGGCAGAACCCCGCTGCTCCCTTCCCACCTCTGCCACTGGTTCATTGTTGAATCACGGGCATGTCACTTCCCCTCCCCGGGCCTCACGAGAAAGCTCCATATCAGCCTTCCTAATGTGCCCCGAGAAACGTGGCCTCAAAATGCAAGGACGAGATTTTACAAGCGCAATAAAGAAAGAAGCCTCGGCAGTTGGCACCTTCTGGCGACACCGGCAGCACAGAGACCGGAGCCTATTTCCAGAGGTGCAAGCAAAATCCCAGTCGACTTCTGCAGAGCTGCAGCTGGCTTTCGCTCGAGGGCTACTTTCTTTAGAACAACCCTGTTATTGTGCGCTCTGCAGATTAGTGTGCGCTTCGGCAGGTCCAGAAGTGATTGTCGCGTAATCGGCTGTCTGCTTTAGAGATAAGACGTTCATGTATGTCCTCGGTAATAACATGGGGGGAAGGGATCACAGCTGCAATCCAGCAGGAGTGTGGATCCCGGCGCGCAGTCCCATTTCCAGCCGGCTTTTAGCCCCCCAAAAGCATCTTTGCTTTTTCCTAGGGTCACGAGACCGCTGCTTCTCTGGCCGTGTCCAGTGCTTCCTTAGTGCCCTCTTTGTCTCCTGCGGTGCCTCTGCCTGCATCATCATCATCATCATCACGCCCACCACACAGAGCTCCAACAAAAAGTACCCAGCAAAGCCAGCGTTTTGGGTGGTGTTTCCTATTCATAGATTCATAGATGTTAGGGTCGGAAGGGACCTCAATAGATCATCGAGTCCGACCCCCTGCATAA
>NW_005841880.1:2678924-2687297 GCF_000455745.1 Alligator sinensis
GCCCTTAACCATACGTGTGGCCCTTCTCTGGACCCTCTCCAGGTTATCCGCATCCCTCTTGAAGTGCGGCGCCCAGAATTGCACACAGTACTCCAACTGCGGTCTGACCAGCGCCCGATAGAGGGGAAGTATCACCTCCTTGGACCTATTCGTCATGCATCTGCTGATGCACGATAAAGTGCCATTGGCTTTTCTGATGGCTTCGTCACACTGCCGACTCATGTTCATCTTGGAGTCCACTAGGACTCCAAGATCCCTTTCCACTTCCGTGCCACCCAGCAGGTCATTCCCTAGGCTGTAGGTGTGCTGGACATTTTTCCTCCCTAGGTGCAGCACTTTGCACTTCTCCTTGTTGAACTGCATTCTGTTGTTTTCTGCCCACTTGTCCAACCTGTCCAGGTCTGCTTGCAGCTGTTCCCTGCCCTCCGGCGTGTCCACTTCTCCCCATAGCTTTGTGTCATCTGCAAACTTGGACAGAGTACACTTCACTCCCTCGTCCAAGTCGCTGATGAAGACATTAAAGAGAATCGGTCCAAGGACCGAGCCCTGCGGGACCCCACTTCCCGCACCCTTCCAGGTCGAAACCGACCCATCCACCACAACTCTCTGGGTGCGACCCTCCAGCCAATTTGCCACCCACCGGACTGTGTAGTCATCCAAGTCACAGCTTCTTAACTTGTTCACCAGTATGGGGTGGGATACCGTATCGAAGGCCTTCCTGAAGTCTGAAGTCTATTGTTCCAGCTCTCGAGGAGCTTGATGGTTTCTTGCATCCCTTCTGAATGAAGGGCAGTCAGTACAGTCACGAGCTTTCAAAGTTCAACTCACTCTCTGTCTTGCAACAATACTGGTGGGGTGCGCGTCACCACCCAGGCAGAGCTTTTGTGGGACTGGGGGGATAATTAGTCATCACTCACATGTCTATTAAGAAACGACGAATTGTGCACATTATTATTTGCAATGGTTTTCACCAGTGGCTTACTAGATAGCTCAGAAAAGCTCCCCCCACAGCAAATCATTGTAATATTAAAAACCCCATTAAAAAAGACATCGGCCTCAAGCCAAATGAGAGCCACAAGTCCTTTCATTCTGCATCGGGTGTTGGCTATTGCTTGAAACAATACGGGCAGTGAATTCGGGTTCACGACAGCAAGGAGTGAGGAGCGGGGCAGCCCTCAGAGAGCCAGGAAAATATCTTGCATTTAGCTCGCTCCCACTCGTCCTGTGGCACTAGGGCTATGAGCGTGCACGGCCCCAGAGCAGCAGCATGATCCAACATGCAGAGCTACACCGAGCTACAAGGGAAGAGGTCTAGTCTTCATTTTGCTGCGAGGTCTTGGGCGAAGCACTACTGTGCCTGCTTAGATGACAAGCTAATCGGGGCAGGTGCCATCTCTTGCGATGTGCACATGCAGCTCCTAACGCCCTGGGGACGCTAGATGCTACCGCAGCGTAAATAATAAGGGACAAGCCGCCCCATTTGTAAGGAACTCGCATCACACACCTGGCGGGGCTACTCCTAATACTGCAAAAGCCTCTGAATAAAACATCCAGATTTATTTCTCTGTTGAAACAACTCAAATCAAGGCTGGGTTTGAGATTAGAAACACCGTCTTTGTTGGAGCTACAGCAATGGCTGCAAGTCAGTCCCCTGGGGGCCTCCATTCCCCGTGGACTCGTCCTAGCAGGATCAATCCCTTCAATACAGACCAGGTGTTGCTAGTGTGCAAATCCAGAGTAACTCCATTAGCTTCACTGGAAGTCCCTCCAGATTTCTGCAGTCCTAAGGCAATGCAGGGTTTAGTTTTGTACCTCTGGGCTCCAGCTGGCATGTGAGCACTGGCACTCTGATAGTGCAAATGGAAGTGGTCAGTCCCTAGAACTAAATGGTCCTTTTCTTTCTGCAACCCTGGCTCTTTGTTCAAGTGGCAATATGGGACCTTTTCCCTGTAATTGCTCTGCTCTCTCATATAACTGCTGTCTCCCATGTGTGGCTTGTTGACATTTAAATAAATCGCAATTACATTGAGGAAGTAGATTGCACGGACCCCAGAGGAAACGCGTACAAGACACATCCAGCAACATCTGCAACATATTTAGTGCACATGAACGTTGCCGGCGTCGGGCAACGGGACGTGGGATTCAGTTCATCCTAAATGCCGAGTGCAACAAAACAGCCGGCAGCGAGGGTGGCTTTTGGAACAATTAGCGACGTATCACCAAGCGCCCCACAGACCTCGATCGGCTTCACACAGCAGGAACCAAAGCCCACCTTGCGCTGCAACGGGGAAAGGGAAGTCAGGGAAGAAGTATTATCAGCTAAAGCAATGGCAGGGCTGACTCTTCCTTCCAAGTCCAGGTTGCTGCTGCCCCTCCTCTGGTTCGCTCTTTCTCCCATTCCTCCTAGGAGTTCACGGGGGAAAGGCACCCACCTCCCGCTGAATTTCATTGGGATTCAGATGCCTGAAGCTCCACCAAACAGCTCAGCCTCCAAGTTCCTTTCCTCCCTCCCTCCCCATGGCCTCTGCTTCTCCATTCCCCATTCTGTCGCACACCCATCTCTCTCTCGCCAGGGCTCCTTTGATCTCAGCCTTGCCTTTTCCCATGCTCTTTTATCCATTTCCTCTAAATAGTGCCTCTTTCTGCTCCCAGCCCTTCTCATCAGTTATATTCCATGCCCGCTAGACCTTTTGCTCCAGTTCTTTCTGCTAATGGCAACGATGACCAGCCTCCAACCTGTTGAATCAGCCTGTCTGCCGGAGTTGTTGCTATTGATGCTGTCACAGAAATGGAACTTAGTAAGCCTTGCAGCCTAGAATATCTATATCTATAGGTATATAAATACAACTAAATATAGCTATGGATCTATATAGCTATATATTAGAGACCAGTTCTGCATGAGAAAGAGTGCAATCCAGGGGTGAGGACACAGGCTCGGGGCCCTGGAGATGCAGGTTCTGCTCTACCTCTGCCACCGACTTCTTCTGCACCCGTGGGCAAGTCATTTAAGTTCTGCTTCTTCTCCAGGCCTTGGTCTATGCTGGCTCCGAGCATTACTCAGACACTAACTGCTTCTCATTTTGTGCCTGCATGGGCCGTGACTTCATTCAGGGCCTCTGTGCATTATTGTCAAGTCATAAATAATGGTACCTTTGACAGACAAATCTTCTCACGGACCTAATTCCAGCTCAGCCTCCAGATCTGACATACGCACCTTCCTGGTAGCAACTCTAGTGCTTGGATACATAACCCTTTCCCATGTAGGACCATACTAAGGAAACCAAAGTAAAACTGAACTCCTTCAAATGTGATGGTTGCATTCAACTGATGACTGTCTGTGCTGTGTATTTTTCTCCTTGGCTGCAGGATTATAGTAGGAATGCGTCTGCCCCGATCTTTCCAGACCCCTCTACCTTGGCTGTCACTCCAGGTTCGAAGTCCCTTGAAGATCTGCTCACAGACGCACTAGACAGCCCGAGTGGTAGCTGTTCAAAACAGTCTCTTACTCTAATGGTTGCCTGTATAAGCCTCCAGCACCAAGAGGTCCCTGACATGGACCGAAGCCTCAACGTGCATTAACATATGATGACACTAATACACATCGACAATGTTGGCATCGGTGCCCCCGTCATGGTAACAACTTGTCAGAAGATTCAAAAAATTGCGAAGTTCATAGAAAATATGAAGGGACTGTCACATTTGGGAATAAACTGCATGGGTCTGGAGGCCTACCTAGTCCTTGGAAAGCTCACACAAGGAGATCTGGGTGTCTGCGTGCTCACTGCCGTGCCTTCGGACTTGACCATCTCTCTCTCTTGCCTTGGAGCAAGTCCCGATTCTGGCTACTTCCCGACATTTTCTAGAGCAGCGGTTTTCAACCTGTGGTCCACGGACCCTTGGGGGTCCACAGACTATGTCTAAGGGGCCCACAAAAGATGACTACGATCAATCAAAAGTACGCGAATACCCACACTTACAATTCAAAGGGGTCTGCACTGCCATTCAACATTTTTTAGGGGGTCTGTGAATGAATAAAGGTGGAAAACCACTGGTCCAGAGCTAAGGATTGCAGACCTTGCTACTGAGCTGACCAGTCCATTCTTCCCCTCTCACTGGTTCTTTTCTTCCTCCACTTCCAAAGGCCCCGCTCGTCTCTTCCTTCCTTTCCTCCCTCCCTCTCTCCTACAAGCTCTGGGATCACATCCTGGGGATGTCACGCTTTTGGGACTGAAAGCTTGCTAAGAAGAACTGAGTTGGTCTTAAATGTAATCAGTGAGTGATGTCACAAAGACCTGGGCGACTGCACGAAGGTAGTGAGAAACCTGGGAACCATCAGACTGGAGCATGTAGTGAAAGAAGCAGCTGAGAATACCTCTAAAGAAAGGGACTGGGATGCAACATCCCATCCAGTCCCACTGGTACTGCCTGGAAGGGATGAATTGAGTCGCCTGCTCCGGTTGTTCCCCATTGATTCCTCTCAAGCCATCTCTTCTGATTAGATAGGACCTACCTAGAGAAATCCCCCCCTTGCTCTCACAATGCGGCTTCTGCAATGGACTCCTCTCTCCGTGGTCGCTCTCCTCCTGCTCATAGACACGGCCGTGGCGGAAATCTTCGTGTATGTGGTCTACCGCTACAACTCCACCTGCAAAGACTTCGGAGCGCTCTCTGCATGCCTCGGGTCGCCGCTGCCAAGAGAGGGACTCAGGGGCTACCTGATGGAGGCAGTGCCTGCAAATGCATGCCACCCTATCGGGGGCCCGCCAACATCCGCCAACTCCTCCAGGGCCTTCATTGCGCTCATCCGTCGCTACGACTGCCCCTTCGGTGTTAAGATCCTTCATGCTCAGAAAGCCGGCTATCGAGCTGCTATCATACATAACGTGAACTCAGAGAAGCTGGTGACTATGGTAACTAATGTTGAAGACATCCGGCGGCAGATTGGGATCCCTTCTGTCTTTACTGGGGAATCAGCTGCCAAGCTGCTAAGAAGCGTTCTGGGTTCAGAAAAAGTTGCTCGTGTCACGCTGGTGGTACCTGAATATTATCGAAATCCCTGCTGGGACAATAACAGGTTCTCCATCTGGGACACTGCTCAGTACTACTGGGACCTCCAATTTGGCTATTGCTCCAAACACACGCTCTTGCTTTTCCTCCGGGAGTTTTGCCTGGTGCTTGGTGTGATCATCAGCACCCTGGTCATCGTGGGATGCGTGAGATGGTGTAGAAAGAGCCGGGAGATAAAAGTGCATCGGTTCAAAAGTGGAGAGAAGTATGATGTGTGTGTGATCTGCATGGCAGAGTACGAGGAAGGAGACCGGATGAAGATCCTCCCTTGTTCTCACGCCTATCACGGCACGTGCATTGACACGTGGCTTCGCACCCAGCGGCAAAATAAGACCTGTCCAATATGCAAACAGCTGGTGACTTATAATGTAGGGATTTGACTTGGAAGCAGCAATGGGAGCTGAGAACAACGAGGAACAAGATGTCAAAGGCAATGAAGACAGGACGAGGACGGCTGAGATCAAAACACAAGTGAGACCTACACAGTTGTGCCCAAAGCCAAGCGAGCCTGCCTTTTCCATTTCACCTCTTGCACTAGAAGTATTGACCGCTTTTTCACAGCCTCAGACTGTCTCACTGAAAGTGTAAAACTTTTTAGACAAGGGAAATAAAACCGATTTGAAATCACATCTGCTGGAAGTCTCTGGCACGCACACCCGCGCGCGCACACACTGTCCACTGACATTGCACCACTTTTTTCCGGGAGGAAAATATATGCAGTGAAATTGGTCTTAAGCAGAGCCCATGGGGTAGAAGCAATCAGCTGCCTAGCACTGAGTCTTGAACTACCAGTCCAACAAAACTGTACTGTAAAACCTTGAGGGTACTTTAAGGTGAATAATTAATTAAACAAGGGGTTGCCTAGTCAAGGGTCGGGTTTTAGGGACTGAGCGTCAGAGAGGCTCAGCACAACACTCTCTGTTGAAACCAGAAGCAACTGCAAACTCAGGACCGCTGATAATCCAGACGTACGGTCAAATATTCAAAGCTGGAGTTTAAAGCGCCCAGCGCTCTCAACTGGGCGGGCAGTGCCACCTGCCCCGATCCTTCAAAATTCATGCATTCGGATGCTAAAATCATGAAACTTTCTTCCTAATCATGAGATTTTTCTGAATAAGGGATCACGGGGCCTTTGTAAGTTCCTTCTGGCGTCCAAGCTTACAGAGCATGATCATCTCAAATTTTCAAGCTTTCCTGTGCAAGCACAAGGGCTAGAAATGTACTTTCCCCTTCTTTTCACAAGAGCCAAGGTTTGCCATTAATCATCAGTCTCCAGAAGCTGGAGTTTAAACTTTAAGCTAAAGTTCAGAGAAATCATGAGATTTCCAAGAAAATCATGAAAACTGGCAACAGGAGGCTAGATCTTTTGAACTCCACCACCCAGTGCTCTCCCACTGTTACACCACCGGGATTTTGAACATGCTCAGCCCAACATGACCCCAATGCACTGAACTCTTTTGAGAATCTGGCCACTTCCATAGGTGCCTTAGATGGAGTCAGGGGTGTAGGTTGTAGTCGTGTGGGTCTAAGGACATGGGCAGACAAGGTTCTCTGGGTAAATTCGGTATTTTTTATTAGACCAACTCCAATAGTTGGAAAATTCTTCTTAGCAAGCTTTTGGGTGCAAACACCCTTCGTCAGGCTGAGGAAGCATCTGCAGATGGTCTGTGCTCTTCCTGGGTGGAGCGGTAAAGCAGCCAGCACTTAGTACCTATTTACATTTGAACCGACTGGCTTTCTTGCATAAGTACTGGGCGCTGGCTGCTTTCCCACCCCATGCACGAAGAGCACAGACCATCTGCAGACGCTTCCTCAGCCTGATGGAGGGTGTTGGTGCCCGAAAGCTTGCAAAGGGGAATTTTTCTAACTATTTAAATTGGCCTTAAATGGCATCTGCATTCTCTTGAAAATATGGCCAATAGCACCGTGCTGGCCTTGCCCTGTGCACATGGATGGGTGCAACTTCCAATCCTTCTCTTTATACATATTGCACTGTGATTTACTTGAGTATTAAATGTCTATTGCAAATTACAAAATGCTCTAATCTGAGCAACTCTGGGTGCCGTGACATCAGAAATACCACACTTATAAATAGAAAAACATTGTTTTTAAAAAAAAAGCAGCCAACCTGAGCTGGCACTTCCCTGCCTAGGTGGGAGAGGATGATCCTAAAGATCATTCCTACTATGCAATGTTTTCCAGGAATCATGTCTGATCAGAAGGACTTGAGTTTGCAATGGAAGGATTCTCAAGAGAAGGGGGATTTTTATCTCACTGCAGGAGATGAGTAACTCCCCTTGATTGCGGCAGGAGATGCAAGCATCCTATCGGAGGGTGGAGTGAGGCAGAGCTGAACCCAAGCAGCCTGGGGCAGGACCCGGAGGGATGGAGAAATGAAAAAGAAACATGGAGGGTGGGGAAAAAGTGCACTGCAGATTGGCAGTAATGTTGCAGTGAACCAGTCCCCGGCAAATATAGCTGTCATTGGGTGATGTCACAAAGACTCGAGCTGATGGTTAGGAAAGGTTGCTTAGCAGCCGGATACAACTAGTGAGAAACAGAGGTGAAACCTTGGGAGCCCCAAGGCCAGCATGGTGAATAAGGAGCAAGCTGGTAGCAGCATCTTCAAGAGCAGAGGTGGGGAATACTTACTTACCTGCTGCCGCCACTGTCCGCTGAGACGGCTCCAGGACTGTCGTATTAATACTGATGGGTTAAGTTTCTGATTGAACAAGGAGCAAGCTGGTAGCAACATCTTCAAGAGAAGAGGTGGGGAATACTTACCTACCTGCTGCCGCCACTGTCTGCTGAGACGGCTCCAGGCATGTCATGTTAATACTACTCTGATGGGCTACGTTTCTGATTGCTTCCTAAGGTCTTCCATAGCCAGTAGCAATCCTGTTGACCAAGCCAGCCGGTATATGCCGAGATATCCACCAGCTGTCAGCATGAGGCCGCCGCTCCATCTTCCTTTCTGCGTGGTCACCACATTCTTGATTTATGAAACTGCTTTTACAGAAGCCTCGTGTCACGTGATTTACAACCACAACTCTACCTGCGTAGGTTTTAATGCGCTGCCTGCGTGCTTCGGGATGCCTCTGCCAACAGAAGAGCTGACGGGATATTTAACCGAGGTGACGCCGCCTGATGGATGTGACCCCATAGAAAGTCCACCCCCGTCCAGCAACTCCTCTGAGACTTTCATTGCGCTCATCCGTAGGGCTGAGTGCCCCTTTGGGGTGAAGGTCCTTCATGCCCAGCAAGCTGGGTACCATGCTGCCGTTGTGCACAATGTGAATTCGGAAG
>NW_005841880.1:2687328-2689410 GCF_000455745.1 Alligator sinensis
ATATGTTGACTGATGATAAAGAAATCCAACAGCAGGTTGTAATACCTTCTGTCTTCGTAGGACAATCGGCCTATCTCTATCTGAGAAGGGCTTTGCGTTACGAGAAAGGGACTCATGTCACCCTTGTGGCGTCCAAACCCCGTCTTAATTCTTGCCAAAATAGAGATAAGCTCTTGGAAAGCTTTAGACAGTTCTGGCCAGTCCTGTTTAGCTATCTGTCACACCATATGATTTCTTATGTCATCCAGGAGTTTGGGTTCATGATCAACATGGTCATTTGCACTATACCACTTGTGGTGTGTGCAAGATGGTACAAGAAAGCCCAGAAGATAACAACGCACACATTTAAAAGGGGAGACAGGTACGAGACATGTGTGATCTGCATGGCCGAGTATGAAGAGGGAGACCACCTGAAGATCCTCCCTTGTTCTCACGCCTACCATTGTGCGTGCATAGACACATGGCTTCACACCCAGCCCAGGAATAAATCTTGCCCCTTTTGCAAACAGCAAGTGACTATTGAAGCTCAGTATATCCATCTGGACAGAGGGAGAGGCCCACAGGAGCAGGCGAGGGAGGAGCAAGGCAACCATGAGGAAGAAGAGCCCAACAACGAGGGTGGGGGAACAGAAGAGAGGCATGAAGAGGAGTATGTTGAGAGACAGCCTGGAGATGACCAAGATGCAGACGAGGAGGAGTGGTACGCTGAGCCGGACAACAACGCTCACTGAGTCACGTGAGCAGCCTTTTGGCCCACAACAGCCCAAGCCAAACTTCCCTCAACTTTTCTCCCGTCACCGGCCAGCTGGTCTTTAAGGGGAAGTGCTCAGCTCAAATCCGTTTTGGCTTCCTTCTCTCCCTCGTCACAATAAAAGGTGTAAAATGGACGTAGCCAACGTAACACTTCTTAGGCTGGGGAAGCTGAGTGCATTTGGTGTTACTGAGGAATGTCTGGCCCACATCCATCATCTTTTCTATTGTGTTTGTCTGGAAGGACTATCTAAAGTGAGCTATATGCATAGGAATTATGAAACAATGGTGACCAGAAGGCCCAGTACAGACTGAAAGTCCCTGGTGCCAGGCCCCGTATGCACAGGAGTAGAGCCCTTCCCCGCTTTGCCAGGCTCTCAGGCCAAAGAGACATTCCCAAGATGAAGTGACTTGCTCAGGGTCATGCAGCAGATCAGAAGCAGAGCTGGAAAGAGGCCCTACATCTCCTGATTCCTACCCCACTGAACCGCACGGTCCCCTAGGTTGGCCATTTGCAACAACTCAAGAGCTCAGACCCATTGGTTGCAGAGCACCTAGTATCCACATAGCTATGAGAAGCTCCATTGATGCCCGAGCTTCCACGAGCAGCTAAGGGTCTAAAAACCAACTATGAATTTCTGATCCTCATTGACAGGAGTAATCCTGCACCAAAACAGAGTGGGGGCCAGTGCCAAAATCCTCCAGAGGTTTCTTTCTGCCTGTTGGCTTTTGCTCTGGTTTCAGTTGGCTCCGGGACAGACATTGCATAAACTGGTTTGAGCCAAATCAGCTCAGTCTGATACTGCATTCAGTCAGGTTTATCTCAAACCGGTTTCAGCCATTTCCAAGTTGGTTTACATGCACTGAACGTCTGGTTTAAACCAGTTTCTGATCACTTAAACCAGGTGATGCGTAATGTCATTCAGGTCTGGGAAAAGTATAAATATATCCGAGGGCAGAAGGGAAAGGGATGGCGAGCCTAGCACTATCTGCATGCTGATGACATGTCAGATGGAAACACGGCACTACCTCCCTTGGCAGGTGTCTTACATGTAGTGATTGAACAAGACCTCCAAACACCCCCAGATATGATGGTTTCCTAGATCAGGGTTATCTCACTGGTGGTCTGGATGTGGAGAAAACTTAAGCTGTGCCCGTGGGCACCCCCCGCCCGGCTGCTGCTCCCCTCGTAGTCCTGCTGATGTTGCAGCCAGGTTTTGCAGGCTCTCCCCCACCCTTCTCTCTCCAGGAGGCAGGGCAGCACAGCCTGCAGTCCAGGACAAAGAGGGAGCCCGCAGCCACGGCGGGGGTGGGGAGCAGTGGGAAGGAGGG
>NW_005841880.1:2689420-2701495 GCF_000455745.1 Alligator sinensis
TGTGGAGCAGTGGGAAGGAGGGGATAGCCACCTGCCCACCTACCCGCACAGTGCGGCAGTAGGGGAGGTGGAGGGGAAAGGCCCACCTGGGCACTTGGTGCAGCACTGGGGGCTGGAGCCACCCACCCACACGGTGCTGGTGGAGCTTGCAGTTGTGGAGGTGAACGCTGGTGTGGCCTCTGGGGTGCGCGGCCCCCGGCCACGAAGAAGTTGAGAAGTCCTGTTCGAGATAATAACTTCAAAAGATATGCTCCAAGCCAGACTGAGCTTGACGCAGGAATCCCTGGGTGAAATTTTCCAGCCTGTGCTATCCATGAGGTCAGACTAGGTGATCACAGTAGCCTTAATATCCCTGAATCTATGATTTTTTTTCCCATCATCAGGGAAGCATATAGTCTAGCCAGACAGACTTTTATTAAAATGCATCTATTTTTCTATTGTCTGGCACCATGGGTCAACCCTACACATCCTCAAAGCACTGCTTGGGAAAAAAGGAAGAGATGGAGGATCCAAATGAGAGAAAAAGACTGGTTCTTTACTGTGTTCGGTGTTATCAAAAGTTACTGCCATGAAGTCTGAGACCTTGGCCATAGGTAGCATGGTCTGACTCGAAGCTGTCAGACCTACCAGGTTCCACCAAGCAGTAATGTTAGGCTTTGCTGGGGTGGGATGTGCATTTAATGTGCTTCGCATGATTATCATTAACCTCTACCCCATTGCTGTGTTTGCTGCAACCCCTCTTTAGGACAAAGCCGCAGAGCTGTGACATCAGGGAGTGCGCCTGACAGGCTAGGTCCCAAGGTGGGGTGAATGAGCGCAACTCCAACCACTCAGATGGAGCTAGGCAGATTTATACTCCTGGAAAGCTGGGCTGTGTCTCAGTGAAACAGTTCTGCAAATGTTCTGGTTTGCCCCGTGATTGTGGATTGGGAGCAGAGCTGGGAAAAGCATGGTTAGATGAGGTTTGGAAAAGGAGGGGCAAGTTGCCTAGGATGGCAAAAGGCTTATAAGAGGCAGCAGCTGCTGAAGTACCATCCGGTGGCCCCTGCCGTCTGCTGTCTTGGTGCAATTGAGATGTAATGGAAATGTATTTAATCGTCTGCAAGCCACAGAGCTAAATGAAAGAGCACAGGAATTGTCAGGGAAAGGTCTCCATCTCGCCATCAAAACTGAGCGCC
This sequence comes from Alligator sinensis, assembly GCF_000455745.1. Classification (NCBI taxonomy): domain Eukaryota; kingdom Metazoa; phylum Chordata; order Crocodylia; family Alligatoridae; genus Alligator; species Alligator sinensis. The sequence goes on from NW_005841880.1 coordinate 2,690,599, forward strand.
AAACTAAGCAGAAGATAAAGACCACTGTTACCTCCACACAACTGCTAACATCTCTTGTACCAAAAACCTACGCCGTGCTTTAGACACAGGCCCAGCATAGAAGAACTGCACGGAGATGTCTGTGTGATCAGGGACAGGAAAGAGAGGGAGACGACTCTTTCAGAAGTCTCCAAGTCTCTAATGAGGAGCGCAGCTAGAGGAGTCCAAAACAGGAGGAGAAGTTGAAAGGGAACCCAGCAGAAACACTTTAGTTAAAAGGGTTCAATTAAGGAAGCAAGATATAGATGGGGACTGATCAGAAGCTTGTGACTGGAGAGCAAGATTTTGCAGGCATGCTGTCAGATCAGGCCAATCAAGAGAAGTGCTAGAGGTACGTGGAGCTGCACGCCTGCACAGGTGCGTAAGGGACAGCCAGGGCCACCGTCTCAGTTTCTGCTCCATCAATCATTCTGCTACACGAGGAGCATCTGCTTAGAGCAGTTCCCCAAAATGCTCCTCCACTTTTTTTTTTAATGGGCTATCAGAGACGCCTCCTCCTGCCTTTCCCATCCTCCCTGCTCCCGTAAACCGAGCTTCGCTGCCCACACTCTATTAAGCAATAACCAGATCCTGGCGCAGAACCGAAGAATGACTTATAGATCTCATTTGTCAGAGGGCTCTTTGTAGTTTCCTACGCGTAGTTTTATTGCAGGGCTTTTTTTGGTTGCAGATTGTATTACATTGCTAGGAGTTTTACCAGACTGTGACCCAGTGTGAAACAGCCGCTGACCCGGTGAGGAGAACTATTACACTTCCACAACCAGCAAAGTATCAGCACTGTAGATCACTGGGAGCAATTAAGGCTACACCTGGACTAATCAGCTACCCAAGTGCATCCTTCCAGGGAGGGTGAAATCACCCTGTGCTAAGAGTCAGCACTAGGCCTAGGCAATACTTAAAACACCACTTTGAAGGTTTAAGTGGGACTTAAATGAAATATAGGCCTCGTGCTGGCTAAAGTATAGGGGTGAATTTCAGGCTTGAAGAGTGAAGTTTAATATCTACTGTAATTAAAGGGAATGAGCCAAATTCCCTGCAGGCAGAACTCTATTGACATCAATGGAATTGCACCAGCATAAAATTTTACCTTTGATCTCCAATATCCATCTCGGAGAGGAAGGAGGATACAATTAGCTTGGGCCACAGAACCAGCATCTCTGCTACTCAGTCCGTGTTGTCAGATAGAAAGCGGTGCGTCTGCACCCCCCTTCCACCATAGCGCAAGCTGGGTTTTGCTGCTCGAGTCCAGAACATCCTACTTTGCCGTTGATTGCAACGGGAAGCAGAACAACAGGTTTTGTTGGCTTGCAAATCAAACAGAAGACAGAATCATAGCTGTCTTTTCTACTCATCCCTTCTGGAAGGATGCCTTTTTGCACCATTCCCTCTCACTGGCTACTTGGAAAATGGATAGTCCACCCCCTCGGAGAAGAAAAGTAGGATTTCAGAATTGCTCCTTTTTTCACATGGAGAAGAAAGGAAAAATGTAAAGTTTGGGGTTTGTTTGTTTTTTGCAAAACACAATTAAGATATGACGTCAGGTCAAAGCAGTTCACTTTGAAGTGTTTGCAATGTATTGATTCCAACCCTGTATTTCTGATACGGCAAGTTTCTAACACCAGGCATATAAAATGAACCAAGAAAAATCACACTTTTCATCCAGAAATACCAAAATGGGACATTGGAACCTGTGATTGTTCTTTCTTAATGAAATTTCACCGTTGCTTAGATGGATCGGGGAGACAACCCCCGCCCTGTATGCTTTGAAGGAATGAAAGATTATCTTAGGGCCCAGCACAGCCACCCTCAGCTTTACCTTTAGAAAGCATGTGCCGAGGCTCTCTGTTAGGACTGAAGGCTGGAACAGGCACCGCTGGGCCCAACAATGTTATTCCGTTTCACTAAAAACTAATTTTGCCAGGAGAATTAGAGGTAGGAAGAGAGGAAGCATTGGCATTAGGGTACCCTGAGAGATGCAGCTGGCATTTTCCCCTTTCCTCTAAATGCCCCCAGGGCTTGTTTCTCTCTCCTCCTTCTCCCCATTCCTTAAAATCTCCATTTCTTAAACCCTTTCCCTTTTCCAGGGACATCTCCCTCCCCGCCACCCTGTTCCTGAATTTCCAGAGCCAAGTCTTTTTACCTTTAGCCAATCTACACTCTTTCTCTCCTCTTTTTCTATGTGTTCAAATTCCCATCTTTTTGGTCCACTCCTGCTTCTTGGCATCATCCCCACCGCCAAGAAAAGTTTTTATGCACTATAACAAATCAAGTTACCCCAAGGTCTCTTTGCACTCAGGAAAGTGTAGTACAGCTAAGCCATGAATATAGTTCTCTGGGGTAATCTTTAAAGTACAAATTGTTATTATTCAATACAGTAGAACAATCAACACTGTTTCTGTAATGCAGTAAGATGGATTGAAGCTGCTTAAGAACAAGGAAATGGGACCAGTGCTTTAAAACAAAAATAGTTTGGTTCACAAAAATCCTCTGCTAGGAGCACGTGAGCTCAGAGCTACTATTTAGATGTCGCTTTCTATCAAGCTACAGAGCTTAAGCTCATAGCTGGCAACAGTGTTAGTGGAGGTGAATGGCTCAAAGGTAGGGTCCAGTCTATGGATTGAATCCAGCTCTTATTTACACAGGTATAAACCCAGAATAACTCCACTGAAACTACACTGTTATCCAGGGTATCACGGAAGCAGGATATGGCTATTCAATTGTAATCAATTTTATTCACTGTCTTTCCCCCTGGAATCACCCCCTGACCTTGGGCCCTAGCTGTGCAACTTTGCTCCTCAATACATTGGAGCCACAAATACATGCTGAGAACAAATATCCTGGTATTCCAGCCCTGTTTGCAGGGGTGCCCTGAGCAAGCAGCAAATCTCAGATGTTTCAAGCTACTTCCAAGAGGACTGGATCAACACATTATTTTCTAACGGTACGCATCTCTGTTCATAAAGCCAGTCCTCGAGAAAGAAGGGATTTCGTGCGCACCAGTGTAGACTTGGATCTAAAGCATGCTGGGAAAGACCCTCACTTGCAGTGCTTTTTTCCCAGGTCCAAAACCCAATATACCGCTAGGACTAGTCATATTGCTGGCTGGTCCAATAAAAGTCGAATGGCAATACCATGCGTCTTTGAGAGGAGTATATTTGGGACACTTGAAAATTAATTTCCCAGCCTCTCGACATTCGATTCTGTACGAGCTTCTTCCTTGCCTGGTTAGGTAGAAAAACCTAATTAAGGGGGAGCTTGGGGGGGGGGGGGGGGGAGCCCCACCATAAGAGACAAGAGGTCCCCCTGTAAGATTTGAAAATCATAATGGGGGGGGTGTCTCTGATTGGCTTGCTCCTTCACTTAGGTGGACTTGTTAATCAATGAACCAATTTAATTTTTTTTGCAGCCTCCCCCACCAAAAAAGAAAATCAAAGTGTAATTCAAACCCTGAGGAACGCTAATGAGGAAAGACTGGATTTATTTAGTCCAGAGCAGAGGAGACTGAGGGGGGATTTAATAGCAGCCTTCAACTCCCTGCAGGGGGGCTCAAAAGAGGATGGAGCTGGACTGTTCTCAGTGGCGGCAGATGACAGAAGGAGCAATGGGCTCAAGTTGCAGCAAGGGAAGGTTAGGTTAGATATTAGGAAGAATTTTCTCACTAGGAGGGTAGTAAACCACTGGAGCAGGCTCCCCGGAGAGGTGGTGGACTCTCCATCCTTGGGGGGTTTGAAGACCCAGCTAGACAAAGCTATGGCTGGGATGATGTAGTTGGGGCTGGTCCTGCTTTGAGCAGGGAGTTGGACTAGATGTGACCTCCTGAGGTCCCTTCAACCCTCATTTTCTATGATTTCTATGATTCTATGTAGCCCCGCTGTCAGGTCCGAAAGCTTACACTGGCTGCACGCGCAAGCAATAATGTAAGGGATGTAAAGTAAGAACAGTATTGCTTAAATGCAAGTGAGTGTATCGGACTAAGAACTCTCCTGAATGGGACAGAAACAGTGTTCAGTTCCTCAGAGACAGTCTCCTGAAACAACACATCTTCTGCAGGTCACAGATGCAAACTCCTGCAGGTTAAGGCTGGGCCAGAGAGCACGGCTTGCTGTATGGAGCTACAAGGATTGTCCAGCAAGCAGAGCAATGGATGTGGACTTGGGAAACCTGCCAGATTATACCTCCAACTCCACCTTTAGCATGCTACATGAAACTGGACAAGTCACTTCGCTTTTCTGTGCCCATTTACCCTCCCATTCTCATTTACCTAGATTGTCAGGTTTTTTGAGGCAAGGACTATCTCCCATAATACACATGGACAGCTCCAGTACGGCCTGTAGATACATCTGCAGCAAATGCGTAATTGCACCTCACTGCTGAGTATGATGTACCTTGGGAACAAGAAGTCCCACAGTTTGAAAAGAGAAGAAGCACAGTCTTTCTGAGCCCCCCGATTCTACAGAAACAGAGCTGGTAATTCCCTCCGGCTTCCTTCAACACGAGACGAGCTAGGATCTCCACTCATGAGCAGATGAGGATGGTCCGAACAGTTCCACTTTCTCTGTATCAGGTTCCTACTAGAAATTCCTGGCACTCTATCAAAAAAAAAATGAGAAAGTGGGAAATTATCATGAGTGGTTCACAGACAAGAAGAAAGCGAAAGAGAAGAGAGCAGAGATGGGGAGGGAGGTACGCGATGACAACGATGGCGGTATCTCCAGAAAGCCGAGGCGAAGGAGCGTAGAGCAAGGCAACGAGGTCACAAGGACCTCTGAGGTCACAATTTCTGACCTGGCCGCTGGAAGCAGAAGCTGAGGATCGGCTGGGTCCAAACAGATCAGGCCATCCAACAAAGGAAACTGCAGTCAGATACTCAAGAGTTTCGGGAATAAGTCAGCACAGTCTACACACCTGCAAAGTCCCTCTGTTGTCACTGCCTGGAAAATCTCCGGTCTGCTCTGACTCATGGAAGATCCAGTAGTCACCTTTATTCGGCTGGTACCAACCAAGGCCCCTAAAACCAGAACTTCCTTCTAGACAAGACCCAAGCCAGCGGTTGCACCAAGAAGTCTCCACTGCTAACCGGCATGTGGTGCCCTATCCACCCGGTCGCTCTATTCCTCTTGTTTCGACAGGTACCCGATGGAGAAACCTTTCTGCATGCTGTTTACAACCGCAGCTCCACCAGCCAAGATTTTATGGCTCTCCCCGCACTCTTTGGACCTCCACTCCCAAGAAGAGGGATGATAGGTTATCTGATCGAGGCAATGCCTGCAAATGCATGTCATCCCATAGAAAGCCCAGCAACATCCAGCTATTCTTCCAGAAACGTCATCATACTTATCCGCAGGCCCAACTGCACTTTTAGGGCCAAGGTTTTGCACGCTCAACAAGCTGGGTATCGAGCTGCCGTCGTGTACAGTGTGAATTCACAAGCCCTTGCGGATATGGTGACTGACACTGAAGAGATCAGGCAGCAGATTGAGACACCGTCTGTCTTCACTGGAGGAACAACTTCCAAGCTCCTGAGCAAGATCTGCCACTCTGGCAAAGGAGCTCATATCATCTTGGTCCCTGAATATCATCACTTCGCCTGGATGGATGCTCCTGGGAACTGCCCACGTGCTTGCAGGTGTCGGATACGGTTTCTGGGACACTGCTCCCATAGCCAAATACCGCCTCTCTGCAGGGCAGCTACCATCCTGCTCACCATAATGACGGGCATCTTGATCACTGTGAAATACCTGAGGAGGTACCAGAATTGGAGGACAAGGAGAAAGCAGCTGAATGAGGAACAGCGGAAGGACTTGTCCACTAACAGGTTTAACAGAGGAGTCACATACACAGAGTGTGCCATCTGCCTGGAGCCATACAAGAAAGGAGACCTACTGAAGATCCTGTCCTGCTCCCATGGCTATCACAGCAAATGCATAGACCTATGGCACTCCATCCAATTCAGGAATAAGACATGCCCGTTCTGTATGCAAAGGGTGATTTTGGCAGCTGAGACCCCTGACTTGGACACAGAGGGACACAGAGCGGAGGAGGAGGATGACCACAATAATGAGGAAGGGGGATACAACACAGAGTAACTGATCTGCTCCTGGGAAGGTCAAACTCATCTCCAACTAATATCACCAAAATGAGGTGACCCTACCTTCTTGGCTTCCTCTTCCTTTATTTCTTTGCGTCGGCACCTTCTCAACTCCAGCTCCAGTCAAAGTTTACCGGCAAGCCTTTAGCTCAGCGTGGGTTCAGAAACACACCCAGAAATGGAGGAGCAGGGAAAGAAGACTGAGACCAACTGAACACCAAATGCACATCCTTTGTTCTGCCTCTCTTGGACAGTAGAGCAAATCCAGGTCTCCTGCAGGCAAGCAACGTCCAGACAAGGTCAATGAACGTTAAACCAAACCCAACTCAACCTGGCTATCAGAATATCATAAGCAGCATGGGCATGAGATATCAGTTGTCAAGCTCGAAGGCAAACCTTGAAGTTATCACCAGCTCCTCTGCTTCTCAAAGTACTTCCTAATCCAGACTGATTTTGCTGGGGAACTTTTAGCATGAATTTTAATTTGGTAGAATGAGCATTCAGCTATCAGCCTGTGAAATGTAAAGATTTGCTACATTGGGGGAAATGAAAATAAGTCAGAGACCAGCTCGATTTTATGAGCGACTTACAAGTTGTCCATCGGATCGTCTTCCTCAAACAAACAAACAAGAATAAATAAACTATTATGAATGTGAATTATGCTTGGCTTTTTTAGGGTAAAACTAAGAGGCACTGTCCAGCGAGAGCACCCAAAGCAGCAAGTATCCTTACCCCCATCCTACAGGAATGGGAATAAAGAGGCACAAAGAAGTAGTGACCTGTCAGACATACTCCACTTACTTGGCTCTCGGTGGGCACGTCTACACGTTCATGAATGCGCTTTTGCTAATGCACATTAAATTTAGTACCTCCATTGTGAGGCATTAGAAAAAGGCGCATTAGCCTATTTTAATGTGCATTAGTAAAAGTGCACGGTTTTCTTGTGACACTTTAATGCACATTAAAATAGGCCAACACGCATTAAAGCGCACGTGTAAATGCACCCAGTGCATCCATTTCTTTATCACTTTCTCCTATTCCTCCCCTGACTCACGTTCTGGTCTAGGACCCACCTTCCAAATCATCCCTGAGACCTTCCCATTGATTTAAATGGGGCTGCAGAGGTAGAAGAGTCATTTGAGCTCTGCCATTATCAATGAGACAAACCCACAGTGGGTGCGTATAGCCAGAGGCACCAGGCTCGGTCCTGTGATCTCTACCCCCTCCTCCTATCTCTGCCTGTCTACATAGTTCACAGATAGGCAGACTCAACCCAACTGCCCTGACTAGCTACCAGGATGCCAGTTAACCAGGCAGTGGTATAACCAGGACAAGATGGCAACCAATGTAGGAGCCAACTGCTGCCAGTAGCCAAGCAATCACATCGCTATTTCGGTGGCAACCAGAAGTCGCCACCGCCCCAGTGCCCCAGGTGCCCAGCCACACTGCTACACCTCTCTAATCAAGGAGCTTAACATCTACATTGCCATTCTTCAGCAGAATATTTTTGTGGCTACGTAGGCTAATGCAGTGTGTCACCAACCCGGCACACCTTTAGCAGTTAGGGGTCTTGTTTAAACTGAACTATTGACATGCTTTGAATTGCCACGGTTGAAGTGCCACACTTAACACACCTCTTTGAATGATCAGGCCTCATTGTCGTCCCTTTTATTCCCCCATCAAAAGATCTAACGAGTGGAACCTTCCACCTTCTGTGAAGTCGTAGCAAAAATTCCCTCTGAAGGTTCATCCTTAATAAGCTAAAAATGTGGTGCTGCGGAGAGACTCAGGTTTAGCAAAACAAATTAGACAGGCGTGATAACCGGTTGTGTTCACATCAGCCTGTCTCCACTCCAGCGCACCTTCCCTACGCGGCTTTATGCAGCCGTGTGCCGGGGCCATGCGAAGAGCTGAATTGAAGGTCATTAGGCAGAAGCAAAAAGGCAGACTTGAGATGGGCTGTAACTCTTCTCGGAAGGCATAAGATGAAGAGCTTGATTAAGGGAAAGAAAGGCACTTGCTGAGCTTCATCCTGACGTGCCCACTTGAAGGCAGATTGGAAGTCTCTGCTGAGGGCCACTCCAGAAGGCTTCGGTCTGAAAGGGAGGGTCTTCAATCATTTTTCCCCATCAGAGTTGAAAAGCCTTTTGACTATTAGCTCGGGCTCTGTTCAGCTTTAAATGATTCCCAAAGCAAAAAAAAAAAAAAAGGAAAAAGAAAAAATGACCTTAATTACCATGGCTCTGGCTCTGATAATGGAGGGAGAATGAAAGGATGAATGTAAAAGAGGAGCAACACTGTTGATTTAATTGCCGGCATCCGTCACCAGAGCTGAAGAAATGACCACGGCAATGGCCCTGGCTGAATGATGTGCATTTAATTAGAATCACAATTGCTTCGGCTTTGGTCAGCGAGGCATACATAAAAAACTATGTGGAGCAAGCTCTGAGCCTGACCCATCCGTGAAGGCTGCGTCCCCAGTAATGCTGCCTTGTGTCATTCCAAACAGCTGGACTAACTTCCCCGCATCTGATCCTTGCAACCGTATCCCAATGCCTCTTGAAATCCCGGCTCTAAACTGCCTCCCGCTATGAGCAGAGACCTCAGTCTCCTTAAGACAGCCCTTGAGTTAGGTCACAAACCCTCCTTGCTTTTTGCCAAGCGCTCCATCAATGGGCTCGGTATATTTTTGCCTGCTATTCTGAGCTGAGATCCCCGAATAAAACGCTACCATAGCAGAATGGTAACATTTTGCATCCGTGACTGTGCAAAGTGCAAGGTTGTGATGAACCGAGCCCCAAGCAATCCTGGAAGTAGTCAGTGCAGTGTGGCAGAGGAGCAGCACCCTCCTGGCAGCCCCAGGCAAACTTTTAGTATCGGGCCCCCTTCACCAGAGATAATGATAATAATAATAATGATAATTGGACAAATAAAATTACCATTTTCAGGCCCCCTTTCGCCACCCAGTTCACCCGTACCCGTGTCCGGCACTGCAGAGGAGGGATGAGAAAGTGCCCAAACTCCTGTGGTACGACTTCCTGGAGCATGGGCACAGTTCCAGCTCTAATCCTACTGCAGCAAAGTCTAACCAACACTGATATCAACTTGTCTTGAAGTACAAATGGGAGTGGGGCACTCATTCCCCCAGGACAGGGGCTACCAGAAGACCTTAAGGTGGATCTGCCGCTCCGTGACGTTCTCCGTAGTAATCGTTAGCACGTTTGCTGGCCGAACACCAATACTTCTTAAGCTTTATGAGTATGTTATAAACCAAAAAATGCTCCTGACAGGCTCTTCCTTTTAGCCTCCACTCCCTCCTGGAGGAGGTTTATAGTCCAAATATTTTACTAAAGCTCCCCAGAAGCCCTTCCCAGTGTGGCCCTAAAGATTATTTATGGGCCTGTCTTGGGGGCTCTTGTTGGAAGAGCTGAAGGCGCGCACGGGCAGAATTGGACAGAGATTTGTTAGAGCCCGGTCTCTGCGAAAGCAGTGGGGATTCCCACCGCAGGAATAATAAGAGCTCCAGGAAACAAATTGCTTTTAATTAGAGCAGGTGCACGGTGCCTGAGGAGCGTTATTGTGTAAACATTTATTCAAGTCTTTAAAAGAACTCTGTGAGACGAAAGGCAAGTGCCATTTCCTCGCCGGCTAGCTTCCTTGCCGCCGGGATCATGGGCGGGCTTCACTGGGCTGAGAGTCAGAGAAAGTTCAGGCTTGGAAAAGCCATGCATTTTCCATGACTCCCTAATGGGAACGGCGGATTCCCCATCCCGTGGCGATGGTGGATTTCTTCGTGCCAAGGGGCCAAACAAACTATTCCTTGCTTCCCAGAGACCCAAATTCAGCCCAGAGATAACCCCAGCCGCTTTCGGGGTAGATTTGGCTTTTCTGGGATGTCATTAAAGCTATAGCTGGCAAAACATTTTTTCCTGGAAATCCATCCTTGGATTGTTTTTCTTCTCTATTAGCCTTTATCAGTGTGAAGAGTGTGAATGGAGGTAGCATGGGATGAAACAATTCACCCAGCTGGTAGTTCAAAGACTTGTCCTCATTTATAACACTCCCAGTCACCCCAACTCCCCACCTCCTTGCACTCAGTCAAAAAGAGGCGAGTCCAAGATTCACAGGCTGTTTTCCAGGTGTTACTACTTCGGTGCCTTCCCTTGCGTAGCAGCATGGCTTCTCCCTACTCTCTCCTCTCCCCTGTAACGCAGGCATTGCCCTACCAGCTTCATGAGCCTTCTGCACCAGTCCTTTGCTTCCAAAAGACACCACTATGAGATATAGCCAGAGACCCCCCAATACAGCATTGCACAGTTACCCATCCACCTGGAATGCTTCTCCCCAACCCCATCAGTTAGCTTGCACCCTGAAGCATGAGGCCTGGAATCCAGCACAGAACTTGAATTAGTAGAGTTTCTCCAACAGACTCAACACCTAGAGAAGAAAGGTTACTTTTCACTTATTATATATATATTACAGCAGTGCCTGAGAGCCCAGTCATGGACCAGGGCCTATGCACCAACGCAGAATGAAAAGACCGCTCCCATCTCAAACAGCGTACAGTCCCAGGATCAGACAAGACAGATAGAAGAACATCAGCATGATGTCCCAAGCCCACTGTCCACCAGCTGTCTACCAACAGCCAATTTCTGTGGATGTGAGAGCAAAGGAGAAGTTTAGGGAAGCATCTGAAGAGGGAAAAGGAGCTGGTTCTGTGTAGGTTTGCGTGGAGCTCCTGCCAAGTGTGACGGGCAGGAGGAATGGAAG
>NW_005841880.1:2701526-2713469 GCF_000455745.1 Alligator sinensis
GGGCTTGTTTGGAGGCTGGCAGCTTGGGGCAAAAGGAGGCAGGGTCCATCTCTCTACGACGGGGTGGGCATGAAAAGAAAGCTGAACACCACATTGCACACTAGGGTGGCAGGATGTAATTCCTGCCCCCCAATTTTGGGTCGTGATGGGGAGGGACCAGGCATCTTTCAAGATGAAAAGCCCTAGGATCAGTCTCAGTTGCCCATGCCACCCACCCCACGTGCCAGCCCTGGAGCGCTGTATCCTGCTGCAGACCTTCCCTGCATCACAGTCTTTCAGCATCTGCTGACAAAGGGGAGTTACATTATGGTTATGCTACGTGGTACGCTGGGCTGGCCCAGGCTCTTGGACGCAGTCTTCCCAGCCAGCATCTATTCAGTGCGCAGTCCCACTCAGATCACCAGGCATCCAGAGCGCTGTCATTGATAAGTGAACCATCATTTCCCAGGTACTGGGAAAGAGTTCAAAAACAATATTGAATCAATCCTCTAAAAAGCCTTTTATCTCTATTGGGCTGGCATTCTTGCAGGGGTCAGGCAGTGGGCACTTTCCTGATGTAATCAGATGCTTGCAAGCAGATGCAGGCACGTCCACTTTGTGAATGAAGTGGGCTCAGGAACATTTGCAGCAGTACATTGTGTGTGCATGCCGGAGGGGAGATGGGGGCGAGGCAGAAATGCTGAGTTACTACCAGAGCCTTTGACATCGCTCTTCTCTGGGGCCCTGGCATCTTTTCTGCAAGCCACTGAAGAGACAGGCTGTAGCTGTGATGAATGCAAAAGGACATTCCCTAAGGAAGCTGAGCAGGCTGAGATCCACTGCCGTAGTCCTAGACATGTTTACAGGAGCCCCACAGGGCACCGTAGCACCAGTTACACCAGTCCCCTTTGGGTGGTAGCAACATGTCCCCGGGGTGGAAATTCAATATTCTCCAGCTCCTTCAGGATGAGATGAGCACCCGTTACTCCAGTCCCCCGCATCCACCCTGGCCCCAGTTGCTCCCACTATCCAACCCTTCCCGAACAACCTCCCAATGCTCACCCCTGAAAAAGGGTCCTACTACTACTATGAACGCCCTCCCCTGCATGAAGCTCTAATGCCCCCCATGTGAGAATGGGGGCATTAAATATCTGCCACATTTAACCCTGCCAAGAGTGGTTTGGACTGCCTTGTCTTTCAGCCTCCCCTATAACAGTCAGACTTGCGTGGACTATGTTCCTCTGTAGAGGGAACCTGTGGAAGGATCCATGCTGCAGGTGGCAGAAGCAATTCTGACCCCCGAGCCCCAAGGGTGCCTCTCAGCTCCGGTTCCACTCCCCTTAGTTTGGGCCACTGTTATCAAGGCACCCTTTGACCTGGCTCTTCAGCTCATCAGGGGACAGATACAGCCAGTCACCTGCATGCACCTTCCTTCCAGCTGCAGAGAAGATACCTCCATTCATCTTCCTTCCAGCTTCAGAGAAGATACCTCCATGCATCTTCCTTCCAGCTGCCGAGAAGATACCTCCATGCCCCTTCCTCCATGCACTTTCCTTCCAGCTGCAGAGAAGATACCTCCCTTCATCTTCCTTCCAGCTGCCGAGAAGATACCTCCATGCCCCTTCCTCCATGCACTTTCCTTCCAGCTGCAGAGAAGATACCTCCCTTCATCTTCCTTCCAGCTGCCGAGAAGATACCTCCATGCCCCTTCCTCCATGCACTTTCCTTCCAGCTGCAGAGAAGATACCTCCCTTCATCTTCCTTCCAGCTGCCGAGAAGATACCTCCATGCCCCTTCCTCCATGCACTTTCCTTCCAGCTGCAGAGAAGATACCTCCCTTCATCTTCCTTCCAGCTGCCGAGAAGATACCTCCATGCCCCTTCCTCCATGCACTTTCCTTCCAGCTGCAGAGAAGATACCTCCCTTCATCTTCCTTCCAGCTGCCGAGAAGATACCTCCATGCCCCTTCCTCCATGCACTTTCCTTCCAGCTGCAGAGAAGATACCTCCCTTCATCTTCCTTCCAGCTGCCGAGAAGATACCTCCATGCCCCTTCCTCCATGCACTTTCCTTCCAGCTGCAGAGAAGATACCTCCCTTCATCTTCCTTCCAGCTGCCGAGAAGATACCTCCATGCCCCTTCCTCCATGCACTTTCCTTCCAGCTGCAGAGAAGATACCTCCCTTCATCTTCCTTCCAGCTGCCGAGAAGATACCTCCATGCCCCTTCCTCCATGCACTTTCCTTCCAGCTGCAGAGAAGATACCTCCCTTCATCTTCCTTCCAGCTGCCGAGAAGATACCTCCATGCCCCTTCCTCCATGCACTTTCCTTCCAGCTGCAGAGAAGATACCTCCCTTCATCTTCCTTCCAGCTGCCGAGAAGATACCTCCATGCCCCTTCCTCCATGCACTTTCCTTCCAGCTGCAGAGAAGATACCTCCCTTCATCTTCCTTCCAGCTGCCGAGAAGATACCTCCATGCCCCTTCCTCCATGCACTTTCCTTCCAGCTGCAGAGAAGATACCTCCCTTCATCTTCCTTCCAGCTGCCGAGAAGATACCTCCATGCCCCTTCCTCCATGCACTTTCCTTCCAGCTGCAGAGAAGATACCTCCATGCCCCTTCCTCCATGCACCTTCCTTCCAGCTGCAGAGAACATATCTGCATGCATCTTCCCTCCAGCTGCAGAGAAGATACCTCCATGCATCTTCCTTCCAGCTGCAGGCCCCAGCGAACAGCCGAAACACTTCAGCAGGCTGTGGGAAACTGTCTCCCCTGGACTTTGCAACAACAGTACCCTTGTTAGCCAATGCAGGAGCCAGGCACTTCCAGCTCAAAGCATCTCAAATATTTATGGTGTGAAAAACGTTAGGGCAGCATTGGAGAGCAATGTATCCCATGCATACCAAAATCCCTGAGAGATTATCAATAGACTGAAAGCTCTACGGGGCAGAAACTATATTTTACTAAGTATTTAAGTATATAATCTGATTTATCCAGGGCCCTTAGACACAATACAAATGCCTCATCATCTCTCCCCTGTTTTCCGTCAGAGAATTCATTCTTATCCAAGCCCCGGACCCGTGAGATCCCACCAGGAAGCACTGAATCTGAGGTTTTTCTGGAGTTCCTCGAATGAAGACATCTCCTCTGATTCAGACTTGCGTTCTGGTCTGTCTCATCTTATCAGCTCTCCAAGTGCTCCGTAACTGCTGTGCTCACCACTTGGGTCTATTTTCTAGAGCACGTCTTGTTCCAACTCTTCCCCTCAGTCTTTAAATAACCCAGTTAACAAGTTCTAATATGAAAGCTGACTCTTGTGCCTGCAGTGTCTTCCAGCTCTGCCACACTCTTGGCTAGGAGCTGTATTTTTCTGCATTAATATCGACACTTTGACAAGAGCAGGGTCACATAGGACAGCACAGGTGTTTTGTTGCACTGAGTCTATACAGAACTTCTCAAAGGCAACCCGGGCAGAATTCAGCTCCACCTGCTTCAAAAGCTGTTTGAACTAGAGGAGATTCTCCATTCAGTAAGCACCATGGAGACTATGACACACAGTTGATTCGTTCTGGTGCTATCCATTGGTAACCCCCCCCCAAACATACCAGGGAAACACTGAGCCCTTTACCAAGTGCTTTTGTACACATTTACTATACTTCAAGGAGTGATACAAGGGGAAAGATTGAGATTTCTGTCATTTAGCCACATGATACAACACAGAGTAGGAGCCAACATCAGAACCATGTACAGCTGTGCATTCTGCAAAAGTGTTTCAATGCCAAGTTTCCACTGGCCATCATGGGGAATGGGCACCAGCTTCTGGGGACCTGAGGCATCTGTACGCACCATGAGTCTTAGTCCTCATTAAATTGAACAGGTTTATAAAATTTAAACTTGGTTATTTTGGAGTGTCGCACCAGTGTGTGCATGCACTAGGTTTTTGAATGAATTAAGCCCGGTCTCCAGCTGGTGCCGCAGAAGAATAGGACAGTGCAGCGCTGCCCCCCTAGCTCAGGCCCCCCTACCCCGTACTCCATGCCCCATGCTGCAAGGAGCTGGAAAACCGCACAAGGAAAAAAAAAAAAAAGCAGAAGCAATTCGAAAGCGAAAGCAATTCGAAGGGGTGAACTACAAAAAAGTCGCAGCCATCTGATGGACAAAGAGGCTCATTCATTACACGTCTTTGAGTGCCTTTGTGTTTCCATGCAACAAATCCATGGGTGCGACGCTTTAATTCCCAGCAAACCAAACTAAACTTTGTTCCAGGAGTTTTACTTGAATGGACAAGAAAGACTTTTAAAGCATCCAGAAATCCCACTCATGCAAAGAGATGTGCAGTTGCAGTGCATGAAAGGGCAAAAAACCTGGCATGTACAAAGCCGCTGGTGAACTCTAAGGAAATGCAAGTACCAATGAGAATTTTGTAGTACCTCAAGGAAACAGCAACCCGTGTTCTTGTACAGCAACCCGTGGAGTTCAGGCCAATGCCTTCTAATCACTTACCTTTTGCATTATGGTGCAGTCCACTGCCTCTTCCAGGATTGTTCAGTGCAGGCAACAACTTGGAGCATCACTACAGTGCAAAGAAAAGGAAAGACAAGATGCTTTAACTTGGCTTGACTAACCTACAATAGTTAGCTTGGGGAAAGCAGTTGCAAGATCAGGCAAGTTTTATTTAACTAGATGTGCATCAGAACCAAGAATGCCACCCAGGTCTCAAGCCACAGGCCTAACCACTGAGCCATCCTGTCTTGTTCCTCCGCTGGAGGCAGAGAAGTCTGCCAGTTCCCCTTTCACACTGCAGCAGAAATGGCCTGCTGGAGTTGGCTTCCCCAGCCCTTTAAACTGTGCATGTGGGGTCCATCAGAGAACCCCAATCTTAGACAAGAAACAAATCTCTTTTAAAAAATAAAAAGACCCACACCGAGACTCACAACCAGAGCTCAATACTTGAGGTCCCAGCCAGGTGAAATCCAGGGCTGAGGCTCGAATTCAAACTCCCTCAAAGGTCAGGATGTCGGGATGTCAGGTCTATTAAACCCAGTCAAGTTCTGCGAGCCAGCAACTGGGAGAGAACAGCTTGGCCAGAGGAATTCCTTCCCACCACCCATCACATAGTTCAGTTCAAAGTCCTGAAACAAGGTGGGGCTGGCTGGGAGCCTTCAGGTCTGGATTATCTCACTGCTGGACGCGCATTTATTTTTCATCTGGATTTTGATGAATAGATCAAAGCACCTGCACTCCAGGGTTAGTTTCTGAGAGTGGGACCAAAGCAGATCTTTGACTTACATAACTTTGTCCTGTTCTCCATTTCACCCTGTTCAAGGTGGGGGGAAGAGTACTGGGTTGTTGCTTATTCACTTTAGTCTACTGCATCGTAATTATAACCCTTTATTTAATCCATAGGAATGATCCTCCTCGACCAGAAGGGATCGCTGACAAATTAGAGAAAGGTTGATCTCAGCGTTCATGTAGTCAAATGGGGGCTGAATATGCCTTGAACCAGCAGGCTAAACACCACCGCTGTCCAGGACGCTGGGCCCAGATCTGCTGCTCTTGGAAAGCTATACGGCAGGTTAAAATATATCTATTAAATAAAATGTGTGTACCTAAATCCCAGTGTCCCTCGGGCCCTTCTAACAAGTCTTTGTCTTTATAACCCTGGCCCACTCTGCCCACGCACTGGTGGGTGTGAAAGCCAGGTACCAGCTGCATTTCAAGTCCACCTCCCAGGAGAGTGGGAGGTGCAGGACTTCTCTCCACTGGAAATACAGCTACTACTGTACCTGCACCAGTGCAAGTCCCCAATCCAGCCATGACTTCCCTTGGTGCTAGCCATGCCACACAGGTGTAAACAGCAACTGCTCTAGTAGGGACCAGATTTCCCATCGCTCTGAACGGTCGGCAGCCAAGCACATTCGTGCAAAGCAGGTGCAAAACACTCCTAATCCAATCGCACTGTTGCCTTGCACTTTGTGCACAGAAAATCAGGGCTTAGGCATCTGCACCAGCACGATGGGAGTGTGCGCCGTGGCTGGGGAGGGGAAGGAGGGCAGGTGAGGACACTGGGAGAGATGACAGAGCAGGATTAAACCTTTTCCTTCTTTAGACACTGGGCTACAGCAGGAGTCACTCAAGCCCCTGACTGCCGTCCATCCTGCAGTGCCATCATATGCTCCAGGCCCAGCCACGGCATGCCCTCTGTGCTGAGGTTTGTAAGAGGAACAAATGCACCCTCTTGCACCTATCCACACATGCCTGAGCACAAAGAGGGCTCCTGCCTCTGAAAGCAAAGCCTGTGATTTCCAGATGCAGCATGCAAGAGAGAAAGAGGCATGCCAGGTGGGTCCCTGGCATTTCCTTCGGTGCTAACGCCCAAACGGTGCAAGAAAATAAGAGAGAGCGCTGTACACACCCAACGCCGGGTAACGCGTGATGGATGATCTTGCAGGGAAACCTTCCCGAACGAATGCCGGAGAGGAGTGTTAAGAGGCGTAATGAATCCATGTTATCGAAAGCTGATTCCTACGTGATAGCAGGCCGAGCAGGTGATGATTCATCCCGCGGCACTGCACCCTCCAGCTACTATGATGGATGAACTCCTCCCACCGTGGTCGCGGTTATGTTGTGTCCAATGTAACAACCTCCTCGGCAACAAAATTATTAGGGCTGAAATTTGGGGGAGGCGGTTTTAAGAACAGATGGTCTCGCTTTAGTATCGCAACACACTGCCAGTTAATTAATGCTAGCTGTAATTAAACTTTACACAAATTAGCTGTCAGCTATGCTAAAGGGAATCATTTCTCTCAAATGCCACCTTGAATCGCTGAGTTGTGAGACTTTCCTACAACGTAATTAAAGGAAGGAGGTTGGCGTGGAAGGGGGTGGCAGGCAGGGGCGGGGATAGCCGGCCGATGAAGGCGCAGGCAGCTGCACGGGTAGAGTATAGATGGGCACTCCCCTTCTCTGCTTGCCTAAATGAGCCTGATGGGTCCTGTTCGTGTGAACGTAGGGCGCCGACTGCATTATCCAGCGTGGGGGGGAGCTTGTGGCTGCACAATGAGAGGGTTAAGACAAGTCTGTCCCTAAGTCACCGCTCCCAGGGGTCTGTCCTGAGCGCTGCGCACCAAGCCCTACCGCTGCACCGTGCCCCGAGGAGCTAGGGTTTGCTTGACAGCTCCCAGTGGGGCTGAACACGGAGATCTGCTCATGATTAACAAACCTGGCAAGGCAGTCTAAGAAAAAGATAGTCAGGGCTTTTCTGGTTAATGTTTATCTCAGAAAAGTAGGATTGGGGGGCGGGGGGTGGAGTTCACAGGGACAAGGCTGGTTTGTGGGGGGTTTCTTTTCTTTAGTATAAGTAACAAAGATGCCTGAAAATGGGGCACATTGGCACTCTTTCAGAAGAGCTGCTTGACAGGAGATTTATTTATTTATTTTTTTTTAAAAGGCAAAACTAGGATGAAGAGTTTCGAGATCAAGATGAAGCATTTCAACTGGCCTGGTCTGAAGCTGATTGGGGTTAGCAGTATAAGAAAATGTTTGAGATGAATGTGTTATCTGTTTGCCAGACAGGAAAAACACTTGAAATCTTTGCAGGGGTTTGAGTTGTAGCCGTGTTGGTCTAAGGACATAGGCAGACAAGGTTCCTTGGGTGAATATGATATCTTTTATTAGACCAACCCAAATGGTTGGAGAATAGTTATTAAGCAAGCTTTCGGGTTCAAAAAGCCTTTTTGAACCCGAAAGCTTGCTTAATAACTATTCTCCAACCATTTGGCTTGGTCTAATAAAAGATATCATATTCACCCAAGGAACCTTGAAATCTTTGGACACTTGTTTAAAGTTTGGTTTATACGTCAAGATGAATTTGAAAGTCTCCCTTTATCACTAATTAAGGAAGAAAAATATGCCATGTATTTTGAGAGGAAGTACACATCCCCACCCTCATGCCGGAGTATGCCTATAAGAGTTGCAAGGCGGACACTTCTATTGATTCAGGGAGTCCTGAGCCCCAAAAATCTGGATTGGACTAAAATATTCAGTCCTCGGGAGACTAAAGTAATCAGAGATGAAGAGAGGTCCAAACCTGGTGGACGTGCCAAAAGGAAATCATGGGCCAATGCCCACCAAGAAACTATAAGTCTCCCTTAACAAGGGATAGGAGGGTGCCACTCCGAGATGCCTGTATCTGCAAGGACTGTATTAGGTAGGTTGCCGATGCAACATCAGACAACCACCCCAGGACCCCTACCGATCTGACCAGGGGCATTTCTTCTCAACCCCCAACATGGCTATCAGTAAGATCCCAAGCACACGAGCAAGCTTCACCAGTGCCTAAGGGATTTTCTGTGCCTGCTCAAAGCACTGGTCCACATGAATCAGCTGCCTGTCCCCAGCTGTGACCAACCCCCCCAGGCCTTCAGAGGAAGGCAAAAACCCAGAACACATCTATCTAATTGTGCAGCAGGGAAGAATTTCCTCCCCGACTCCTGCAGGTTGCTGTCTGAAGCTGGAGATAAGTTATGCTCATTATCTTAATGCAAGGCTGCATTATTGTCTTAATGCAAGTATTATGAGCATGGTGAGGGCAATGCAGAGTGCCCTGTTCTCTCTGCCAGCAGCTGAATTAAAGCAGCAGCGATTGCCAAAAGCTATCTAATGTTTTAAAGATGCCAGGTGTTTGCTAACCCACCACTTCCCTTGGTGATCTGCTCTCGTGTTCTGTTCCCTTTATTGCCTGGAAACTGCTTCCTTCAAGACTGACTTGAATCAACTTCTACCTGCTGGACCTGGCCAGGCATCTGTCTGCGAGGCAGAAAGGCTGTCCCACTACGAGTTAGCTCTTCCACCTGTACATGCCCCATATAGTGAGCAAGTGATAAGCTTTTTGATAAGCTTGAGGACCTCTCCGCTTGGCCCCACCTCGGGACCTCATCAACCCTGGATCGTTTCTGAAGTCTCTGTTTGAACTTTAGCCAGTATTTCCACTGCGTCCTTGAAACGTGGACACCAGAAGCAGAGACAATATTGTAACAGATCTTTTACAAAGCTGTGTACAAGCTCAGGATTATTGCCCTACGCTGGATTACTTTATGCCTCCAAAAAAGCAGCCCTGGCAAGTCTTTGCTCATGGAGTGGCCCTGAGAGCTGATATGGAGGCAATTCTCCACCTACCCCCATGCCCCCACCTGATCTAAAGTCACTGCTTTCCAAGAAAGAAGCTCCCACCCTCCAGGACAAGGGTGTCAAACTCACCCCGGGCCCTGGGCCAGATCCGGACCACAGGGGCACCTCCCAGGCTGGATCTGCAGGGTCAGCAGCAACCATGGAGGGTCCGTGTGTGGATGGCAGCGGGGGTCCACATTCAAAACAGGCCTGGGGGCTGTGTCCGGGCAGTAGCACGGGCCACGTTCAGCTGGCGGTGCAAGTCTGGGGACCTACTGCTAATGGCCCTATCCATCGGGGTCCCAGGACCCTGAATTCTGCAGCAGGCCATATGCAGCCTCGGGGCCCGGATGTCAGATACCCCTGGTGCAGGACAGCCCATGCTCTTTGTTCACATAGGTAATGCTACAGAGCACATAATCAAGCACCAGCAACGTGCATTTCTTAAGAAATGACAAGTGCTTGGTTGGCGGCACAAATACTTCTGTGTTACAAGGGCACGGAGGCTCCTGTCTAGACCAGGCCACCTTCCTCATTCTGCTTTACGCGCACACGAAGAGCTACAACCTGCCACAAGAAGCTCGCTCTCTGAGACCGCTCCTGCAAAGTGTACCACGTTTGCTTAGTCTAAGGGCCAAATGCACCCAGGCGGCTCCAACAAGGCATCAGGAGCAGGTTTAGAGGGGCTTGACAAGAATAGCAGTAAAGGCTTATTTTAAAACATTAAAAAAACCCTTTCTCGAGTAAAACAGCCCTTTCTCCCATCCAAAGTACTCCAAAGCCACATACCAAACCTAGATTCCCTTCCCCACTTCCCTCATTCCAGCTGTACGGCCCATTACAATCAGAATAAATACTTGTGCTCCTCAGACGCATGCAGACCGCATCTTCTCCCTTTTCCCACACCGGATGGGTAGTTTTCATCTACAACCGAAGAGATAAAGCATTGAGAGAGACTCACAAACTTGAGTTTTTAGCCTTTCTCAATAGCAGGGGACAGGTATGGTCCTCTCCCTTGGATCTTGCACGTGTGTTAACGCTTGCAGCAGCAGGACAGACAGTGCTCCTGGTCCCCTGCTTTACCTGTGGCAAGTTAGGGTGCTTGTGGTGTTTTGTGCCTTTCAGCTGTGCAAAAGGACTGTCGTGTAGCTTTATGGAAAAAGTCGAACGAGCACTTGTATGGGAGGATGTGCATAGGGAGCTGGCCTAGATGGCCTCCTGAGGAACAGCCCAGCCCTACTTTTCTATGAGAAATCAAAGCAGATAGGATGCTTGCAAATCTACCATCCAGTGGTAGAAAAGAGAAGATGCATGGTTCATGTGCGCGTACACACGCATGTGCAAAGAGAAGACCTCAATGCCGTGCTATGGCTGTGTCACTCTGCTGTGGCCGGGTTAGTAAAAGTTGGCGTTACAGTGACAGTGCGGCCAGGCTGTAGTGTAGAAGGAAAGTCTCTTCTTGCTGCTGATAGTCCATGAATGCAGCCCGTCATGCTGTAATTACATGTGGATTGTAAGCTCCTTGGGCCCAAGCTCTTTCCACCCCAATCCTGTACTTTTAACTCCCTAAATGTTATAGGCTTCTCTACACACCCTCTTTTGCAGAGAATGGGAATCCCTTCTGGCCTTTCTCCTTGATCTGTGTGCACAGACTAGCACAACAGGGTCCTGTCCCATAAGCGGGTGCTAGAAAATAACCCAGCATCCAGTGGCTTCCACGGAGTCGACGGCGATGTCCACCAGCGTGAGTCAGACGACAATCCGGCAGGTAGGCTGCTACTCCCCCTTGCCCTGAGGTCCAATCCTGAACCATTTGCTTTGAGCCGGCTAATTTAAAAAGATTCCCACGTACTCCCTCTGCGCCCAGCAGCAGCAGGAGAGCTGGTCTTTCACATCGTATGCAAGACCCTTTGCTCAGGGTCAGCTGAGAAGGTGGCATTTGGCAAGCAAATAAATACCATGCTGCAATCAAGAGGCCATCCATCAGGTTGTACCGTATGCACAGTGCAGCGTGATGGCAAAGGTATGCACACATACACACGTCACCGCTGTTGCTTTCTCACTTCCCTATCAATTAATTCCTGCATGAAAGTCAATCAGAAGTGGCACCAGACTCCCACCTGAGAGAGATCAGTCAGAGCTCTCATAAGCTAAGAGCTGCAGGCTATGTCATCCTCCTTCCCCCACCACCCCCGGCTCAATTAAGAAACAACATGTTTTCCTGCTCACCACACTCCTTTTCTCTCCAGCTCCTCCTCATGTCTCTGTGCTATTTCTCTCTTCGTGCGATGGCAGCACCATTGAATGCTGATCAAACGGTAGAAGGGACAAGCCTACTCAGGGATTTTTGTAACCTCCCTGGAAAACAAGGCAGGTTAGGCTACCCGCGCGCCCGGTAGTATTTCAGCAAGTTGTATGCATGTGTTTTTGATTGTACCCCAGCAGCTGCCTTGGGCCATCTCTCTGCTCAGCTGGGATTTGGAAGTCAGGTTGCAGGATGTCGGCACGCCGGTGTGATTGAAGCAAGCACTGCAGCAATAGAAAAGGATCGTGGAGTTTGCTGAGGTTGTGCATGGTGCTAGAGTGCTTGCAGAGCTCTGCCTGCTGAATTGGACTGACGTAGGATCATTTCCTGCTCCACGTTGGAGGTTAAAAATATGTTAACACCCGGCAAAAATGTAAGAGCAGCGTGTACCCGTGGAGAAAGGGGAACCGACCCCACATGGCAAGAGCCACAAATCTGCCCAGTGAAGGCGAGCAACACCTGTTCATCTGCCATGGCAGAACCCATACAGCA
>NW_005841880.1:2713500-2731049 GCF_000455745.1 Alligator sinensis
CATGTCTTCAGACAAATGCCTAGCTGTTGGCAGATGAAACATAACCCGTATGGTGATGTATATACACTGTGTTAATCATAGGGACAATATTAACATAGGTTTGTGTGCACATGGAAAAAGCGTGTCTGCATGTAGCTCATAGCAAGCAGTCACTTATCCACGGATGTCAAAACGTACTACGGTGCCTGGCCAATTCACTGCTTCCATCTCATTGGCGGGAGTTTGGAGATACTATCTGAGTTCGCAGCCCGTTCGCTAAGGGATCGGAGCATGATGTGTCCGGCTGAAGTGCTTTCTCGAGGCAACGCAAGTTTTTTCCTGAGTAACGAGGGAGCAAAACCCAAGTGAAAAAAAAAAATCTTCAGTGCTTAGCTACCAAGGTGATAGCTGCCATAGAAACTCCCCAGCTCAGATGAGATGAAAGGATTTGGCCCTCCAGGCAGATTCGGAACAATTTATACCTGAGTAAGGAGGGAGCAAAACCCAAGTGAAAAAAAAATCTTCAGTGCTTAGCTACCAAGGTGATAGCTGCCATAGAAACTCCCCAGCTCAGATGAGATGAAAGGATTTGGCCCTCCAGGCAGATTCGGAACAATTTATAAACATCACAAATGCAGATGACAAAGCTGACAAGAAACAATTTGAAGACTTCGCCATAGAGACTCAACCCACCCCAGCACCCTGCATTGGCTGCCCTGATACTGTCTCAATACATTCATAGTCCGAGGATGTAAAGACAGGAGAAACCGCTAGATCACCTACTTGGCCCTCATATCTCACAGGCGACGGCACTTTACCCAGTTACCCCTGTACCGAGCTCATTAGTTTATGTTCGACTAAAGCATGGCTTGGGGATTCGCTAAAGGGTATCTTCCGCATCAGCATCCTGCCTTGAACTGTAGGCAGCCAGAGATGGGGGAATCCACGGGGTAGTGTTTTTTTCCCAATGATTAGTTGCCATTAGAAACACGTGCCTTGTTTCTGACTTGGATTTCCCTGGCACCAGCTTTCAGCCATTGGTTCTCGAAATGCCTTTTCCCACTCAATAAAAGCGTTCTTTAGAACCTGGTATTTTCTCCCCAGAAGGCAATCGTACCGAGTGTATCTTCACTTGGATCAGAAAAGCCCATCAAGCTCTTCAGCTCTCACCGCAAGGCATTTTCTTCAGTCCTTGAGTCATTTCTGTGGCTCTTTTCTGCACTTCCTCCAGTTTTTCAACAACCTTTCTAATACGTAGACACTGCAGCAGCCTTCGGCTTTCCAAAATCCGTTCCCTTTTCCTGCTCGCTGCTCCCCTGCTTGTATACCCGAGGGTCGCACTTTGGACACAGCATTGCACTGGTAGCTCCAAGGCAGCTGGTTGTGCATTAGGAGCCCCTGAATCCCTTTCAAGACTCGTTGCTTTCCAGCTTAAAGCCCTGCATTCTTAGGTATGATCTGCATCCCTGGGTCTTAAACTTACAACTTTGCATTTGGCTGTACTATTTAGGAAGGTAATAAGAGGACAGATCATGCTAGACACTCCTGGTGCATATGCTCTCCCTCTAAGGCATCCACTCCTGCCATTATCAGAGACAGGATACTAGGTTACGACCATTGGTCTGATCCAGTATGGCACTTCTTACATCCCTTCTTATGCCCTGACATCTGTGCCCAAAGCTGTAGAGCCAGTTTCTGCCCTCAGTTACATCAATGCAAACCCAAAGAACCACAGGGTGCCTGTACACACCATGGGGTTTAATCCTCATTAAATTAAATAGGTTTATAAAATTTAAACTTGTTTATTTTGGAGTGTCGCATCAGTGTTTGCACACTTTAGCTTTTCAAATGAATTAAGTTCAGTCCTCGGCTGGTGCAGCAGGAGAGCGGGACAGTCCAGCGCTGCCCCCCTGGCCCTGGCCCCCCCCAGCCCATGCCCTGCCATGCAGTTGTGGGAGCAGGGAACCGGCAAATGGCACAAGAAAAAAAAAGTGGAAGCAATTGAAAGGGGTGAACTACAAAAAAAGTTGCAGAGCCATCTGGTGGACAAAGAGGTTCATTTACACGTCCGAGACCCTTTGTGTTCGCATACACTGAATCCATGGACATGACGCTTTAATTCGTGGAGAGCCAAACTAAACTATGTCTGAGGAGTTTGACTTTAGTGCACCAGAAAGACTTTTAAAGCAGCCAGAAAACCTGTTCATGCAAAGAGTCAGGCTGTTGCACCACAAAAAAGGGCAAAAATCGTGGCGTGTACAAACACCCGCAGAGGCCAATGCTGCGGGGCACTTCATCATCATGGTCACATGAGCTTGTATAGAGGCTTTCTTTATGTCAGATAATATGATCTAGTAGGTTAGTCAGAGGTGTAGGTTCTTGTCTCTGATTTGCCACTGTGACCCCATGTTAGACAACGACCTTCCCTGTCCCTCAGTCTCCCCCCTGTAAAATGAGAATAATAAACCCTCTTTCATTTGTCGTTACATTTTCCAGCCAATGTGAGCAGTATAAAATGAGACGCAGGGCGTGATCCTGGTAAACAATGCACCCAGAGCTGGAACTCAAGCTGCGTTCAAGCTGTTTGCCTACGTCTGTGGTTGCAGCTATTTTGTTCACTGAATGTCTCCTGTTTTGAGGTGGCCTGGTTTTCTACGATTCTTGATATCAAGGGATGTCTATACACATGCTCTGATGCATTCTAATTAGAACATGTTGGAGCAGACTCAATTAATTGAGTGTGCTCCCCGTTCTAATTAGACCGCTCTAACATTGCCTCTGCATCACGTGCATACCGCCCCCGCCGCCCCCCGGGGTTTAAAAAATGGCCATTGGGATGCTTTAAAAAAAGCTCATTGAATGGGATGAGCTTTAGTTAAGCACCCTGTGGCCATTTTTAAATGCTCGGGGACTTAGTACATGTGACACTGTGGCATTTTAATTAAAGCAGCTCTCTGAGAACTCTAATTAAAATGCCCCCCTCCTCACCCCTGTGTATGTGTATAGGCACCCAAGCTGCTTATCCTTCCACTATAAAATTCTTGAAGGTATATGGATGACAAGAACTGTATTATGATTATATACTCCTATGTGCATACCCATATACTGGCTCCTGTTGATACCAGTCAGAATATAATTATGGAGAGACAGATTGAAGCAATGCCGCGTTTCATTGAAGCACCACTTTTCATTTGCAATGGGAGTTCCTCTGGTTGGAAGTCAAACCGCACACTGCCACTTGCTAATTGCACTTTTCAGAATCAAAGGCCTTAGCCAAAGGGATAAATATATAAAATTGTCAGGAAGGAAACATTTTCTTCTTGAATTCCAAGTGAAAACTGAACTAATACAGATGCTTTTAAAAATAAAAGCAGCAGAAACGCATATCTGATCCCCTTGGCTAGCAGCAGCTTTTAAAAAAAAAAAAGAAAAGAAAAGAAAGAAAGGATTCTCTTATCAGGCCAGGAGGACTGTTCTAAGTGACTGAAATTACATTAAGAAAATCATGTCCCTGCTTCCTTCTATAATTGTCTCTTGTTGTCTCAACCACTTTTCCAGGTACCTCATTCACCAGAATATTTGTTCAGTCTGTTTTCTGCTGCTTCTCAGATCATCTTGCCAGAGGGGCCATCAAAAAGCATCAGTGAGGCAGCCCATTGTACCCAAATCAATTCATATTCCATATACATCCCGACACTCATACATAACAGTGCCATTCTTCTGCATTGTTAGCACAGAACCCAGCTTCCCGGCAAGAGTTGGGGCATCTGTATTATTTTATGCGTTATGTGTCACAGTCCAGGCATCTGCTTTTAAATAGCAAAACCTCGGCCATTCCTCATTCCTCAGTCACTCTTGGACAGGGAGACAGAAGACAGAGTCATGCACTGTTAACCCCCACTTTCCTGTGGCTGCTGGTGATTTATTACAAGCAACCAGGCATGAGGATAGCAAGGCAAGGAACAAGCAGCATCTTCGCTCCATCCAGCTTAGGGCTGTTTAATAAACCATTTAAAGGGGAAAGGCTGGGGGATCCAGGCTGGGAAAGAGGATGCTGGCATTTTCAATGCCTTCGTTTTATAAGAAAAATGTGTCCGTATCGAGCTCAGCAGGTTGGAAGGACCACGTATCCAGCAAGCATGATTAAAAACCAGCTTCAAAATCTACAAGCCAGATTCTGCTCTCAGCTACAACAGGGAGTAGTACTCACATTGGAGTACATCTCAGTTTCCCCTAGGACAGAAGCGGGCAAGTATTTTGGGTGGAGGGCTGCTTACTGAGTTTGGGCAAGCCATCAAGGGCCGCATGATAGGCAGCCAGGGGCAGATAAATATTAATTTTCTAAATTTTTTAGGGACCCCATAGGCCGGATAGAATGGCCTGGCGGACTGCATCCGGCCTCACATTTTGCCCACCCCTGCTTTAGGGTGACAATCCGGCCCCTAACACACAAGGGCCAGGGACAGAAGTTACACATAAACTGGTTGAAGTGATCAGAAACTGGTTTAAACCTGTAACAGAACGTAAGTTCAGCACACAGAAACTAGTTTCAAAATGGCCAAAACTGGTTTAAGATAACCCTGGCTGAACATAGTATCAGACTTAACTGATTTGGGTCAATCCGGTTTACGCAATGTCTGTCCCAGACCAAGAAGAGGGCTTGGGTGGTTTTGCTGGCGCTCTATTGCTTGGATAAAGATACTTCACTGAATTTTAAAAAAATAATAATTAAAAAGTGCAGGGAACTTTTATAGCATTTTGCAAAAATAACTGTGAAATTTATGGAATGCTGGCTAAATTGAATGAGATTAGGAGGAAAAGGGGCTGGATATTTATACCAATATCCAGAGTTATAATTAATTATAACAAATGTTTTGTAAAGCATATTACATTTCATGCTTCGGGGCTTAAATTACCTACTTCTATTTGAGACCAGGATGCTACTGCTGGATTCTCAGACCTCCAAAGAAGCAGCTGATGCTGGCCACTACGAGGGAAGGGGCAGCGAACTAGTTATACGTCGGCCTGATGCAGTACTTCCACTGTGCCAAGCTGGGATCTCTGCCCAACATTTAAAGCAAGGAAATTGGAGTTAGGACTCCTGGGTAAAATGCATGGCACTAAGTAGTCTCATTTCACAAGTGTCCACGTGAACCTTTTTTCTAATCTTGATTCCTTCCAGTTTATAACCCATAGATTGAACTGGGCTGTCAGTGAGCTTTCGACAGAGTCGCTCCAGAATCACAGCAGCGTAATGGAAAACCGAATTCAACCTCGGGTTGCTTCACCTTTGAGGTTTCAATCAAAACAAAAATCTTGGGCTTGTTTGAAATCGTTGCATAGCCCGAGCTTGCTAAAAACCCACGTGGAGCTCTCCAGTCTTCATCAAGGATCAGGAAGCTTTGAGAATTTGTCCCAATTTTTGAGCTTGCAAGGAAATCCAAAGCTAAGCATTTTGTTCGGTTCGCATTACCCTTACAAAGCCTTAGCATCGCTCTCTTTATGGGGTCTGTTCCCACCTCTAGCTCTCTCCAATTATTTGTCCTCGGGAAAATCTCTTAAAAGTGCCCAGCAAAAGGGAGAAAAAGAGAGAATTCTGTCCTCTTTGCTTTTTATATGGTAAATAAAAGAAACTTTGATTGTAAGTGGGTTTCACCTGCACAGCCTGCAGTCAGGGTTATTACAAAGCACAGCCGCTACCGAGTCGGGATGCCGGCTTGCGTCGAACAGCAATTTACCCCAGGATAAAACCGAGGCGTGGAACAGGCACGCAACGCGGTTACTTTCTTTGGGAGTAAAGTCACTCCATATTTTTTAGGGGGTAACTATGCCCTGGCTGTGAATGATTTAGTACATGGTAGGGCTGTGCGTCATGCATCCGCTTCCTTTTACTATGTAATAAAGCTAATCTACTGTGCAGCGATGTATCATGTGTCTGCGGCACTTGGTACCAACCTACCACGACAGATCTGCCCCTTTCGCTGGAGCGGCAGAGCTCTGTAGTGCGGTGCTGAAGACCCAAGTTCAAGCTTTCTTTTTGATCAGCTATAAAAAAAGGTTACTACAAACCAGATTTTGGCACGGAAACCTGTTTTGTTTTGTTTTTGAAACCTGAATTCCAGCCCCTTGAAATCAGCAGGATTCTCCAGGGTATAAACTACAGCAAAATGTAGCCTGTAATGTGAATGCCCCCTGGTAGACTTGCAATTTCCATGGGTTAATGAAGACTAAACAGCACTGTGCACATCCCCTTCATCACGGATCTTTGGCTATTGGCTGGAGATGATAGACTGGCATTAATGACTCAAGCTCTACTTGTTAAGATTTAATTAGGTACTGACAGCTGTGGATCTGGTCCCATCTGAGACTGCTGAAACAGCTACAAGATGTTAACTCCCGACATATAACAGCCGACAGAAGAGCTTGGCGCTCTTGCTGTGTCTCCCGCTGCTGCCTAAATTGGAGAGGGAGGACAGGGGAGGATGGAGGGGAAGCGGAGAATTTGCAGAGAGAGCTGGGGAAGGGGTGGGTCGGCAGGAAAACCAAGCACACCAGAGTTATCGGGATAACTTAGATGGCTGGGAGCTCACAGAAAGAAAATGGCTTCTTCCTGCTGGACAAACTTGACCAGGAATAAGGTCTGGATCTCCTTTCCTCTGTAGTATCAGTACTGCCTAAGCCACGAGAATTCAGAGCGGAGGCTGCTTTCCCTTCAACAGGCAACAGTATTGACCCAGGCCCGGCCTCTACCGCAAATACGGGCTTGGCACAGAGATTTGCATGTGACCCAGTTAGGAGAAGCAGGGTTTTGTCAGAGGTCCCACCTGGGCTGCTTCCCTGCTCTGCTTTACAAATTAGCTGAGGGCTTGTGAGCGCCGAAATCCTCAGTGTGATTTCCCTGCTGCGCCTTCCTGAACGCAGACATGCGGCTCTACACGTGCTCCGACCCTGACGTGGGAATAGGAGAGCTACCAAGGGACAGACGGGCTTGTGGGCATGCTTTGGACATGCTGAGCCAAAGGTACGATCACACGCAGTCGTGGACACCTGTATCCATGCCAAAATATGTGTAGCACCAGGAATTGCATAGAATCATAACATCACAGAAAATGAGGGTTGAAGGGACCTCAGGGGGTCACATCTAGTGCAACCCCCTGCTTATAGCAGGACCAGCCCCAACTGCACCATCCCAGCCAAATGCACGCGCAAATACACTTCCAGACACTTCCAGTTACGTACAAACATGTGTGCCCACAGAGCAGATGCGGTTGCCCGTGTGCACACACTTGCTCTGTGATGCTCCAAATCTGGCACGAGCCTGGTTTCAAGGTGGCACGAGCAGGTGCTGGTGGCTGGAGAAGGTGGCAGAAATGGTGCACAGGGCGGGCTGCTAGCTGGCCGGGCGCTGCCCCAGCTCAATGGTGCCCAATCCAATGCTTCCCCGAACCCGCCTAGGCTTCCAGTGCCCTGTGCACCATCCCCACCACCTTCTCTGGCCGCCAGCAAGCCCCATTCCTGGGCAGCCCGACATCCTGCCAGCCGCAGGAGCCTGCTGAAAGCAGAAGAGGTGAGGAGCCCAATCCTTTTCTTCTGCAGAGCCTGCCCGCCTCTCCCAGAGCCAGGGGGCCAGCTGGCAGCTGCATTGCTGCAATTTGCAACCTAATCTGTGTCAGGATGTAGTTTAGTTTGCAATGATGCAAACTCATTTAAAACCCCGCAAACTCTTGCAGGTGCACAGTGTGATGCCAATTAAGCCACACACACCAACGTTTTCATTACATGTACATGGAAATGCGTCACGTGTACAAGCGCCCCAAGATTTTGCCTCAAAATATCAGAGCACCTCAACCTCACGTAAGCCCATCTCACAGAAATACTAGAGGGAAAAGCTCATCTGCCTTCCACTACTGAGCACACAAATGCAGCGACATAATGTAAGGGAGACGCAGCTTGAGGCTCCCATGGGGTGTGGAAACCTGCAGCGAGCCCCATGGCCACCCAAGCACAAGGAGAATCTCTAATAGCAGGACAGGGGCTATGACACATAGTCGAGAAGTCCTGGTTCCACCCAACGGAAGACAACAGAGCCATTTAAACGCCAGCCAGTTCATTGCACTGTCTCAGGCCAGCTGTCCTTGGCTGTGCAGGTCTGTCCCCAGTGGCTTGCACACACCAGTTTTCACACCCAGACACACTTGCAGGCAGGCTCTCTCTGTTTATCTTCCTTCAACACCTACTGTTGGTCTCTCTGACTCTTCTCTACCTGAGCTTTTTCCTCCAGAGACATGAATTTGCCTTTATCCCAGATGACGGGGGCGGTTCTTCAGGAAAGGAGCTGTTTCTACCTTTACGTACGTGCAGCCCCTTACACAAGGAGTCCCAGTTCTGATGAGGACATCAGAACACTGCTGTTGGATCAGGCATAATAGTACACTATTGTCTCTGTAACAGCCCAATCCCCACAGTGCACAAAAGCTATTTTAGAGCTCCACAGAGCTAATTTTGCAAAAGTCCCTTCAGAGGCTGAGTGCTTTGCTTGATCACGTGGTGGGATTTTCACCTGAAATGCCCTGCCAGTGCCTGTTCCACGTTCTGGCTGCGGCCACTGCGAAAGGGGACTAGGGAACAAAATGAGCTTGCAGATATCATTCACCCTGTCTGCTTGCCAAATCCAGGGGTAAAGGAAGGCAGCGGCTGGCTCCTGAAACAGGGTCACGAAGGAATCAACAAGCGTCTTTCAAGCTAGTTTGGGTGGGGAAATGAAAGAACCAAGAGCAGGTCCCTGGGAGCTGGGCTGAGGGGGAAACTAGTAAGTGTGCATGAATGCATGCACATGGGCATGCCAGTTATTTATGGCCCCAGTAGCTAGGAGAGCACAGACTAGACCAGACCAAATGGGATCTTCATTATCTAATGTAGGGCTGGGCAAGATGCGGCCCGTGGGCCAGATGTGGCAAGCCGGGCCATTCTATCTGGCCCGCAGGGCCCCTAGAAAATTTAGAAAATTAATATTTATCTGTTCCTGGATGCCTGTCATGCGGCCCTCGATGGCTCGCCAAAACTCAGTAAGTGGCCCTCCGCCCAAAATAATTGCCCGCCCCTGATCTACTGTCTATCAAATGCTTCTTACATCACAGAATTGTTTAGAGGATGAATAGGGTGACCGCGTTTCCTGACTGGCTAAAGGAGCAAGACCATATTCCTTTTAGAGAGACTAAAATAGCCATCAGACAGCAGGAGAGGTCAGTGACCAGCAGGGATGATCAAATTAGCCACTGTGAATAAATTACCCAGCTAGCCTTTTCCATTCGTGAGACACCTGCAGCTCCTAAAAAGGTGCTAAGAATCAGCACTTACGGTAGAGGTGATCTCTTTTAGTAGACCAAGTAGATTTTTGCAAAAAAATAAAAAAATTTAAATAAAAAAAATCTTTAGAAATTTCTAAAGAATTTTTTGGGCAAAAATCTAGCTGGTCTCATAAAAGATATCACCTCTGTCATGTGTTAGGATTCCTTTGGCCTCTAGACCAATATGGCTACAACATGGATACCTAAAAAGGTGCTAGTTATTTGCAAGTGCTGTTACAAATGGATCCTAGCCTGTGCGTTATTTGTAACTTCATATTTGGAGGGGCATGGATGGTCGTCTACTGATATGAATTATTTCTATTCCTGGAGCATTTAGAGGACCCAACTAAGAACAAGGCTCTATTGTGCTAGGCTGCTGCTTCTAAAACTTGACAAGCAAGATGGACAGAGGGCAATAAAGGGGAAATAAGGACAGAAAGAGATGAAGCAACTTGCCCAAGGTCATAGGATATGTCAGTGGCAGAGCTGGGAATAGACCCCTATTCTCTTAGTGTCCAGTTCTGGGCACCGCACTTCAGGAAGGACATGGACAAGCTCAAGAGGGTGCAGAGAAGAGCCACCCCTATGGCATTCGAGGAAGTGTTGGATAGGGGCATGGAGGGTAGGTCCTATGAGGAGAGACTCCAGAAACTGGGTCTGTTCCATCTGAGTAAGAGAAGACTTAGAGATGACTTGTACTTACCTACAAGTACGTCAGGGGTGAGCACTAAGATGTAGGGGAGCAACTTTTCAGGAAAGCGCCCCTCAGGAGGATGCAGACCAATGGGCACAAGCTAATTGAGGACAAATTTAGGCTGGACGGAAGGGAAAACTTCTTTTCCATAAGGGTAACTAGAATCTGGAATACACTCCCAGAAGAGGTGGTGCAGTCGCCATCCTTGGAGTTGTTCAAGAGGAGGCTGGACAAGCACCTTGTTGAGCTCGTTTGAGCCCAAAAACCTCCTGCCCTTGGCAGGGGACTGGACTTGATGATCTTACAGGTCCCTTCTGGTCCTTTGTAGCACGTTTGCACAGCACCCAGTAGACCAGGGCCCTCAGCGTCTAACAGCATGTCTGTACCATGCTGGAAAGGGCCACTGACTTGCACACTAAGCCCACCTCCCATGAACCCCCTGCCTGGACAGGAGGCAGCAATGTCACCCTGGGGGACGTGCCTCACTATTGCTCTCAAGTTCAGTCTGGAGCACTTGAGAGAGGCTAGCAGAGAGGGAGGGATATAACCCCGGGCAGAAATATCACCTCGCTTCTAATGCATATTACTGCACATGTAGACGTGCCCACTGACACGAATCCAGGCCACGAGCGGCTGCAGCTTTAGGCCCTGTGACTAGCTGGGACAGGACAGGTTTCTGGTGGCACTCTCAGGACCCCCGAGCAATGGTGCAGACGTAACCCAATGGCTGCTTCAATCTGTGCATCAAACGCTGGGCCAGAAATGGAGCCGGGAGACAGGACGCGATATTGCCTCCTGGTCTGCGCTCCACAGATGGTTTCATCTGCCAGGCAGATGTTGTCCTTGCTGGGCTGCACAGATGGCAAGAGAAACAGAGGCGGCTTCAGGGAAGGTCTGGAGGTATCTCATGGTCCCCGAATCGCAATGAGGGGTGCAAGGAGGTGGGAGTCACAAAACAAATACATAAAATAACATGAAAATGGCCAGATCTAGGAGAAGACTGCCCGTCTGTCATGTGAGCCAGCTCTCACCCAGGGAGGTGGCCATGGAAAAAAAGGCCCTCTCTCATTTCTGGAAAGAGCCACCAGCTCAAGATTAAGTCCTGACAATCTGACTCATCTCCCAAGGGAGGTAGAGACCCCAGTATGATGCCTTGTACAGACCTTGGCTTTTTCTCATGCTGTGCAGCCAGAATTGCAGCTCGCTTGCTTGTTAAACCATCCTGGTTTCACTCAGTGCTCACTGTTTGGGGGGTTGGGTTTTATTTTTATTTTTTCCCTAGCAAAGGTTGAAAAATTCAATCATTCTCTGTTTCTTCCCTCCAGCTGCAAGAGCCCAGGTAGCAAACAGCTTTGCCCAGGAGACCTGCATGGCCAAGCATTAATTAACTGTTGCCCTGTCTGCTGCAGGGCTCAGCGCTGCCAGAATGCAGCGAACACTCACGTCTCACGACGCACTGTTGAGCCTTTCATGCCAAACCCACAGCAAACTTCCAGCTGTCGCTAACCCGCGCTCACCAAGCCCAACGAGTCACAGGGCCTAAAGCGGCTGCCGCTTATGGCCTGGATTCATGTCAGTGGGCACGTCTACATGTGCAGTAATGTGCATTAGAAAAAGGGCCTTAAAGTTAGTATCTCCAATGGGAGGTACTACAGAAATGTGCATTAGGCTGCCTTAAAGCGCAATAATGAATGTGCACAGTTTTTAAGTGATGCTTAATGCACAGTAGCCTATTTTATTGTGCATTAGTGTAATTGCATGGGTTTTTATATGATTCATAGATTGCTAGGGGCTGGAGGGGACCTTGTAGATCATTGGCTCCAGTCCCCCTGCATTAGGCAGGATGCTTTGATGCACAGTAAAATAGGCTACTGCGCATTAAAGCGCACGTGTAGACATGCCCAGTTTAAAACGGGGCTAGGAATGCAAGGAGTGCAAGGACCCACTCAAGGACAGAGACGGAGAACACAACTTTGCACAGCCCTTATATGCAAGAGAGTCTTATGATACAGCTTTGACCTGCCCTGCAAAAAGCAGGCCATAGGCCTAAACTAAGACATTTAGGCCCAGCTCCACAAAACTACTGATGCATTAACTCCCC
The DNA here is from genome assembly GCF_000455745.1 of Alligator sinensis. Taxonomy (NCBI): domain Eukaryota; kingdom Metazoa; phylum Chordata; order Crocodylia; family Alligatoridae; genus Alligator; species Alligator sinensis. The sequence goes on from NW_005841880.1 coordinate 2,725,622, forward strand.
ACTTAGTACATGCGGCATAAGATCATCACCCAAAGTTGACTTAACTTCGCATACGGTGGCCATCATAGAGGACAGCCCAGTTGTCCTCTATTGATACAAAACCAGATACTTATGTCCTCTATTTTTCTCTCGAAGAGAAAAATAAAGGACATAAAGGTGTTGGGTTTTGCATCAATAGAGGACAGAGTAGCAGAAAACCACAACACCTATGATGGCTACCCTAAGGTCTTCATGCCAGGCCCTTGGAAGACAACTGCTGAATCCATCAAAGCTTGAACCAGGGACATGCTGGCACTCTTATAGCATCTATAGTCAGCTCAGGTCCCACGTCCATGTCCTGGATTGAATTTCTCTGCAAGGTATTGCTCAGGCGGATGCCTAGGCTTAGCCTGCCCACCACCACCATGACTACAGCTCACGGGTCACATCACTACTGCTGTCCAACAAGGTCTGTGCTGCAGAACAGAGAATCTGTGCTAGAGGGGCTGGATGGTGCATACAGACAGGCCACTATCCGGTACCCAAGGTCCATTCCTCACCTTACTGAAGTGCCTGGCTGGACCCACCGAAAGGCTCCAGCTTGGAGGAAAGTTGCTGCATTCCTCCGACACCAGCGGCGGGCAGCACCCTGGCCCCCATGGCCCTGCTCCAAACGGACTCTCGTCCGGCGGCCGATTTGCGGTTGCCTGCAAGCCTCAGCCCACCGTGCCAGGAGGTAAATCATTAGAACTTTTTGTACTTTCAGCAAAAAAAAAAGAGAAGAAGCGAGAAGGAAAAACCCCCACCTTTCTGCTTCCCAGCCTCAGAGCCTGAGACGCACGATGTTAATTATTGGTCCAGGAGCAAGGTAATAAACTGCCAGAGAGCAACAATCGACCTCAGCTGCAGAGCATAAAGGCTTCACTCTGTGTGTGGAATGGAAAGGGCAGCGAATGCCTTTTATTAATAAACCGAGATGCAGTTGTGCAGAAATCTACAGACCTTGAGGCCCCAGCCGCTGACAGCATCTTTGCTTGGCTCCAGTTGCCAAAGCACTGGCTTGGAAATAGGCAGGCTGCCTGCCAAGCACGGGTTCAAATCCTGATGGAGTGATGCCAGGCTTTAGTCTTCCAGATGCATTGGGGTCTTTAAAATATACCACTGAGGAGGCCTTTAAAACACAGGTGATGGGGGAAGGATGGGGAGAGAAAAAAACCTTTTCACTGGAAAATGCAGTTTTGCCAAGCTCAGAATGATTCATGGGAGCACAAGGCTTTGGCCAAATGGTCAGTGAGAGAGAGCTGTTTCGGTTTGCTTCCTTCATTTTGATCAAAATTGAATCATTTTGTTTCATAATATTGAATAGCTTTGCTTCGACTTGTATATTATATTGAAATATTTATCTTAGTGTTATATTTGCCATGCCTTACATTGTAATCCAATATCAAAGCAAACCAAAGTGATTCTACATTAATCAACGTTAAACAACCCAATGGTTCCAAACTGAATTGCTCCAATTTTTGTTCCACGAGAAATGCTGAAAGTTCAGCTTTTGCTTCCGATATGAACCGTTTTTAAATTTGATTCATTTATGTTGAAAATAAATGCCGGTTTCCAACCCTCTGTGCTTTGAATTCAATCTTTGCTGGCGCACTGCATTTGTTTAAACTAGTAGGGGACCCTTAGCATCAATGAAGTCAATACCAAAACTTCCATTGACTTGGATGTCTGGCTGGATTGTGCTGGGACAAAGAAATGTCCCCAGGCCCTGCGTGTCATGCCACAGGCATCCAGCACATGCCGAGGAACCGCGTTAGCAGTGACTGTATTTTAGACGTACTGAATGCAGCTTGCAAACCGCTTTGGGATGAAAAGCACTCTACCAAGTGAAAATTATGCCTTTTGGAGCCCTGTTAACATTCAAGGTTGTTTAGACCCAAGGCTCTGGTTCAACCAAGGGTAGAAGTCCATCTCTTTAATGCTGGGTATCTCTCTCTCCTAGAGCACAGGTCAGCAATATAAAGCCTGAAGGCTGGATCCAGCCCATGGCACCATTGCATCTGGCCCACAGAGCTAAGACTTGGAGGCATTTAGCAGCAGGGGCTTTGCCCACACCATGGCCAGGCAACTGGGGGACGGACGGAGAGCTTTCCCATCCCGCACGGCAGCCAGCCTGCCTTGGACCCGAGCTAGGCGACACCATCCACTGCCGGGAAACATTGCTGAGCACCGTCCTAGAGCAACTGGGTCCTGACTCCTAGCCGAGACCCATGGATCCACTGCAGAGTTACAGCGAGGCGCTAACCCACCGCAGGCTGACATTGGCTTGCTGTTTTAAGTGCTCAAAAGTCCTCCCCACATACTCCTATTATCTTGACAACTGCCATGCCTCATCAGGGTCTGGGGTAGGGTGAACCGTTCAAATTTGGGGCAAGGGGTTTGCAAAAAAGGGACTCGCTAAAAGATTGAATGAAACATCTCATGGGTCTTTGCACAGGTCTCTGGATTAGTACAAAACAACCACAAACCCGACTCCAGGCTCCCGCACAGTTCGGCAGTGGAATTTCAAGTTAAAGTTGTGAAAAAAAGTCTGGATCAAGCCTCAAAACTCTGTGCATCTTTATATAATTTAGGCTTTTTTGTCTGTACGTCACCTTTAAATCCCATAGACGTCGCTTTCAACGGGAGGAAATCCAAAACGGATGAATGCAGCACGTTTCAGAGGAAACCCCATCGAAATTGGGTGAATTTGGGGTTCGTAGTTCATTTGCTGAAAAATATAAAATTTTGGAGTGCGAGAAAATAATTCATGAATTCCGGTGAAATCTGGGGAATCATTTCAGTCAGAAAAATGGGAGCGGGGAGGCCCCTTTTTTTTTTTTTTTTTTTTTTTGACGTTTTTGCAATAGGTTTCAAACGTTTGATTCAAATAACGTGCCAGTTCAGAAAAATTGCCAAAACGTAACTTTATAAAGAACTAAAAAAAAACCCGACATAAAAAGCAAATGCAACCTTTCAGTCGTGCGCCAGCAAAACACTTCATTAGCCCCAACGTTAAATTTTATTCTTTTGTCAAAACAAAAGAAAATCTCATTCCAGGTCAACCCTCGACAACTTTTTTTTAATCACCCAGAAAACTGCAAAATCAACTGTTCGTGCGGCGCTAGCGTGCACGCTGCATTCGCCCATGGAGACCTTTTGTCTCTTGTCTGACAATGACAAGGCAAATCAGAAAAATACAAAATTAGATTCCCCCTAGTACAATAACTCCTTTAACATTTGAAGAAAATGAGCCAAGTTATGGCAGTGTGACTCCACTGAAGAAATTTACTTAATCAACCACTTTGATTGAGCCAGATGGATAAAATTAAAGCTACCCAGGAAGAGCCACACATGCTTTTCTTCCTTTGCAACCAATATATCAACTCAACCTTCCTGCATAGATTATGGCGCACAAATCTTCATGCTCCTGTAGCCCAGAAATAAAAAGTAATGGCACAGAATTAATATAAATATTGGGGGAAATTACATTTAGCAGCAGTTAAGATGAAGACTTGATACAACACAAACTCTTTCATGCTTATCAGACGTGCTGGTCCTAAAACGCGGGGAAAAAAGCATTAGTCAGGACTGACAAAATCATGGGACAAAGAAATCGTGAGATTTTTTTTTTTTTTTTTTTTTTTTTTTTTTTTAAATCAAGGAGATCAAATAATAGGGATCTGGGGGTATGTTTTCCTAGTTCTGAATACCCCCATCGTGCATTTGGAACAAGTGCAGCATTGACAATTCCCATACATTTATTATAATAAAATTAATCAAATTCTCAAAGGCCAAGTCCTCAGATGGCATAAATTAGCATCACTCCAATGACTTTCATGAAGCACAGAGGATTGATCTCAGCTGAGGCTCTCACTCATGTATCATTTTCTTCAGTGTAAAATGTTGATGGTGGGGAGACCAGAGGATCCTAGAAATTCAGGATTTTCAAACACGTTTGATTTTTCCCCATGTACGATATGACTACTGCAACACTCATTCCCTCCTCGGTTTTGAGAGGACAGGGCCAAAACTAAGTGCAGTCTTTCCCCCAAAACGTTTGGATCATCACAATATCTCAAAAATGAAGAACTGCCTCATGCTTTTCTCCCGTCTTTCCCTTCAAGCATCTCCTTTCAACTCCCATCTCCACCCGGCTCCTGTCGAGACAGGTCTTTGCTCATTGTTCGTCTCATCCCAAAATCCTCCTCTAGATTTGGTCCTAATCTTCAAGAAAGAGCTCGGTCACATAACGGGCAAAGATGGTTTTCCAGGGATGGGCCTGAACCCAAATGCCCATGCACACCTGCCACGAGAGGCATGCGAATCAAGCCGGACCTTCATCCGATCTCTTCTTCATCGTCAGCCGTGCAGATCTTATGCACGTTGTAGCCATCGCTCGTTTTAATGGTGTAAACGGCCCTTCTGGGACTGTCTTCACCATCTTGAACATCCCACAGCCGCTAGGATGCACGTGGCCATGCTGATCATAAAGCCAAATCCTGAAAAGTGGAAGGAAAAGCAGGACTAAAAACACAAGAGCCTGGTAGCATGTACCACAGTCTCAAATGCTCTCCAGTAAGGGATTGTGATGATGGTTGAATGGCACCAGCATGAAAACAACTCTCCATCCCGAACGCAAAACCATTTTCAGGTCTGTGCAACACGGCTGCTTGCTACAGATGGAAAGTACTATAATCTGTTGGGTCATTTCTTTGCCTCCAATTACTACATTCACCAGCTCCGCTCAACTGACAGCGTTCCCGGTGGCAGCCCGGTACCTCGCTATATGCAAAGGTCCTCAGCATCAAAAGGATAGCTGTTCTTCTGAGCAAAACACCCGAGGAGTTGCTGGCCTTTGGTGGATCGCATGAATTTTCTCAATCAAGTAGCGGCCACCCATATTTTGGGACCGAAGCATGCAGCGTTAAATGTTATGGCAGCGGAGACATGGTGGCAAACCGCACGACTAAAGCCCTCTGCTGCGGTTACATCAAAGGGGATGAGCAAGCAAAATGGAAACCTGTGGACAGGCTGCAGACCGAGAGCTGGCAAGGAGCTCTGCAGACAAACGCTGGCTGGACTACGATGCGTCTGCTGGGGCAAGTATAAACCCGATCGGCCACCCGAAAGGCATCAGTGCGACTTCCCCGGAGCCTTCCCAAATGACGACAGCCACATCCAGCTGCTTCTTAGGGTTTCGGCAAACAACTTCCTTCGTGTCACCGTGCTGGTCTGGGGGCTCCCAGAGTTTGCACTTCTCTTCCTAACTGCTGTTGGGACAGTGCCCATGCACTCGAGGGGAGTTATTCACTATAGGACACGAGTAAGTGCACCCTTTCTGTTAACAGCGCTCTCGCTGCAAACTGCGGGTCCTCACGTGGGGTGCAGACATGGATCCTGGAAAACA
>NW_005841880.1:2731080-2744016 GCF_000455745.1 Alligator sinensis
GGAGAGGAGACACCAGCTAGATTGCATCGCAAGAAGTACAACATTTGACTGCGGTATTTCTGCAGAATTTGAGGATCCATTATTGCTTCGTTCCTGTTTGTCCTCAAATGCATTAGCCAAGAAACCCCTTTGTGCCCAGTCCTCCTGTTCAGGGTGTCAAAATATGGCCCTGATCAGGGAAGAGGGCTCCCATCACCTTGCTATCTAAGGGAATTGCCACAGGCTTAAATGATGTATTTCCTCGCTCTGCAACAGACTTCCTTTGTGACCTTGGGCAAGTCGCTTCACCTTTCACTGCCAATCTGTGGGGATAAAAAGCACTTCTTTTGCCTTCCCCCACATCTCTCTTTGTCCATCTTGATTGCAACTACCTCAGGGCTGGGACTGTCTCTTGCTATAGGTGTGTAAAGCAACTGTTAGCATCATTTGGGAGCTCTGAGTAATACTCTAATATAAAGCAGAGGCCCCCACTAGACTATTATATTACAGTGATTTATGTTATAACACAGATTTATGAATCTTCTAATCCACAGCATATTCCATTATTTCATAGAACACTTTATTAAAAGAAGCTTTTACATTGCACATGTTTTATACCTTGCACAGTTATTTCACACAAGTTTATATTACAGCGCTGTTACTAAAACTACCCTGACTGTTTCAGAGCTAGCCCTGAGCTGTGTATAATATACTGAATTTCCCTGGTGTGTCATAACTGGAGGAACATCTGCTCCAACTAAACTTAAACTCCTCTTCCTTGCAAAGTCACATTATTCAAAGGTTCTCAAATCTGACTCTTTTGTGGGGGGTTGTAATGCAGCTGTCATGCCATGCTAAAAAGAAAAAAGGGTCGTGACGGCAAGACTTCATAAAAAGATTGCCTCCCCACCTAAAAATTAAACTGCTCTGTGCTGTGCAAGGCAGACACCTTGCTGGCTTCTACCCTATGCAAAAGATCATCACAGGCTAATGCACTATTTAAGTGCCACTTAAGCCCTCATTTGAGAACTGAAAAAGGTGCATGGGACTCATATGGACCATCTGCATTAGGCCTTTCCAAACATAGGACCCGAGTTGAGATGCTATAGGTGTTCAAACCTTTTCCACGTCTGCCATTGACCCCATGGACGTATCAAAGCTGGACCATCAAATCTCAGAGAGAAACAGTGTGATGATCTAAGTGCGAGACTAGTCCCCGGGACTTCCGGAGTCCTAAGTTCGGATAATGGGGCAGTGCCTTGATTTCTCCATAGCAGGAGTGTAATCTAATAAATCCTCTTGGAGGGGGAAAGGAGGAGTAATTCACATTTAAAAAGATGAAACACTCCCTCTATGCACCTCAAGACTACATTGCTTGGCACTGCATAAATATGGGTCGATACATCAGCCGACAGCATCAATGAGGAATACTGATAAATTTAATCTAAACCAACTGCTTATAACAGAAAGCCAGTGCCCAACAAGCTCTCTAAAATCAGCCAGGTTCAACATTATTCTAAAATGCACTTTTGGACACCCCCCTTCCCTTCCCTTCCCCCGGGCGGGAGTCTGAACCTCAAGGCAGACACAGGAGCGGGGCGATGGATCAGTATTGGCGAATCTGGAAGTTATCGACACCATTTTGTCTCTGCGTTTAAGCCTTGGCCCTTCCTTCTGGAGTGACATCTTTACTCGGTCCATGGAGGTTAATAGAGACATCCCTCCCCCATTCTAGGAAACAAATCCATTATGTAAATAGAGAGCTGCCTTTGACTCATCAGCTTGTACCTTTTATGCATTTTGGCAGAGCGGCATAATTGACTCATATCATAAATCAAACATGCCTCTGTGCGAAGTTCCAGCAGCTCCTGCCTTGGTTTGAATACTTACATTAGCTCAGAAAGGAACAGAGTTTAGGGACACTCAGTCCTGGCCAACAGGGACTGGGCCAAAATCCTCTTCTCTGAATTGCATTATCAGAGACAAATATGGCAGGGGCTTGCTTTAGACATCAGGATGCTGCGAGCTAAGCCATGAGCTACCCTACTGGCTTCCCCGTTTCCGTGACCTCTGCCTTCATTATGGCATCGTTTTTTGGAGTATTCATTTGACAAGCTAAAGTCTTGAGATCTTCTCTAGGGAGGCTTCTGATTACAAGAGCCCACCTAGGTACACCGGTGTCTGGAAGGACCGAAGCCTGGCGGATAGAGCCGGGGGGCTCAGCCTAATACCTCTGGGGTTTTATTTCCATTTTGGCACTGACTTTTGTAGGCAAGTCATTTCAGCATGCCGTGCCTCAGTTTCCCCTTTGTGAAATGCCTCTGTCACATGCCTCCCTCAAGACGTTTTGGGGAACAACCTCTAGCAAGCACGAACTATTATTGTAAGAAAAAGAGCGGGTCGAGTCTTTGCTCCTAAAAACGGTCCCGCTTCAGGCGTGCGTGCTCTTTTGGCTGAGGACGCTGCTCTGCACCTAGTTCATCAACACGAATGTAGGCTTGGTCTCTCTGGACTTCTCTGCCCCCCCGATTCAGAGCAGGAGCCCTACACCAATGCCTGGGATCGTCGCTGTTCTGGGGAAGAGCTCTTTCAAGCCCTTCTCCACTTTGCACAACTGAATTTTTTTGTTTTTTGGCAGCAGAGATGAGAACGATGGATTCTGCACGTGATTATGGGGCTACAACAGGGCAACCCGTCTCTTTAAAGAGAGACGGGCAGCCCTGTTAAGAAAGCCCAGCTGCGGGGCATTTGGGTAAGCAGGGGTGTCCCACTGAGAGCCCTACAAGCTCCCAGAAGAGAAAGCAAACTGCAGGGAGCAGCTTGCTATGCTGAAGCCAGAGCAAAATGGGCTTCTTTAGCTCAAAATGGGCAACGTAAGGGACCCACTTACATCGGGCACTCCTTTCACACTTCGGCTGTCAAAAAACCTTTGAAAAAGGTCTCGGTTCCATCCTGAAGCCCCACCACAGCTCTGCTTGGAGCAGCAGTTGCTAATGCCTTCGTTTGCACCAAAGAGCTTTCATTTTGGGGCGTCCCCACTGCCAGCTTCCAGCTTGCGCATCCCAAGCCGTCCAAACAGCGTGCTTAAAATTAAGCATCCGAACCCGCCCGGGAGCATCGAAATAAATAAGCGCCCCTCCCCTCTCCTGGGGCTCCCATGATTCAGCGGCTGCTTGAGAACATTTGAGCCTAAGAATGCGGAAGCAAGTTGAAGAAAAAATCAAATTAATTCAATAAGAGCTTAATTGGATTGTACATGGTACAGGGAAAGCTGTTGCCTCCCAGCAAACTCCAGCCACCAGCAGGACAGCTAATTGCAACGCCATCCGTCAGTGAAACACTTAGGCAGAAGTATTGCATCATCAAAAGAAGCATTTAGTGGATGATCACATCCTGCGGGCATGACCATGTCCCAGCAGCCTTCCCCACCTCCCTCCAATTAACCCTTTAATAACGGGGCACATGCTCTCACACGTAGCCGTCTGCTCCATCAACCGCTCCCTGCTCTACCCACCTACTTCTCTCCGAGTTTGTCTCGAGACCCCAGCCCATGGGGTATAGCGACATGGTGCTCTGCGCTGAACTTTCCCAGGTATGGAGGAAGTGACGGAAGAAATACCTAAAAGTGCATTGCTTTATGGCTTCAGTTGGATTGAAAGTATGCTGAATGAATAAAAGGAAGTCCTTTCAGGGCCGGGCGTTCAGGAACGTATCTGCCCTAGCCTGGAACATAACAGCATGTTCCAAAGTGTTTGACAGGAGCTCTCCCACAAAGAGCGAGGGCTGAGGAAGATTACTCGTCCTAGGATATGCTCCATGTGGATCTGTGCCCTAGTTTTGCAGCTACTCAAGAGTCACAGATGACAAGTGTCGGGAGGGAGGGAGGGGGTAGTTGCATACAGCTAAATCTCCCTTCTCTCCGCTTGCCTTGGAGATGGGGCGTCTTGACAATACTTTTGGGGATGCTCCGAGAAAGGCGAGCAGAACCTGGTGACTCCCTCGAGGCAATCTGCTCCAAATACCCATTCACATGAGCACGGGGTACACCCCTTTTTTGTTTGCTGCCTGCGAGGTCTGCCAAATGAGCCTGCGGGCAGGAAGTGTTGATGCAGATTTCCAAATCTTAGACCACCTTTGAATATTTATATGCAACAAAGTGAATTTCAAAAACTCAGGCCCGCCACTTTGGAAGATGGCCTTGTGGCTTTAAAGTGCTGGAGTAGGTTTAGGGAGAGCAAGATTCAATTCCTGGCTCAGGTGCCCTGTGGGACAAAGGGGCAAATAGCTTCATTTTTCGGGGACTCCACGTCCCCATTTGTACAACGGGACAATCTTGCTCACAGGAGGGGTAGGAGCATACGCTTACCATCTGTTGGGCACCCAGGGGCGTCCAAGTATTAGATTTGCATCCAATTTGAGCAGTTGCGCCTATCCTGCGAGGGAGCAAAAACAAGCGTGTGGCCTACCGTTCCTGTCTACAAACAGTGGGGAATAAAGAATAAATCTGAGATAATCTTAACTTGCTCAGGGACAACTGGCTCAAACAGAAAAGGGGCGACATGTCTCTCTTTCTCTCCGAATTATTCAGGGTCCCGACTCACAACCACGACCAGTGCTGGCTGAAGACGCGAGCCACTGATTTAGCCATTGCCACGAGTAGCTTCTCTTTAGCATTAAGGAAATGATCTCTTGTAGGAGCAGACCAAATCATGCAGGTGCACACTATATCCTGGCAGTAGCTGTTCTCTCTTCCTACACCTGTTGTTCTCTTATCCCATTATGAAAACAATGTAGTCACCTGGTTTTGCGGTTGAATTTTCTAGGATCCTGCATTCAGTCCCCAAGCTCTGCCTTTCCTATTATAACACTGCAACCAAATCACTGCAACACTGCCTTTCCTATTCTAACACTGGAATCAAATCCCTTCGCCTGGACCCTTGCACCGTCACACTGACTTGCATGGAGATCTGCAGGGAGCCGGCCGAGTGGTTGTGCTACCAGGATCGAGGCTGCACCCTGACCGTGCTCTCCATGGATCCACCCCAAATCCATTCTCGGCTGCTTATTTCCCGGAGCAATGCAAACAGGGCTGAGCCTACCCTTCCCAAGCATGAAACAGGAAGAGTTAACCTCGTGCGAGGAGCCTCTCCAACCCTGATGGGAATATGCAGGAGAGATGTTTGCTTGACAAACTCCCAAGCCTTCCCATGTTAGCAGAGCTCCCCCCGACAGGTCCACCTGGAGTATTCCCACTCTTGCTGAACAGGGACTACCTATCAGTTACTCCGTGACACCGGCACTTAGCCCTCATCTTTACCCGCTCGCTCACTCTCCCGAACTGGACGGCTTCGTTACCTAGCACTTCCCTTGATTGACCCGCACCAGCTACAAATAAAAAATCTATGAAGCAAAGCTGCATTAAATCAATGAGCCAATGTGCCTGCTGCTAAGATAAGCACAGCTACCAGGGTCTCTCGCTTCGTCATTAGTGCTGTAGGATTCTCAGAGCCAGAAAACCCAGGGAGACTCATTAGGAGAAGAAGCACTTCTGGCTGGATTTACTGAGTGTCTCTCTCCAGCCCTGACGCTCCCCTTTCTCACTGCAGGAAGCCCTGCCCTTGCTCTGATCTGTTATGCAGCGTGCAGAGCCCATAAGGCTTTCAAAAATAACATGCTATTAAAATAGTTTTAATCAGAATTCCTCCAGCCAAGACACAGCAGCCAAAGATCCTGCTGTCTCTGGCAGAAAAGGAGCCCAGAGAAATTAAGTGATGATGGGAAAAGAAATATATTGGCGTCTTCAATCACTTCCTCCCAGTAAGACGTAACTGGAGTTTTTGTCCTGGGTTGCAAGTCCAGAAGGGGAAGGATGCTCCAGTCGGATCAGGAGACCTGCAATCAGTTCCTACCTTTGACATGGACTTCATCTGTGATTTTGGGCAAGGCACCACCTCTGTGTGCCTCCGGTCCCCATCTAGGAGACAAAGGTATTAATGCTTCCTTCTCCCCCCTTTGTCGGCGTGTCAAGTTGGGCTGCAAACTCTCTGGGGCAAGAGACATACACCCAGCTCAAGAGGGCTCTTTCTTTCTAATATCAGTAATGATCCTGAAAAGACTTCTGCACAGCACGCTTCAAAAAGCTAAATCTGGATGAAGCTCTTCCCTAGGCTGCAAGGAACAATTCTGCGTTGGCCGAGGTCTTCGGCCTGGGGGTGTGTCATCTCCACCTCGCTGGTGGAAATCAGTGAGGTTATAACCTGCTTGGAAGTTATGGCATTTAGAGCTGCCATAGTCTCATTTCTCAGCAGCTAAGCAGGGATAGGCTCAGGCGGGCTGTAGATGGGAGATCTTCTAGGGAAACCCAAGCTGGTTCAAGGGGTGATGCTGTACCTTGGAAGATGATATTCTTCCTTCAAGAGCTACAAAGAACGAGCACACCAGCATCACCGGGTTAGCGGAGATGGTAAAGGAGTCAGCAACTTGACAGCCAAACAAGAAACGTCCTTTTTGGGCCCAATTCTGCCTCCAAATCAGAAGCAACTGCAAGGCTGCCATTGGCTTTGACCCTCTGTTGCTTGCTGCCGTTGGGTGTGCAGCACTCCAGGCTACCAGATGGGCAAGGCAGTGTTTCACATAAAACTTTTCACAAGTGTAGATGACAGCACAACGCACAAGGCAACAGGGAGCCAGTCTCAACGGAGTCACCCCCTGTGTAAAACTAGCATCGGCAAGATCTAAAGCAGACCTCCCGACTTTGGGATGAATCATGAACCGAAATCCTGACCACTTGTGTTCCTCGCGTGAGAATATAAAAGCTCGTCTCTGTTCTTGGCGGAAATCCAGGTTCGGTAATTACATTTTGCTTACCTAAATTCCCCCTGTTAGTTCAGCTGGATATGATATTCTTCATCGTGTCCTCTTCTGTAACATTGCTGCATGCGGTTATACAGCTCGACTCATTCTAGCACTGGTCCCTCTATGCAATTATGTCAGATATGGGATATAAAGACAACAGGGGATACGGGAACTTTTGGCTGAAGACACTGGAGCATCCCCTATTCTTCTGAAAAGAGCCCTGAAATCTTGAAAGTCAAAGCAGACCTGACAGGCACTCCATTTTTAAGGGCCCATCTGAAAGACAGAGAGAGTAAAATTCATGGACCTCAATTTGTCTGTCAGAGGCTGCTGAAGGGTTGACACTCCCAGGATTTTAACCTGTGGTTGCCAGGAGTTGAAGCCTTTCAGATAAAAAGGCTGTAACTCTAAGCCATCTGATTTTGGCAGGGAGATAAAAAGAAAAGGATATTTCACCCATCCAATAGCTCTCAAACCCTTCAAACAACATAACAGAAAATCCCTACAGAAATCAGTCTTTGCTGAAAATCTTGTATCGGCTTCCCAAAATGCACGATCAACCCCTTTCCCCCAGAATGCTGCTAGACCAAACATTTCAAAAACGGACACGGATTTCAAGAGCCTTGATATGTATGTGGGCAGCTTAACACACCAAGGCTTTGAGCACCGACAGTGTCTATTGACTGCTGTTGGGTTTACAGGGACTTCTGAGAAGTCAGATGTTTGCAGCTGGGCACCCCCCAAAAGATGAAAGCACCGCATAATCAGAAGCTACATCTTAAAACGTTGGCCCAAGAGATCTGAAAAGGGACCTCCAAGCAGTGACGGACCTAGAATGGGGGCAAGCTAAAAGTCACCTCCACGCCGAGTTGTTCAGGTCTTTGCAACCTGTTTCATTGAGACAAACATGGCATTTGAAAGCGATTTGAAAAATGGGCTACTAGATGGCACGTGTATTAAAGTCTCCTAGCTGTTAGGGATTTATTGACATTTCCATCATGGAGTGTTCACTGGGAGATTAAGTATCTGGCACTGTTTTAGCCTGAGCCTGATTTTTCTACAACTGCATTGATGTTTCCCATCATTGCTCGACTTCCTTAGTTGTATATAAAACGGAGAAATATTTCTTACAGAAGAATACAAATAGTCCCAGCCCACTGGGGCATTTCTGCTTCTCTTTAAAAGGGAAGAGAATGAAATTAGGAGGCACTGCCCCAGCCTGTGCTTCCTGCATGTGAGACTTGAGGGAAAAGGATAAGGCTGGAAGAAAACCCTGGCGCCCACCCCTGTTCAGCAGAAAGGAAAGCATCGCTGGCTATTGCCCATTTAGACTTTGGAGAGCAAGGAGGGGGATCTTCAGTCCTGGTAAAGGAGGGCTGGAAGAGAGAAGTTAGTACCCTTTCTGCTGCTGCTCCCCAGGGATGCTGTGCCATGCGTGGTTGCATGGTCCTTGGTAGCACACGCTCAGTGGGAATGCAAGGCCAAGCTGTCTTGTGACACACTGACTCACACCAGCTTATGCTGTGCCTCAAGCAGATACCTTAGGATATCCCCGTGTAGCGTGCAGAGATCACTGTGTCTCCCCTGAAATCCATCTTGCATTTTTGGCAGGATCTCCTTGTAAATCCCCAAGATCTCTGTAATCCCCTCCTTGCCCCTTCTGATGTCCAGTTGTCCCAGCTCGGGCTCCTCCTGCCATCCTCCAGGATCTGTTGCTCTCATAAACCGATCATGACTCCGGTTTTTTCCACCAAGGCCTCACCCCCTCTCCAAACCTCCTCTTTTCCTCCAGAAACTCCCTCGTTTTCCTTCTACCTCTGACACCTTCCTACACTGCTATTTCCAAGCTGGAAGGAAAAGGCCTGCTCTATACTTCAAAGTGCTGCTGTCATATCACACCCATAAGCAACACAGCTTTTTACCAGTAAAAGCCCTGGTGCAGATGCAGCTATCCCAGCAAAGGAAGCCTTCTCCCAGTATAGCTTGTTCTGTTCAGGGAACTGGATTAAGCTGTTTTGCCAGCAGTTTAGCTGCAACTCTGCTATAGCCAGTATCCTTCTAAATGTAGACAAGGCCCAAAGTTAGCTCCACTTTTGTAGATCTAGTACCAGCCTAGGTCCCCACATATAACACGGTGATCATCAGAGAGAAGGCAGGGCTGAGCTGCACCTTGTAGGGGGATTGATAGGGTAACTATCAATTTGACTGGTCTCCGAGCCACTAGTCCCTGGCATTCATGCCGAGCAGGGGGCTGGCCTAAACGACCTCTGGAGGTCTGTTCCAGCCCTACTTTCCTACGATCCTATGTTCTGAGTTTGAAGACTGATTGGCGAACAGCTACCAGATTAATGAGTAATTAATTGCTTTCAACTTCTCACAGACATGAAGACTAGATTCCCATCCAGTTATAATTAAACACTTGACATCATAATAATTCAGCCTATTAAACTTTTCATCTGTAAGCATTTTACAGCTAGCCCCATTTTACAGATGAGGATGTGGAAGCACGAGGCATCACATGGCTTGCCCAAGGTGACCCTCCAGGCCAGAGGCAGAGCCTAGGTCTCCGATTCCCCACTGCAGTGCACTATCCATTAAGCCACACTATTTCACGTGCTCTTTCTTCCTCAACCTCCTGTTGCCTTTCTTTCCTCTTTACCTCACCAGGTTCCCCAAGTGCATCTGTCTCTTAAACTAGATCATCTCTAAGTCAGTCACTGCCTGTACATCTGTGCACTGGATGACACCGATCACAATGTCACTGCTAAATAACCATCTGCCTCACATGGAGAAGGAGCATTTACTGTGAAGTGTTGACAATAGTAATGAATGTTTTCTTCTGCCACACACAAATTGCCTGAACGAAGTACTGGAGGATATAAAGAACAAGAAACAGAGAGATGACTACACCGCAGCTCTGAACTCTGAATGCAAACTTACTCCAAGTCCAGGTGTGATCCGAGCTGGGGTTTTGTCACCACGTGTATGGCCATGGGGCATTTGTACACGCCACGTTTTTTGCCCTTTCTTGCACCCGCACAACGTGACTCTTTGCACAAGCGGGTTTTCCAGATGCTTGAAAAGTCTTTCTGGTGCATTAAAGTAAAACTCCTCGGATGCAGTTTAGTTTGGCTCACCACAAATGAAAGCATCGCATCCATAAATCGCTAACTGCTCTTCTCTTTGCTTTGTTCACAGGAAGTGGCAGGGAGAGGCTGTGGGACGTGTCTAGTTCACCTCCTGGCGAGATGTGGCCCCACTCGCACCAGCAGTTCTGCAAACATCCGTGTTTTGTTTCAAGGTTGGGGTTAAACACGTGGGACAGTTCCACCGCACCATGCCCCATGCGACCAGGCCCCATCTCCGTACGGAAAAAAGATTTCATAGACATTAGGGCTGGAAGGGACCTCGGAAGATCATCGAGTCCAGCCCCCTGCCCAAAGGGCAGGAAGTCAGCTGGGGTCATAGGATCCCAGCAAGATAAGCATCCAAAAAGGGGGAAGTCAGAAGAAAAAGATAAAACTGGGAACTAAAACCATTTCATCGGCTGGAAGCAGCGAGATAGTCCCTGCAACATTCAGTGCAAAATACCCACCCCGGACCTCTAGCTGTTTCTCTGTCTCATATTTAAAGGCCTCAGTAACTATGCTGGGAAAAGCTCCTGGAAGAGGATGGGACCGGAGTGGAGAGCTTAAAGGTGTTTGTTGACCAGGCAATCACAAAGAAGACTATTCAAGTGAAAAAGGCCAACTTCCAAGGTTTGGAGTGCCAGGCATCTGGACACAAGATACCCATAGCCTGCCAGAAATGTAGTCTGTTGTGGTATGCCCTTTTGCTTTCCTTTGACATTTTGGGCCAGGTCCCCAGCTGAGATCAATCAGCATAGCTGTACTGGCATCAGCAGAGTTATGCCAATTTAGACTGGCTGGGCATCTGGCCTTATAGTCCTACAATAAAAAAATTCTATCAGCTGCTGAAAATGTATCCTGTTACCATCCATCTCATGCAAAGAGCTTGAAATGCTTTTTGAATTTGCCTTAGCCATGCTCATGGTTCTGGTCTCTCTCAATCCTTCCTTCCTGCCTTCATCTGTTTATTTAACAGAAGGCATTTTCTTGTCCTTGGATGACATGCTCACCAATTTGGAGGTAAGAGCATTATCCAACACAGCTTCTGACTCTGAAACAAGCCCTTCTTGCCTTTTGCTGCTTCAACCACTGTATCTTATATCAAGTCTGATTTCAGAAATGTTATTTCTTCTTCACTTCGGTCTTTCTTTCTCCGTTTCCATCCGTAGCTTAATACTTCAATACTTGCACTGGACAATGCAGTCGTGTTTTGTGTCATTGAAGAGAAAAAGCTGCAATTATGCTGCTTGTGTGCACGGCCATCTACATATGCAAAAGTGACATCCGCGGGGGGGAAGATGCAGGTAATTGCAGCAGGAAGCATCCGGTCATGGTTGCAACTTGGGATCTGCAAGCACCATGACCTGTTTTGCACATTCCCGTGCACAGGGACCCACCTGAAAATTGCTATAATGGCAGGGACTATAGGCTCACTCATGACTCGACTGAACTCCCGTTGAAGCGAATCGATGTCTGCTCAGTTTTAAATGGGAGAAAGACGGAGCACTTGGGCAGCCAATTTTCAGCGAGCCTCTCTTTGGATGTCCAGTCTATTACTCTCAAATGACTGCCGTGAGCCCTATGAACTCCTTTCGTGTTAAAATTGCCCATGCCACCCCCACCACAATCACAGGCGTGGAAGCTCGATGCTTAAAGCTGCACCAAGACAGGCCTGAAACATCACAGCTGGTGGGAGGAGACAATCTGCTATGCTGAGAAAGTGCCTGTTATATCAGCATCGTGATAAGGCAGCATATCCTTAACTCGCCTGTTTATCAATAATACATCAGGAGTATAAATACCTGGACTGCCCACCTCTGCACCGCAGCCTTTTTTACCAGGGGTCTATTTTGGACAAGGGAGGGGAGTGCAATGGGGAGCAGTAGGTGCATGGGATTAGCTGTATGCAGAAACATAATTTTTCAATTCTGGAGCTTTAATCATGGTACATCAAGTCCCCGAGGAGATAAAAGCCACTTTAACTGTCAACTCCAATCCTGTGCATATGAAGACAAACTCATCATTATATAAACATGGCCAAGGAGATGAAAGAATGACCTGTCATTCCAGAATCACTTCCCCAGCTGTCAGTCAGCACCTGATGGACATTATGAGCTGACGGCTCCCTAAAGGTTTCAGTCAGAGTGAGTTGGAGCCAGGACCAGAGAGGAGCAAAACCTTTACAACCAGCAAGGGAACTTCGTGCCAACCCAAGGAGAGTGCAGGTGGAGCAGATCCCTACAATGCACCAAACATGCAACAGTTACAGCGTAATGCAGCAAGTCAGAGACACACGAGGGCCAGTCACGTAGGAGAATTAAAAACATTAAGGGCAAACTACTTGTGCACCGACTTCAGTGGGGGCAGGATTTCCCAAGCCCTGTCCCCTTCTAGTCACCCGACTGCAACCTTTGAATATGAGTCCAGGAGCTGAAGCTCAGCCTAATGACGAGTTTGAGTCTGCTGCCCGGTGGTCTCCGGCTTCAGGGTTTGGGTCCCTGTTGCTGCCGATTGATGCAGAGTCACAAATGTCTTATTTCCCTGGGGACCCTGCTCCTCCCTCCTCTGGAGTTAACAGGGTTGGGGGGCCCTGTTACACAGCCCCCGGGGCTCAAAAGTCACGAGTCGGGACCCCTTCCCCAAAAATTCATGGGATTAAAAAAAAATAATGCTGTAGCCACTACAACGCAATACACATCGATGGTTTAGAAAATAAGACAGATGGCTTATAATTCACAGTAAAATAGTCAAACCACAAATGGGATTATTAAAATCAGTCTAAAATAATTTCAATCACCCTAGAATAAAGTCGTTTCCATTCATACATTTCAATGAATGGGGTCCCTCTTCCCCCTCCACAATCCTGGAGGATGGTACCTTTGCCTGCTCTCCTCCCCACTTCGGGGTATTGGAGCGTCTTTCTACCTTGTAGCCACGCTCCACCTCCCTCCACAATGCAGAAAGGAACAGAAGA
>NW_005841880.1:2744030-2747569 GCF_000455745.1 Alligator sinensis
TGGGACTGGTCTTCAACCCCAAACTTAGCCCCCCTATGCCTCTTCCCAATTTGTAGGGGCTGGGCCTGCCTCGCCTTCCCCTCCAAACATGGGGTAAAGGACTTGGCCATCTTTCCATCCCTTCGTTTCCCAAACACCTCCTGCGATGGTGCTGCCCAGTCCTACCAGCCTGGTGAATCTGGTGCCATCACCAGCCAAAGCCTGCCACCCATGGTGATGCCAATATGGCCAGCTGGTCCCCAGTGAACATGGGACATGTGGTGCCACCATCTCCATGCGCTTGTTGGAAGCTCTGCTTCGCTGACTCTAGAGCCTACAGCTCCATGCCCCGCTGGGGAGGAAAGATGTGGGGAGCTGCTGAGCACGAGACCAGGGCTGTCCTTTAAGGATCCAAGTCACCAGGAGAGTCCCCATTAGGAAGAAGAATGGGGCCATCCTGGGAAACAAGGATGGTCTGGACAGAGCGTCCTTTCGGGCTGCTCCGACTTTCTTCTGGAGGCACCTTTCCATAGAAATCTCATCCCTTTTCCATTTGGATCCTAAACTTAAGATTAACCCCCCCACACACACCACTACCACCCCCTCCCCCCACAGTATCTAATGGCTTTGCAGGGCTAGTTCAATAAGTATAAAGTAAATTGCATTTCTATTGCACCTTTCATCCTAGGATCTCAAAGTGCTTTACAAGCGTTCATTAATTTAGCTTGTAAATAACTTTCACCTCTTAGGTGGCTATGTAGCAAGAGTGTCTTACAAACGGGTAGACGGACGGGTAATGATTTGGTCAAGGTTGTGCAGCAGGTCGGTGGCAGAATCAGAAAGAGAGCCCAGGAGCCCCGATTCTTCTTTACTTGCCGTCATACCGACTCCACCTTATTTATATTGCAATAGTGTCTGTGGGCCTCATGTGGGTTCTGAGTCCCGTGGCGCTGGACAAAGATGATAAAGTCCTTATTGCAAGGTGATGAAGAGGAAGATAAAGCAGCCGGGATTTCTAGAGGCACTGCTAGTTCCCACCGACTTTCAGAGGGTCCTAGCTTGGAGACCAGACCCTAGCGATCTGAACCTCGGCTTCCAAAGAACGGAGGATGCTTGAAAAACGTTGATCTTATCGACTTCCGTACCAGGTCGCCCAATGAGCCAGTGAACTTGAATCCTGCTCTCCGCTCCCCACTTCGGCCGTTCGAGTCTGCTCTCCACCTACGGCTGAGCCCCAGAGTCCCAATTCAGCTGCTTCCCCAATTTCAAAGGATTGTGCCCCAGAGATTCAGCAGTGTCTGCCTGTGCAGTGGATTAAATGTCCTCTCACCTGATGAGGACCCACTCAGACAGGCCTCATCCTCTTTCAGCCGCTGCCGATCCCTCTTATTGGTATCAGCAGCGTGGCTCGGCGTCCCCGAGACCAAGAGAAATCCTACCTGAGATGGGGGAAGCCCAGGCAGCGCATGTCAGGAGCTGTTAAGGCGCATGACATATTGAGGGAATTAAAACACATTTAGGGAAATCTCCAAATAGTTTTTCAGCTTTAAAGAATAACACTGACTGTCTCAAGCTGTGGTAATGTATTCAGGCAACACAACTGAGTCAGAGCTAATTGAATTTAAAAGCAGGTATTACATCTGTGCCTTCGGAGCGAGTACACTGCGAAAAAAATCACTTCGGTGATGAAGTGTTTTACCCAACTACTACTTAATCTCTTTACATAGAAAGCAGAATTAACCCTGCTGTGAAGCCTTCATTAAGGAAACCAAATGAAGTTACCTGGTGAGGTTCAAATTTGCTGGAGCTGCAAGAGGTAGAACTTAAGCAGAAGTTTCTGAAATCCAGAGAGACTTGTTTTTAAGCAGGAAAAAAGATCCCCAAAGTGGTTTAAACCAGGTCACTTATCTGGGTCCCATTTCTCTGCAAATCTGAGAGGAAGCAGATACCTCCACCCCCGTGTGCACATATATGTAGATCCTTTCTGACATACTTCCCCAATAATTTGCCTTTCTTTCCTTCAGCATGTAGGGAGCTTTCTAGTCTATCCTCACCCTTTCCCAGTCTCACCTGTCTCGCTCTTCTCGCCAATTAAAGAGACTCTCTCTCCACGAAAGGCAATGAAATGAGTGAAGAAATGCAACCATAGAGAATAAAAAGACATAAATAAGTAGCGCCCTCTCCAGTCCCTTAATACAACGTGGCTGCTGCAGCTGGCACGGGGCAGCTGAAACAAGCCTTACATCTTCCAGTGTCTTTTCAAAACCTTCTCCAAAAACGTCCTTCCTCCCTTGCCCTTGGGGTTGTTAAAGGGGTTTGAATCCCAGGCCATCTGCTGTAAAACTGCAAGCCACTATCACCGTAAGGAAGAGGGCAAAAAATCTACCGGCCTGACGCTCTCTTCGAGAGGAACAAAGACCCACATCCTCCTCCCGCAGGTTACAATTTACACCTCTTATGTCCACTCTGCTATTATTTGACTCTGTGGCACGCTGCGACAGATCACCGGGAAAAAAAAAAGACACCAAACAGAAGCTTAAATTCGGCAACCTATACTCATGTTGAATAGTGCCGCTCACTTGAATGGCATTATTCATGCAAGCTGGCGTGTCTCGAGGTAAAAGCTGCTGAATGAATGGGATCCTAAGGCTGCATAGAAAGCCTGATTTCAACAGAAGTGGCGCAGAGTTTAGGTGTTAATAGCCTTCCCTGATCTGTTCTAAAAATTGGCTGATGCACGGACTTGCCTCTTTCTGAGAGCTCAAAGAGTAAAAAGCCCAATCAGGGGAGCAATATAAGGAAACATGCAGAAGTGGGAAAATGGACCTAAATCTCAGGATGAGAGCTGGCAGGCAAGTGCCCAGTGCTGCTAGGGATGCGAACTGGGTCCTGGGCATTTACTGCAAGCTCCAAACAATTAGCTAAACCGGGCACTTCAGCACCTGTCATTATAACTCCCCTCCCCGCCACTGGAGAACATCTCCAGGGACTCACCGAGCCTCCTTCTCCGAGCTCAGGACCGGAGAGGGGTGGACTGGATGTCACCCAAAGTCATTAGCAGATATTCTGGCAGATCAACGTTTAGGGGCCTGTTATTTGTCATTCAAGACTCGCACGACCCATGGGATTCATGAAAATCCTTGGGGAGCCTCTAAGTGTTTCGTGAATTTTAAGCGCAGGCAATTGATTGCACCTCCAGAAATCTGCACCGGAAAATGAGCTGTTTGTCATTCATTCATTTAGTCTTTATGGGGAAAAAAAAACAGAAAAGAAAAAAAAAAGTGTCATTTATCCAATTAGGGGTTTGGGTTATAGCCGTGTTGGTCTAAGGACATAGGCAGACAAGGTTCCTTGGGTGAATTTGATATCTTTTATTAGACCAACCCAAACCATTCATCCAATTAGGGAGCAGAAACAGTGCCTGGTAATTTCGGTGCCCTGAAACACACAACTAAGGAAGGGCAACCAGTCAAGAGACCAGCATGAAAGCAAATTCTGCCCTTCACTGGAACTGGCCAACACTTGCAAACAAGAAAAATGTTCAGAGACTTCAGGAGTGA
>NW_005841880.1:2747587-2760174 GCF_000455745.1 Alligator sinensis
AAGGCAGGGGCCTGGGAGAACAGGGTAGCTGCCACTGACTGACCATATGACCAGGAGCAAGTCCCTTTGCCAGCCAGTGCCTTTGTGCCCGTCTGCCAGATGCCGATAACACCTTGCATTGCAAATGCAAAGCACCTCAGCATTTATAACAGGAGCCCAGAATGACCATCATCAGCAAGGAATAATTTCAGCAGCTTTTCTGCAACAGAGAGGCCAACTTACTGAAGTGTGAGAGAGTCCAGAGAAGAGCCACTCGTATGATTAGAGGCCTGAAGAACAAGCCACATGAAGAAAAGCTGACAGATATGGGACTGTCTAGAAAAGAGAAGACTGGGACAAGCCTAGAAAAGAGAAGACTTTGGGGGGATTTGGTGGTAGCTTACAAATATATCAGGGGAGAGCATCAGCAGCTCAGCGAACTAGTCACCAAAGCGCCCCAGAGGAAAACCAGGAGCAACGGGTCGTAAACTCCTCAAAGAAGGTTTCCGACTGGATATAAGGAAAAACTTCATGGTTCATGTGACCAGACTCTGGAATAAACTCCCAGGCACCTACCCTGGAGATCTTCCAAAAGGAGACTGGATGCACCCCTCGCTGGGGTTATTTGACCCCCGCTGTCTTCCCTGCCCAGAGCAGGGGGGCTAGACCCAATGATCTCACAAGGTCCCTTGTAGCCCTAAGCTTCTGTGAAATACTAATTGCAAAAACCTCAATTCCTATCAATAAGCCTCATCATAAAACTCTGCCAGCCCACATTTGCTGAGAAATCGCACGGTCTGCAGTTACACCAGGATAAAACTGGTGTACGCAGAAAGGAGGTTCAGGCCTTCTACGTCTGGTTAAGAAAATATCCAGGAAAGGAATACCTAAAACACTCCTAACCTTTCATGCCAGTAATTAAACTTCTATTTTCAATTTCAGTAACTTTATTAACAGAAAAAGGCACTATGTACCAGCGTTGCCAAAGTCAATAAATCAAGTGTGTTATAAAAGCAGCGCAGGAGATGCTACATTGCCCGTGTTCCATTAACGCTTGTTGCAATTTTCTGACTTAGATGAAAATGGATATTATCATAATAATAAAGCATTCTGTACTCAGGATCTTAACGCGCCTTCATAAACATTAATAATGAAGCTTTCAGAACTCCAGTGCGTCAGGGGAGGGAGGGGAACGTATCACTGCACCCATTTTACAGATGGAGAGAGACAAAAAGAAAGAGAAAATGAGCACCAAGACCCCAATTATTCTAAAGCTGGCTGCTTAAAAAAAGTTAGGCCCCGACATTCATTTTGAGGCTGGAATATGTATTTATCTTCCCCATTTTAAGCACCCAGGTATGAAAATGTTGATCTTAAATTGGTTTACTTCCATTGAATCATTCATTCAACAGGATCAGTTTGGTTTGCCATTTGCTAAGTGTGTGTTTGTGTCTAAGGATTCACATAGAGATCTACCTGTGCCTGTATGTATAGAAGTATATCGCTCTGGTAGCTATAATAGACAAATACTCCTCAAGCATTTATGGGTTTATTCTTACAACACTTTGCAAAATAGGCTACTATTACTGGGAGAAGACTGGCAGAGGTGAACTAACTTGCCCCAAGTCACACAGGGCATCCATGGCAGAGGCAGAAATTCAGCCCAAATCTCTTGAATCTCATCCCAGTGCCTTAGCCACAACACCGTGCCTCCTCTGCTCTTCTGGCAGCCACTCAGCACACAAAGGATCTATAAAACCCCATGGTTAAGTGAGCTAGTCTGCGATATCCCTCCCTCCCCACCAATAAATTTCTCCCAGAATGCCTCTCTTTGATAGCCCCACATTAAAGCTGATAATTACAGCAACAATGTTGGGATCATCTCATCTAAACTTCCCACTGGAGGGACAGGAGGAAGGAAGCTCTGCCATTGCTCACCTAGAGTGCCAGCCACTCCAGCCTTTAATGAATGCCTCTTGTGCTCCGATGCTGATACATCGCAGTGTGAAGAAGAAACCTTTAATCAAGCCGTAGAAATGCATAATGAAGGTCTGGAGAAGGGAAAAAAAAAAAAAAAATCATTTAAAAGCCTGGTGCCAGACCTTCTATTAGTCCTGGGAAGAAAAGTCCCTTTTCCCATAATCCCCACCAGTAAAACTAAGAAGTAAATAAATTTCACTGAGCCTTTAGAAAATGCTGTAATTGCCTTTGTGGTCTAATTGCTCTTGGTTTTACAGCCTCATTTCTTGCCATAAAGCAAGTCCCACTTTTTATGCTTTTTCCTTTGCGGAGGGTCTATGATTATTTTTCTAATTGGCTTTGTGCGTTGATCTCTCCCAAATCCCCCTGGGGGACCCAATCCTGCAGCCCTTACTCAGGCAAGTGGCCTCACAGTCATGACTCACAGGAGTAAGAGCTGCAGAAGTGAAAGGGCAGTTCGCTCTTTTGTGGCCACGCGCCAGGTTTTGAAATGGGTCATATCGCAAATGGGGAAGGTGGAGAAGGGGGTGGCTCACACCAACACGTAGCGCTGGCTGCAGATCAAGGCACGTGCCCTTTTACAGCCTCTCCTTTCAGTCACAGCCATCTCTATCAGCTGGACAGCTTCCTTTTAACGCTTCATTTTTCAGCCCTGAGCCTTTCGGAGAAGTGGCACCACGGCGTGTGCACGCGTCAAAAAAGTTCGCCTTCCCTTCTGCTCGCCCATCCATGACACCTTAGGCACATAGGCAGACAAGGTTCCTTGGGTGAATTTGATACCTTTTATTAGACCAACCCAAATGGTTGGAGAATATTTATTAAGCAAGCTTGCACCCTTGCAAACCAACTGAGTTCATAATGTAAGACCATAAGCATGTGCTACAGTGCTTTCCTGTTGGGAGTTTAAGTGATGACTGCAAGCTACTCCTGTTTGGAAACAGTAATAAAGTGTGCCCCATCATGTCTCCTAGAACCAGTCAAAGCCTTCCCACCATGCACAGCCATGCATAGAAATATAAGTATGCATGCAAGTACCTTCACGTGTGTTATGGATAATTCACGTATCCATTCAGGTATGTCCTGGAGATCTATCTATATGCATAATGAGCTTCAAAAAACTCCCATTAGTGAAAATCTGGAGTGGCTATATTGAAGCCAGTGGTGTAAAACAGATGCAAGTGAATTCCGAGTCTGGCACCAACATAGATACTAATACCAACGGCAGGACAAATTTTTTGCTTTTTAAAGTGTATACCCTTGCAAAACTGCATGCCCCCAGTTAAATTCTCCTCTCCGTTACAGTGCTATAAAACCTGGAGTAATTGAGCTGAGGTCATTACTGCTTGCTAACGGAGAGATTTTGGTCCACTGTGTGCACAGAGGAGGTATATACAGAGCAGTACAATACGGCACACATGAAACAAATACGTGGATGCTTAGGGCGACTGTACTTCCTTTCATGACTGCAGGGAAAGTGAAGATCTAGATACAAGATACTATCACTGGGAACTTAGTAAGAGGATATAAGAAAACAAAACCGCGCAAAAAAGATTAAAAAAAAGCTGCATCATCTGCAACCCTTTTAATAACCCTCTTATTTCAAACAGCAGCAGCATCTACTAGCTAGCTCTCCAGAACAGCATCCCTATTTGTTTTCTGTTTGATATACAACTGCAATAGGAAGCCATGCATGAAGTTTATTAAGCCTGGGTAATTTTCTATCGGTTCTTCGTGCTATTGATTTCATCTGTACAGTTATCTAGCTCTGCCTGAACCTGAAAAGTCATTTACCAAAAAAAAAAAAAAAGCGCATTTAATTTGTCAAAAAAATGCAACTATTATGGGATGTAAAGTGTCACTATTTGCAATGTGTTAACAACAGGCCTGGAATGAATGAACCAGAGATAAACATCTTATTAAGCAGACTTTCAAGATACAAAAAGGTAAAATGTATGGAGCAATTTGGAGCGAACCAGGACACAGGTCCAGATCTCAGCTTCATAGTTCAATCCTCTTTCTCCAAGGTGACTCCTGAAGGCTGGATCTGCTTCCTCTCTGTTACACCAGGTTTAACACGGGGCCAGCTCACCGCTGTCCAACTGTCATAGCCATGTGTGGACATGCTTCTAATTTCTGCCTGGGCATGCACAAGTAAAATCAGACTTCGTGACTTGATGCACTGAATCTAGGGAAGGATCGGGGCCTGCCTCACGTCCCACTCCAGCATGAAAGCCTGATAGTGCGACATAAATGCTTATATGTCTAATACTTACAGACTGGGTCAAGTTCAGAAGCCTCCCCCCCAGGTCACACCGAGCCTGCAAAGCTTTTTGATGGCCACTACGTCCGCCAGGAGGTTGCAGGACCCCACAGTCCTCACGTTCCTTGGAAAGGGATAATGTCAGATCCACGCCATGGAAGATCTTTCCACCACCCTGGCATCTCCACCAGTGCATCCCCCATTGACAGGGCTCCTGCAGAGGGTTATGTCTTGTATTATCTTCTCAGATGATCAAAGCACCGTCTTGGAATGGAGTATGGAAGGGTGCGTGGACCATTGCTCCCCCTTTTAATCCACGTATGCTTGAGAAATCCCTGGTGAAAGACAGATGCTAGAGCCAGACACCACTGCACCCCACTTTTAATCCACCTATGCTTGAGAAATCCCTGGTGAAAGACCAAACCTAGAGCCAGGCTCTAGACAACAGCTCTGAGTCCTGATCCAAACTTTCCCAAAGATCCTGCAGGGCCTAGATGCCAGCTTTCAGGTCGGGCTCATCCCTAATAAATGCACCAGATCTATCATATAGCTTGCACAAAAATCGCCCTGTGGGAACATTTACACCATACTAATTAACTAAGAAATCAAAATGTATTAGTCTCATTTACAATGTTCTCCTGTTGCCGCTCCTTGTCAATCACCGTGACTGACACAACCTGCCTGTCTCCTGTGACAGGCACCCAAGACGAGTTAGCCCTACAACTCTTCCCCTTTCTCTTTTTGCCCTGCCATTGCTAGATGCATCTCTGCTTTGCCAAGTCCTGGGTTTTCTCATGATTTTCAGGGCAGGGGGGTTCTTAATTTAAAGGCCCAGTCACACCAGTGCTGCTCCAGGGAAGACAAGTGGATCACTCTGCCGAGTAGGGAGACTTTATCCCAACTGAGCGTGGAAAGGCAGAAGTACAGCTGCAGGCTGTAAGAGGAGTTGCTGGGATGACATTGCTAGGTGGACACAGTCCAATTCCTACTGGACAAAATCCATCATCCTGCTCTAACTGGCTCCATCTTTGGCAAGCCCAGCAGCAAGGCCAAGGATAAGAGGGACCTTGGAGATTTCGCTCTTCGACTCAAACGCATTCCACCAGATCAGGGTTGACCAGCATTAAAGAGAGAGTGTCAAAAGACTTCTCCGACCCCAAATGTGTGGGCAAAGAACGAGAACTTCCCGGTGCCCGAAGGCCTCTGCAGCTTTCATAATATCCATCTCCGACAGCGCTTTTCAGCTGTAGCTACCAAAGTATTTTATGAAGGTCATCCAGATCAACAGCCCTCCTGTGCAGATGGAGAAACTGAGGCACAAAGTGGAAAGTTGTCTCTCTCGAGGCCACCCGGAAAAAATAAATACATCAGTGCTGGGAAGTGAACACAGTATTCCCGAGTCCTGGCGCCGCGTACCATTCACCAGGCCTCCCTGCCTCTCTCCACTGACTGCTTCATCTCTGCCACCAAGGTTTTAGCCTGAAAAACATCATTTTGAATAAAAGAAAGCCTTCCTCAAGTGGCATCCATCCATCCTCCTTCCAAGGATTTTACCTTTGTCATCAGATTGCAACGCACAGATCCCTCCTCTCAGCCTCGCATTTGCTCCATGGCTTCTCATAAATGGAGGAGAACAGCTTCCACTGAGCAAACAATGCAAATGTATTGGTTTTGTGTTGGGAAGACGAGCAAGATCCAGCAGAAGGAACTGAATGCAGGAGCCCCAAACTGCAGGCAGTTGTTGATCTTTTCCAGGTTACTGGATCCATCAGAGGTCCGTGTTATGGTTATAATTATATT
Organism: Alligator sinensis; assembly: GCF_000455745.1. NCBI lineage: Eukaryota > Metazoa > Chordata > Crocodylia > Alligatoridae > Alligator > Alligator sinensis. Next base: position 2,753,607 of record NW_005841880.1, read on the forward strand.
ACCAGTGGACATATTTAAATATAGTGCATCCACTAGCCAAACAACAGTCAGGCTTCTGGATCAATCCAAATCACCCACAAAGGTTGGCAGGCTGGTTGGATCTCTTCCAACTTGGAATTTGGATGCATAGCTGTAGACAGGCTTTGGTGCAAAGAGGAGGTTTTTAGACCTTTGCGGGGCTCCCTGCACCATTTCCTCCGTTTTTGTGCAGAAGAGGGGAGAGAGAGAGAATAGCAAACTTCATTTTTACTGTTCCATTGTGAGTCAGCGAACGCACCCCGGCACTTCCCAAAGAGCTAAGGAGCAGCCCCATGGCTGTGACATTTGCGATGCATTAAGTTTAAACATTTTCAATAAAGAAAAACAATCCATTCAGACTTGCTTTATGATTCATAGTAATTGCAAATAGAAGCAGTTAATATAATTGTCCAGCTGAGACCAGCAGGCTTGGAACATGTAGTAGTGAGATGTACAATCAAGGAAGGTTGGGAGGGAATTTAAGTGCAGGTTAAGCAAATGCATTACTTTAATAACACACAGAGACAGCCCTTGTAGTTATAAAGAAGACAAAATAAATATTGTACCAGAAATCTACAGAATGGGAGGTTTTATCACCAAGAATTGCCCACTTGGTATTTACTTTCAATTTAGATTTCACAAAAGCTGCACTTGCCATGTTTTTATGTATGGAAGAGAATGACTTGCATTGACAAATGACCTTATTTCCCCATAAGTTTTAAAAGGAAGCCTCAGTTTCTCAAGGAAAAACGATCGCTTCACCGGCATTTGTCCTGGAGGGAGATGTTTGCCTTTTTTTTTTTTTGTAGGAATATAATTCAAAGAGGAGATGGTGCTTTTGCTTTTTGCTCTCTCTATTGGAAGTGGGCCAATCTCTTTGACTTCAAGGCTTCTCCAAATCATGAAGAAAGAGGCATTCAAGCCTCTGCAGTGGGTTTTTTGTCTAAATGTAGCCATCTCACCAACTTCTCAGGTTCTGATGCAGACGGAAGAATAGTAGCTAAGCTCCATGGGTGAAATTCAACCTCAAGCAAAATAGCAGCATGAGATCTATGCCCTTCTCAAGGCCCACTTCAGCTTTCAAAATACACCTGGAGTGGTGCACAGGCTGAATGCAAGCTCTCTGCCACAGGAGAGCAATGCATATGGTCTGAAGTACAACCTGAACTCACTCCACGCCTTGCTCTCCACTATCGGCAGCTAAACTAGGCTTTCTATGGGTACAAGTGCATCAAGACTTAGTGTCTTCTTTATATCACAAAGTGAGGGTTGAGAGGGACCTCAGGGGGTTGCATCTAGGCCAAGGCTCATCCTGCTTTGAGCAGGAGGTTACCTACATCATCCCAGGCAAGGCTCTGTCTAGCCGGGTCTTGAAAACCTCTAACGATGGAGAGTCCACCACCTCTCCCAGTGCTTCACCACCCTCCTAGTGAGAAAGTTTTTCCTAATATCCAACCTCAACCCCCCTTGCTGCAACTTGAGCCCATTGCTCCTTGTTCTGTCATCTGCCCCCACTGAGAACAGTGCAGCTCCATCCTCTTTGCAGCCCTCTGCAGGGAGCTGAAGGCTGCTATTCAATCCCCCTCGGTCTTCTCTTCTCCAGACTAAATAAGCCCAGGCCCCTCAGCCTGTCCTCACAAGTCATGTCCCCCAGCCCCTAAACCATTTTTGTTGCCCTCCGCTGGACTCTCTCCAATGTGTCCACATCCTGCCTGCAGTGGGGGGCCCAAAACTGGACACAGGACTCCAGATGTGGCCTCACCACTGCAGAATAGAGGGGAATAATCACTTCCCTGGACCTACTGGCAGCACTCCTAGAAATGCAGCCCATGATGCCATTAGTCTTCTTGGCAACAAGGGCACACTGCTGGCTCATATTCAGCTTATTGGCCCGTCTCCCCCAGGTCCTTGTCTGCAGAGCTGCTGCCCAGCCAGTCACCCCCAGCCTGTCCCGGTGCATGGGACTGCTCCACCCCAAGAATGCATGGCTCTGAAGTTTCATAAGATCCTGTTGTTTCTTGATGCATCAACTCACACTCCCAGGCCTCCCATCTCAGATGTCCTTTTCCAGTAGAAGGACATGGCTGTACTTCATTTTCCCCATCCTCAGGTTTGGCCAGAGGGCTACATGGCCAAGGATGGAAAAAAAAAAAGTTAACTTGTGCTTGCAGAGAGGTGAAGTCCAAAGAAAATGCAGCCCTTCTCCCACCACGAGCTCATGGTTTGGGGCTCACCAAATCCACAAGGTTTCACTCCTTGATGTGAAGGTGCGTGGGTGCCCATCCTCTCTGGGAGCACCAGCCCAGGACTCCCGGGTAGATACAGCAGGCATCAGGCCCACACTGGCTCTTTCATGCCAAGGCAGACCGCTTGTCCCCCTGCTTTCAGTGCTGGCCCCAACTGTTACCCCTTTGAGCAGGGCTCACCAGTCATCTCTTGCTTTCCCATCCTGACCCTGCGCTTCCTCACCTTCTTCTCCCCAACTCTTCAGAGGCCGCCTACTCCCTTACAGGCTTTGCATCTTCTGGGCACTTTCGAGACAAGAAACAATCCCATGCCATCGAGATTGATACCCCCAGCCTCTACCCACTGCTCTAGGTGCTGGGCCAACACAGAGACAATCCCTGCTCCAATAATCTGAGTAAATTGAGGCACAGAGACCTGTCTATGGTCACATAAGTTAGCAGCAAAAACAGGACCGAAATCCAGTCTCCTGCCTACTAACCCATGCTTCTCTAGTCTCTTCTTGCTTTTTCTTTTCTGCTGTCACTCACCTTACTACAATCCAGGGCTGTCCATCCTCAAGGCGGCACCGATATAGCATTTACCCCTAGTTAGCACCCCCCTTTAATTAACTTGGGCTGGTTCACTCCTAAGCATATAACAGGAATGGACAGCGGGGGCTTGGGGAAGCTACTGAAAGGCATCATCATTTATATGGCTTAACCAAACCCTGGCTCTCCAGAGAAGAACTATAGCACTTTATTTATTAAAAGATATTTCTGAGGGCAACATGTTAAATTAAAGTATCTTGTTCACAGCCTCCTGACTTAATGACATATAAACAGCTAAACAAAACAGAACATTGGCTCATTACAACCATTTATAAAATATTAAAAGGCTTCCAAATAAATTATTCACAGGCACCTTTCAGTAGTTTATGGGGGCAAATTAAGATGCAAAGGATGGAATGGGCTACCTGCAATTCAGGAAGAGAAATACTGGCTCTCAGTAGGGAACTTCTTCGAGGTGTTAGCTGGATTCCCCTTAATCTTCTGCTGAAAGACGGATGTATTAATATTGCTCATTTGCACTGCAGGAGTACCTGAAGGGTGATCTGCACTCTCGCACGAAGGGAACAGCGTACCAAATACAGCCCCCAAAGAGGGCCTGAACAGGATTTAATGGGCGTATGGGATGATGTCTACCCAAGGCCAAGTTTCACCCAGTATTCCCAGTTAGAAAGGGTATGAGAACCGGAGGAATGGTGGGGGCAGAGCACAGGTCTCTCTCTTTCAGAAGCGTCTTACTTTGCATGTCAGTCAGTAGAGCCAGCGCGGCAAAAGAGGCTACACTGCATGGCCTGGGCTAACACAGGCTACCCTCAAACCAGGACAATTCAGTTCCAAACAAGCCCCAATTGGATGCTTTATCATTTCAAATGTTAACCATTAACCACAAGAAAAATGTCAAGGGCAAAATCCATATCTAACTGCCTGGCCCGAGAAGACACATTATAGAGACGTAAGGTCTGGCAGGTTCAGGATGAAGGATTCCCGCTTCCTTCACACTTTGCTGGGTCTTGGAGTGTCAGTGGAGCTATTTCGGCTTCAAGCCTGGAGCATCAGCTGTTTTGAACCCTGCAACCTGAAGAAGGAGAAATGAATCCCTACCTCGGTGTGTGCAGAGGGAGCAAACTCTGCTTAGGTCAGCTCCCCAGACCCTGGGAATCGCACCAGGTCTGCTGCAAGAGCTTTCACCAGGTCCAGAGAGGAACTTCCCATATTCCCAGCTGGAGACTCCACGGGCTCGACTCTCCTCTAATTTACCCTGGTGCAAACTCAGATTAACTCAGTGAAAACCCACGGAGAAGCCACAGACCTATTTTTACTGGTGTAAATAGAAGCGGACAGGCTGAATTCAGAGTTGCATCTCTGCCATGAGGAGCAGAACAAGGGCCTGGACAGTTGGATCAGAGCAAAACCAAGTGAAAAAGACTGCTCTCACAGGGCATTCGTGCTGTACGTTATGCTGCCTGGTCAGAAGCGTCTGGAGGGCTTTGTACTGAAGAAGACTAGGAGACAGGGAGTGTAATTGCAAACTTGCAGAATTGAGCATAAGAAGGTAATAGGATTGCAGTGGCTTTCCAGTAAATGTCATTCCTGTAATTAGGAGAACAATTATTGTCAACCAGCAGAATTCTCCCCTATCTGTCATTTAAGCAATAACAGCCAGAATGACAATTAACACACATGCAGGTGGGTGGCCTTGTTAAAATGCCTCTAAATGGGATCTCCATGTAAGCGAACAAGATAAGCACAGCGGCAGGCTAGGGCCCAGGAAGCAAAGGGAAGATGCCAGGATCCTTCAGCACCGTGGACAGGGATGGAAAGCGCCTTTTTCCGGAGAGAGACCTGGGGTTTCGCCAGCTGCTTTTCCACCCGCTTTGCTTTGCTGACTTCTCTGGAGTAATTCTTGACTGACATCCCCATGCACAAGCGGAGAACCAGATCCCACCTCGCCAGGCCAACGCAGTGCTGACAAGTGATGGGATAGGTTGTTTGCTGGGAACGCTTGCACCTCGTGACGCCGCTCCTCCCGTGTGCAAGGTGAGTACGAATGCAATCCCTGGTGGAGGAGAAAAGGGTACTGCTATGGCAGCCAGTTGCCTTATTGCAAATAAGGTGATGGGAGGTGCAAGGCAGACCTGATAAGTGTGTATTAAAAGAGATGCAATAATTAAGATGATAGGAAAGTAGGGCTGGAAGGGACCACCCACTCTACCCTCCTGCTCAAGGCAGGATTGTCCCCGATTAAACCATCCCAGCCAAGTGGCTGTCAAAACCTGCTCTGGAAAATCTCCAGGGATGGAGATACCACAGCTTCTCTAAGTAGCCTGTTCCAGTGCTTAACTACCCTCCTACTCTGTGTGGTATGACTCACACCAATTTGGTACCCAGTCAGCGAGTAGTGCAAAGAGAGTAGAGTTTGATACTTGTCTCACGCCTGTTATCTCCCATTCCCTCTGATCCTTGCTGGCATGCATATGTGTTTTCACAGACCTGTGTTTTGCACGCGGGCTTCCACTCCACCCAGGAGAGCACGCAAAACACCAGCAGGCTCTCCCTACGCCTGGAGAAAGGTGTTTGTGCCTGAAAGCGTGCAAAAAACCCCAAGTTTTTCCAACTATTTAGTTGGTTTAATAAAAATTGTTCTTTACAAGCTTTCAAGCCCAAACACCCTTCTTCATATGCTTGAGACTCTCCCTATGCCCGGAGAAAGGTGTTTGTGCCCGCAAGCTTGCCAAGAACAATTTTTCCAACTACTTAGTCGGTCTAATAAAAGATACCACATTTACCCAAATAACCTTGTCTGACTTGGATGCTTAGGCATGTCTGATCTAAGTGCAGAGCATGGGTGAACCTTGCTCCTGTTGAGCTCCTTCGGCTGATGCCAAGAGCATCCAGAGCAGCACTTAAAACCCGGAGAGCTGAGAAGCATGCAACAAACACTCAAGTCACGATGAGCCAGTTCTCTGTTTTGCAGCTTTTCCCGATAGATCCTCCTCTCCCCCTAATTCCTGAGCCGTCAGCCTCCTTGGCAAGCAAGCTGCAGCCGTTTTGCACACTGAACCCTCGTTCAGCAGAGCACATAAGCACCCACCTCACTTCAAAAGAATGTGCTAAAGTCATGCCTGTGCTTAAGTGCTTTACCAAATTGGACGTAAATCCTGCCTAAATGAACAGCAGCACCAGCCCGAGGAGCACCATGCAACACAATGGCATTGCACCAGAGAGGAATTTGGCCCCCGGAAACGCGAATGCTATTTCAAGATCACCCTCACTATTTATTTTCTGTTGAGAAGGCTGCTATAAATGCAACTGACAGCAGATCCGAAACAAAAGGCCATCGATGAATAAAAGGAAGTTCCCCCAGTGCTAAATAAAGGAGGAGCCTGCAGCGTTTCTGAGGCTCAACCTGCTATTAGTGGAATTAGAAAGTCCCCTGAGAATCCTCTTCTCAGGCTCATGCCTACAGTTTCTTGGTACGTGGCCCTAAGCCCCAGAATTTCTCTCTTTACAACCTGCCCCCCAAAAAAAAAAGTGACATTGTTTTCCAGCCGCAATGCAAATTGGGCTCCGTGTAGCGCAGACCTTCCCCAATTACGTAGCAGTGTCATGGTAATGGGATCCAATGTAGGAAAATAATTAAAAAAAAAAAAAAAAATTAAAAGCCACATCATCCATTCAAATACCTTACTCCAGTATAAAAGAAACTCCTGATGAACAGGGGCATGATGTTTAAAGGGGTGTGGGAGAGCTGGGGGGGG
>NW_005841880.1:2760203-2775551 GCF_000455745.1 Alligator sinensis
AAAAAAAAAAAAAAAAAAAAAGAGAGCATAGCTGGAAGAGGGGGACGGGTAAAGTCTCCAAGGAAACAAGAAACAAAATGGGCTTTGTCACCTTGCAAAACCAGGCGGGTAATCAAAGATTACAACCGCTTTTAATTTAAGGTTAATTTTTGTTTACTCTCAGGAGGCCGCCTCATCTTATACCCGCAGTACGTGTGACCTTCACCGCCACATGGCAGGTTTCTTTCCCTTCTCCCTTGAAAGCCCAGGGTAAATGCTAAAGTGCAGTTCCTGGAGAAAAGCAGCGGGGAAAAAAAGTGAGAGCTGTGATGGGGGAGATCAGTGAAGGGAGGAAGGTGAAAAGTGAGGGGGATAGATGTGTCTGGAGCTGTAACTAATCCCAAAGCAGATACAGAATAAAAGCTTCGCTCAGATTTCTTCCCCCTTTTTTTTTTTTTTTTTTTTTTCAAATGAAATCATCACCACAGCTGGAGGGTCTCCTCTAGGAGGAGAAATAGATGTGCTCTTTTGGACCCTTCTGCATAGTTGTGTGAGTCCCTCATCTTGCCCCCATTGCAGACACTATAATTAATACTGGAGTCCTATTGATGAAATCACAGTGGCATTTTCTCATGAAAGCATCCCCATTTTTATCAATGAGCATCCCAGGCATGTTTCTGCATCTGTGTAAGCCTTTTCCCTAGCAAAATACTATATATACACCCGTGCATAAGAGAAGACATCTAGGCTAGGAGGGTTAGCTGCCCAGAGGGTCCAGTTCAGACATGGGGTCAGTCTGGGATCACAAGCATGATACGGATAGCTGGAAATGTGATGGTGCGGGAGAAGTAATGGAGAGAGTAGAGCTATGGGAAGTCTGGAAAGGCATCGAAGCTGGAGGCAGAGTCAAGAAAGACATGAAGCATTGTCTGAGCAGAGGCTCAAAAAGCAAAGCAATGCCCCAGGTCTATATTAGTACTTATACTACAACCGTGACTAAAGGCCTTAATCCAGGTGAGTCCATGATTCATGCCTATACTAAGCACCATCCCAGCCCTGAAGCAGTCGCCACCTGAATAGACAGGACAAAGGTGGGGGAAAGAAGTTCAAGCCAGATGCAAGAGTACAAGCTAAGCTCACACAGAAAAGTCTGAACTGAATCCAAACCTCCTAAACCTCAATTTTGTGCCCAAATTACACAACAAAAGCCACAGGGGCCATCTGCCGCAGGAGCATCTTTCCTACTTGCAGATGCTCTTGGTACGAAAGCCTCCTGGAAGCAATTCAGGACAGAGGGCAGGTTAAACATCTTTATACTTACAAAACCAGATGAAGGGATTCAGTTTGTATTCCACTTATGACCATGTGGCCACCATACCGCCGAGGACATATGACAGCCTAATAAGTCTGTGGACTGGTTACCACTAGGCCAAACCAGGCAGCAGCGGATCGGCAGCAGCAACCACCTCTGTTGCTTGTCTTGGGTTAGACAGGAGCAGCTCCTAGCGCTCCTCACCTTCCCGTCTCCTGCGGCTGTATCAAGCGTACTGGATAAGGCTGTTATTAGAGAGCTGGACTGAAACGCACCAAGTTCAAAACCGGAATTGGCTTTCAAACCACTGTACGCGAGGTTGGAGGAAGACTCCCATCTTGGCACTATTTTTGAGATATACCTGGAGAACTTCAATTTGGGCTTTAATCCTGAGCACACACGAACACAAAAGACTTGCAAGGCTCTTCTTGCAGCCTCCAGTTAATGAGGTGAAAAGCAGGAACTCCATGAGTTCCTAGGGAGGAGAAAAAGGCACCCATTTCCTCTTTATCTTTATTTCCCCCCCCACCCCCCCGAGAGAGGCAGCTCTGCTCTTTGCCTTGTGCCAAGTAGGCTGAGCCTTCATTCAGAAGGAAGTGTCCTTCCCAGTTAAACTTGAAATGCCCGCGTACCAGCCTCACCTGCCACCCTCCCCTGGCTAGCAGAGGCCGAATGCGATAGCGCTGGTCAGAGAAGGAACAGCAGTAAATGCAAGGGACGGGTTTCCAGAGGAGCTGATGAATTTGCACTAGCTGAAGGGCAGCTCCTTGCCACCTCCCCGAGTGTCAGAGCTCTGAAACAAAGTGGAAGTGGCATATTTCATACTGGCTCTTCAGGGTACGTCTGCACCGAGACCCCAAACCAGCGTGCAAGCAGCAAGGAAGGAGCTCTGGAGATGTCCCCCGTGGCTGCTCTCAAGCATCACAGAGATCAAGGTGTCACAGGGAACATCTCCAAAGGCAGCTTCAATCCCAAGCTTGATGCATGCGAGCAGGAGGAGGTGGGAGAGATGTGGTCGAGAGCATGTCTGCGGGCATTTCCTCTGAGCCTGGGGCCCGCTGCCTGCACGGCAGCCTGAGTGCTGCTGCCCTGGGCTGTCGTTTCAAGGCACCCTGCTCGATTTAAATAAACAATATTATCTTTAAAAAAAAAAAAAAAAAAAAAAAAAATCCTTATATTGCCGGTTTAGAGTAGGCGCTTGATGCTCCGAGCAAGTGGGGACTCCTCTGCACAGGGTAATAGTAAGAAACAGCCCCTGCCTCCACCAGCTCACACAATCTAAGCAGGGAGTAAGAAACAGCACCTGCCTCCACCAGCTCACACAATCTAAGCAGACAAAATGCAATAAAAGGACCATCCTCTCCATTTTACAAGCAGGGCACCGAGGAACAGGGAGGCTCACTGGCCTGCCAAGGTCACCAGGGAGTGTGGATGGAGCTGTGCTCAGCCTAGTCTAGCCAAGGGCTAACCTTGCACTTTGGCCACACGCTCACGGAGCCCCGATTCCCTGGCCAATGCTTTCTTTAAGCACGGCCCTTGTAGGATTAGATTATTAGGCTGTTGTTCTGCCCTAAGAAGTGACTCAGTAAGGCTCCTATGGGAGAGCATGGTGTTTATGGTCTCTCAGCTTTTTCTCAGACAAAGGTGCTCACCTTACAGCAAAACGACGATGTCTTCAAAGTGCCAGCCCGTAAACTCCATCAGGGCCTGAGGAGCAAGTGGAGGTCCTCTTCCTCGCTCCTCTAACTGGAGACCTGAGCACCCGGGGTAGCCCTGGGCTAATGCCCTGCTCAGCCCCCACTTTGTTATGCTGCTTCTCAGCCCACCAGCAACGAATGCTCTTTCCAAACTGTGTTGGATGAGGCCTTCTCACACACCTGTGTATTGTAACCCCCTTGCCATAGGAGGAGTCGCACAGGTGAAACCACCTGGCTCTGTAATGGGATCCTAGGGAAGGGCTCTCCTGTGACTCAGGTGGGTGCAGACTCCCAATTATCTTCTGCTGCAGCAGTAACGAAAGGCCCATGCAGGGATCAGGGCCTCTCCATTTAGCCCACTTTATAGGAGAGGGGAGCCAGGCCCTACGCTCTGCCCCAGTATACAGCTAGCACAAGATGCAATCCTCAAAATAGCTCCAACCACCACTTTATATATCTCAGCTCCTGCCCAGGGATGGATTTTGGGGTCACAAAAGAAGGCTGCTGGGTTGTTGGTGGTAGCCGTGTTGGCCAAAGGACACAGACCGGCAAAATCAGGACTGGCTCTTTGAGTAGATGTGATATCTTGAATTAGACCAACTGACCCTAAAGAACAGGTCCAAACCTAGTTAAAGATCAGAGTCAATTGAAACCCAGCCTTTGGTTCAGCTACGTCTAGAGCTACAAAGACACTTACAGTTTAGATCCAACTGCAAAGTTCAGAAGTGGGGTCTGGGCGCCGCACCGCTGAGATTTCATCGGATCCATCTCTATTTTGGACTGAAAGCACAGATAGACAGAGGAGCTGGGAACGGCTGTCGAAAGCAATGACACCGGTATCAAATGCTGGAGCAAAAGATACTGGCTTTAAAACAGAACCCATAAGACCCGGAGAGATGAGAGAGGGGGAGATAAACGAAATCCTGAGGAATGGGATTGAAAATTGGTCGCACAAAGTTAATTGGCTCCCCCAGCACCGATATCCCGTCCTTGCCTAAACCTGCACTTTGGTCATTAGTAAAGGTTTGTGGGGGGGGGCAGGGTTGTCCATTGAATGGAATAAAGTTGTTGAAACCCTTTCGCAATTATTTTTTAGACCTTTCTTCCCAAAGTCCCTGAGTGCTAGAAAGCAGACAGAAATATAGAGGGAATAAACAGCAGAAACCATCTAAACAAGCCCGAACAGATTGGGAGCTCAAATCTTGAAGAACGTATGCAGCTTCACGCTTCAAATCACCTTAAGTATTTGCAGCGCGCGCTAGGATCTCCTTTCTATCATAATTAAATATGTCTGTCTTTGCACAAAGGGAGGGGAGCTTCGGGGGAGTTGTCACCATACTTAATCATAGCTGCCATTTCTCAGCGACCCTGTCAGGGAAGCAAGGAAACAGCTTTGAGTGTTGGGGGGGAAAGGGGGGAGGCAGGCTGGATCTACAAGGGGTTTCAGAAACATTGCCAGTCTCTTCTTTCTGCTTTTTGGTCTGTGCCAGGAACCCAGCCCCTGGGAAAGAGGAAGCAGGGAGGAAAGTACCTAGAGAATGGGGCAGTATTGCAAAAGAGCTGGGATTTTCCCATGTGACTAAGGGAGTTTGGTGCCCAGACCAGGCTTAGCTGTAAGAGGTGGCTAGGGGGAAGACATCTGTTATGGCAAGATTGATGGGAGCCCAAGTGAGATTGTCTCTCTGTGGTGCCAGGTGCTGCACACGCACACAGTGGGCACGTCTGCGTGAGATGCTTTACTACACAGCAGACTAATTTGCTGCTCAGTAAAGCATCACCATCTATATATGCCCAGCAATTAGGGTGCAGTAGACTAATTTACTGCGCTGCCAGATAGTCCCATCGCATACAAGTGCTATGCAGCAGCGCAGTAAATTACTCTGCTTAAACGCACATGTAGATGGTAACGTCAGGATCAGTTTACTCCAGCACAAATTGTACCAGAGTATATTCAGTTGCATTGAACGTGCAGATGTGCCTAGTGACATGCTGTTTCTGCCCACCCAAAAACAGAACTGTCTATGCAAGTGAGGCAGATGCAGGAAGGACCAAAGCCCCCTGCCGACAGAGAGAATAACATTTTTAACAGCACCCAATGTGACTCGTTCTCCTCAAATAGGACTTCAGTTCCTAAACCACTTAGGAGCACATGCCAGTTTTACCCAGAGAAGTGAATCCACTTCTTTCCAAGAGTCCCCAGAGGCCCCATCACGGGTCTTAGCCATAAAACCATCCTTGTAGTGTGCTCCCCCTTGCTGCAAGTAAGTCTGGATGGCTGTCTATAATGGGTTTCTGGCTCCTGTCAAAGGCTGCCCTACTAAATGGGCCACTGATCTGACCTGTCTGATAGTTCATCTTACCCATAGGTCTGGGTAGCAAACGTAAGCTTCTGCTAGTGCACATCAGCAGAAATACCTGACGATATGATATACATGATACAGGATATGCTGCTTAGTAGGTAACCATCTCACTTCTTTCTGCTGGTTGTAATTAGATCTATATATCTGTTTCATAGGTCTTATATTGCTGACAGCTAATGGGGATTCTCTGCTGGCGCAAGCACCGTGTTGTGTGCTTTGTGGCAACAAGGGCATATAATCTTTAACCTCACCACTGACTTGAAGTTGGGATGCTGGTCTGGGGTGACCGACCAACCTGAGGCCTGGGCAGCTTCTGTGCGCGGCATGCGGCAGCCTCACACGGTGGCAGATAGGGCAGGAAGGCAAAGGTACAAATCAGACAGGGAGTGCAGGGAAGGAAGCAGAAAGCAGAGCAGCACATCAGGCAGGGGAAAGGGATTGGAGTGGCACTTGGGGAGGTTACGGGGATAATTTGTGGCACGCCTGACATAAAGGTTGGCTCCCCACTGTTTTAAGCCATGGTATCTGCATTCAGGTCTTAAGACTAGAGAGCAGGGGTTTGGAGCTGAGGCTGTGTGTTTCTGTCCCGAGTGAATGTAGCTTGGGCATCGTTTAATAATCTGAAAGAAGCAGCCCATCTCCCTCTCCCAAGACCTTCTGCAAATCCCAAGTCAGAGAGCAATGCCACCCCAACACTGGACGGCTCGGCCCGATGGCTAGCACGGGGGCTCTTGCCCATGAATTCATGAGTCTGCCTGCCAGCAAGGCATGTTAGCACTAAACTAACAGCAAGCAACGTGCCTGTTTGCTTTGGATCCAGGCGGGAAATGACTGATTCCAGGCACGGATAGACTGCTATAGATCCTGCATCGTGGCAGGTACGGCTGGCATTCAGAAAAAAATTTAAAAAAACACTCGTTGTTGTCCGTACTTATCAGGGGGCTCGAATAATCAAACTATAATCACCTCCAAACGTTTACCATGCAAAGTACTCCTTCAGCTGAATGGACCAAAATCCTTGAGTACTTCCCAATCTTTAATGTATTTATCCGGAAAGTGCCCTTGTGAGCTAAGATAACACTGGTGTGCCCATTTAGCAGATAAGAAGTTGAGGCACAAACAGGCTAAATGATCTGCCCGGGGGTCATGCAGGAAGATGTGGCAGGGCACGGTCTTGAACTCAAGTCTCCCAACACGGGCTGAGACTTCATTTTCTGCTTTGAAAAGTACCTAGCGCATTGTCATTATAGTCTGGGAGCAGGCGTCTTTGCTCGGAAGCAAACCAAAATGGTGCAGGACCCAAACTTGCCCTTTTCCTGTGGTTTGACTTTTCTCAAAGTAAGATCAGAGAGAGTCCTGCTCACAGCTTCCACCCAGGTGCGACAACTCCCGTGGATCCTCCTCCAGGGCTGCCCAGCTCACACCCTGGAGAGCCCTTCCTTACATCTTCCTCATAGCCAGGTTGGGTTACATCTCTCAGGTTGATATTTCCATCAAACTACCAGTCTGCCCCTAAAAATGAGGCCCAAGCAGTGCCCTCTGCCGCGTGATGTGAATGAGTGCAATAATCACGAGGGGAGCGGAGAAAGGGACCGTACAATGACATAACCCCAGCCACGACGCCCGAACCTGCCCGCTTACAGCGCTAATAGGATGAGCGCACGTGTCGTTAGGTGAGAGAGTCAGGCACTAGCAAGACGTTTGCTGTGCGAGGTTGCTGGGAGTCATTTTTTTATCATATAAAAAAGGCTCCGAAATCCTAAATCAAAAGCACGTGCATTGGCTACATAAGAGCACTCCTGATTATGATGATGATGATTATCCTGAGCCCCAACAAAGATCAGCCCCTCTGCTATGCCAGGCGTTATACAGACCCCTACTAGGAGAGGGTACCTGCCCCGAATGACTTCCAATTTAAACAGATAAAGGATTATTGTTTCCTGATGGAGAACTGAAGGAGAGGGAGAGGACGCATTTGCCCCCGTTGCACATCAAGCTCGCATCAGAGCCCCAAATCAAACCCAGATCGGTTGCTCACCACCGAAGCGATTTAACAATGACCCCAGCCTTCATTTCAGAAAATGTAGGGCAATGGTCATCGGTCTTACTTTGTTGCGATGCCGTTTTACCTTCATTTTCAAAGATGCACTCAATTAAATGCAGACTCTCTGTATTCACATCACTAACCAGGTTTTAAAGTACTTAAATACACTTAATTAAATCTTCAGATCCCTTCAGTATTTCTGTAGACACATTTCCTATAGGGGATCGCTTGCAGTTCCCTTCAGTGTAATTTCTAGAGACGCCTCTTGTTTTTCATCCCTATCAAATTTTACAAGTCCCTCATAGGATTTCAATACTTCTTTCCCAGGGACCTGCAGCAATTCTCTAGAGAGCTGTGTATATTGGTTTAATCCCTAGGGAATCCTGTGAAGACTGACCATAAGAGCAACCACTCTCCTACCACGATGCAGGTACTCAGCGTCGTTCAACGATGGGTAGGGGAGCAGAGCCAAACAGAAATATCGGACGTTGCTTCTCCCCCCATAGAAATGAATCCAAAATTGGCTGCAATGCCCACTGCTGGACTCAAACTCTGTCTCTCTACCTCCCAGACCAAGCAATCTAGTGTCATTTAGCTTTTGCCCAAACTAAGCAAGCGGGCTTCAACCAGCAAGATACTATGTACTCGGACGCAGAAAAGTACTTAAGCGTATGCTTTGCTTTAAGCACGTGGGTAGCTCGCTGACTATGACTGTACTACATACATGCAGAAAGTTAAGCACCTCTCTAAGTGCCCTGTAGGATCGGGATCATCTCTCACACATGCCCGCTCCCTGGACGGTTTGATGATTGCATTGCAGTGCATGCTGCCCTTCCAAGACGGCACGTCAGAAACCGGTGCTTGAAGAAAGCTATCTCCCTGCACTGGGGAGGGGGACCACCAATAAAGGCTCAGAGCCAACCTCAGGTGGCACCAGTGTCACTGTAGGACAGGGCTGGGCAAAATATAGCCTGCACCCCCACACATCCACCCCCTGCAAACACACCTCCCGACCCCCACCCCCACACAAAGTATCCACGAATAAGCCTTTATTTGGAGCTATTATGCAATCACCTATATATGCGCTGCTCAAACAGACATCAATGGGGAAAAATTATTTTTTGAAATAAAATTAAAATAGGTTACAGTAGATGTTTGATTTTTAGTCTATCATTCATTTTTTTTTCCCCTATAATTTGTTAAAATGCTAACTTTGGAAAGATTTTATGCGTGCAGCCCTCGACAGCTCGTCAAAACTCGTTAAGTGGCCCGCCGGCTGAAATAATTGCCCACCCCTGCTGTAGGAAATGGGGAGCATGGATTGTCCGGGAGCCAATCTGCCCAGGAATAGCGTTACGTACTACATGAAACAGCTGCTGACTTTCCGCTGGGCTTTTTGACCTGCCAGGTAACTATTGACTGAGGCGAAAGCCAGGCCAATATTTGCCTGCAGGGAAAATAAATCCTAATTTTCACAAAACCAAGAAGTCAATATTTACATTCATGCAGAGATTGGGCTAAATCCTGGCCTCTGTTACTCATGTGCCATCCCCAGGAAACCCAGCAGGGCTATCGACATGGGTTTGAAGCTGGAATCTGTCCCTTTCTGATTTTCTTCGCTGGGAAGTGCCAATGCAGTCTCTCATCGCAGCCGTGGACTCGAACTTTGCTTCACATCACTGCCCTAAAGACAGAAATGTAACAGTGCAATACCTGGGAAAACATCAAATACCACTTTTACAAGCGCACATGCCGGAGTGACCATCTCAGATGGTGAGCTGTCTAAAGGACACCAGTTAGGCTTGCGGTGACTACATCTGGGTGGGCACAATACAGCCCGTGGGCCAACATCTGGTTGCATCTGGCCCGCGGGTGGGCACCCACCAATTCATTGCGTCCGTCCTGCCCCTGCTGCGCTCTGCATGGGGCCGAGCCCCGCCTGCTCCCGCCCATCACCAAACGGAGGGTGCAAAACAGGCGGCAGCTTTGCAAGGATCAGGCCCAAAAAGACAAGAAGAAGGATTTTGCATTTTTTTTAGCGGTGGGAAGGGTTTGTTTGTTTTGCTTTTTAAACAGCGGTTGCATCTCTCGGTGATGTCGACCTGAGGTCTGTTGCCATGGCAGCCGCAGAGCGGACAGCACGCTGGAAGTTTCACGGGCTTTTCAAAGCCGACAGCGCTTGATGCTCTGCTAATCACAGTTAGAGCCATTAGGACCGCCGCCACTCTGGGATCCTGCAAAGCTGCAATGTTTGGATTTCAATTAGAAGGACGGAAGCCCTGAGATGGCATTGCCAAAAAGTTGTAGGCGGGGGCCCGAGGCACCCGCTGCTGCTGCGAAAGTGAACACCTTCCACGTGCATGCATGCATGCACACACACGCACACCTGCAAATGTGAGCAAAGGAAGTGAGGCACCCCTGGGTGCGCTATCCATCATCCTGTCAAAGAAGGGGCGGTCAGATGATAGGGATGAATGTGTTTCCACCATTCTGGTTTGCACCAGCTGAGAATCTGGCCCGACAGACCAGGAAGAGGTTCCCCGGTACTCATGCAGCTCTAAGTTGTATTCAGGTCCCACCTATCCCAAGCAAAACCATGGGAGAAACCAGGAACATCAGCACATCAGGGGGCAACAGCTTTACTTCTATCATCCCCGTTCTCTTCCTTTTCTTCACTGTTGCCAGGTGGCATCAAGGGGGAAGACGGGGGTTGCAAAGAGGATGGAGCTGGACTGGTCTCAGTGGGGGCAGATAGCAGAACAAGGAGCAACGGGCTCAAGTTGCAGCAAGGGAGGTTTAGGTTGGATATTAAGAATTTTCTCATTAGGAGCGGGGTGAAATACTGGAACAGGCTACCCAGAGAGGTGGTTGAATCTCCATCCTTGGAGGTTTTGTAAGACCCGGCTAGACAAAGTCTTGGCTGGGATGATGGAGTTGGGGCTGGTCCTGCTTTGAGCAGGGGGTTGCACTAGATGTGACCTCCTGAGATCCCTTCAACCCTCATTTTCTACGATCGTATGAGACAACTCTCCTGCCTTCCAGGAGCAGACTCGGGAATTATCCAAGGGAACCCAGAGCCACAACCCAAAGTCATCTCCATGCAGGTAGCTGTGGGGAGCTGCTACCCAAAGCCACCTGTGTCTCTCTGCAATGCACGGGCAGAGCTGTCTCCTGGAGGATGATTTGCTTCCATCCCGGCACTATTCCCCTGCCGACGGTTGTTTCTCTCCATGACACCGCACCTGGCTCTTCCTTGAGTGATGGTTCATTTCTGTCCCGGAGGCCACGCTGGATTCTCACCTGATGGATGTTACGTTGCCTGTCGTTGGGAACGATGGTGACAGAGCCAGCCACCGAGACAGATTGATCAACCGGTTACAGATTCCAGCTGAAAACTTTAAACAGATGTGACTGCAAAATTGAGTGTTAGCGTCCCCTCTGCCGTCTCAGGACTGAAAAGAGAGGCGCTGATGTCAAGGTGCTGCACGAAGGGATGCAGGTATTTTTTTGTATGACGGTAATGCTGACGGGCCCTGACCACAAACCCAATGTACTGTGCTAGGTGTTGCACATGCCCATGGTAAGGGAGAATCTCTCCCACCATGGAGCTTGCAGCGCAAACAGACACATTGCAGGAGGGGAAACAGAGGCTTTCCTAACCTAACACAGCTGGGAATAATGCCCAGGTCTCCTGCACCCTACTCTGATAGCCCATGCGCTGTCCAACACGCAGCTTTCCCATAACTTCTCTCTGATTTTTGCCAGCAGGTGCTCACAACACCTCCAGCCTCCTGCCTTTCCTCGCCCACAAGTCTTCCTCTCTTCTACCTGGAGTGTTTCTCTCTATTACCCTGTTTGTCTCTGCTCCATGGCATATTTTTATCTTGTTAGAGGTACGTTTATCCATGTTTGCTTTGTTTTACCTTTGCGGGGCTTTTTATTCTAAATTCTCCTCATGTGGGAAGCACTTTATCTGCGAAGGGAGGCCGATGGAAGCTATCTTTCATCCTTATCAAGCTTCCTCTCCCTTTCATTATCTCCAGCACTGCTATGGAGCATCAAAAGGGCATCTTTGTTCTTGCAATCTAATGTAATTTAGAATATAGCAATTCAAACCTTTTGAGAAAATTATGTACGCAAACACACATCCATTACCACCCCCCACATGCACAACCACAACCACTGGAGCCAGCCAAACATTTAAATGCCACTGCAAACAGACTGGAGACTGCTAAAGACCTGCTTTCATTAAGATATGTGAGATGGAAACGCTGTCCTGGGAGATCGCTATGCCATGGGGATGCTGTTATATGACCCCGGCCAATGGCTGAATGCTACAGCTCCCCGAGAAGTGGCAAAGCCCCTGCACATGGTATCTTATGCTGGGATCATCCGTTTTTAAATTAATATTGCCTGTAGCAAGAGTCGGGCACTGCCACGGCTGGAACACAACGCTGCATCGCCAGCAATAGCGTGGTTGCTAGTCAGGTTGTGCCCCCAAGGTATGTGCACAGAGGGAAGACCGTCTGCAAAAATAGGAGCTCTGCTGCTTCCATTGCATCGTCACCCATCTCCTTGGGAGATCTCCCCACATCAAAGGGATGACAGCAGGAGCGGGCAGGGTGGCCCAGAGAAAGGGGTGCACCATCCGGTCTTCCCTTAACGTAACGGAGAATCGGTCCACCTCGATATTTCGGGTTGAACCTGCAAGTTGCCCTTGAAAGGCTGAAGCCATGTGAGCCACCCCTCCCCACCTATATCAGACCTTGACGCCTGTGCCGTGGCTGTCTCTATTCTGCTTCCTATTCCTGGAATGAAGTTCTTCTAGGCATCCGCGTGCGGGCTGCTCATCTTTCCTTCTGTGCTTGGCTCGAATTATGAACAGTAGAGGCAGGACATGGGGTGCAGATGAGCCAGGAATCATAGATAGAGAAATGGGGGATCATTGCTGGCCTTAAGATTGCCCCTAGCTAGGAGTAGAGATATATCCTGAGCCCGTGCTACTAATTTCCAGCTGGGCCCCTAGTGGGGCTTGAAGTGGGAGCTTCTTCCACCTGGTGAGCCACTAACCTAAGATAGTCAGTAAGTGTAAGGTCTGAGATCCACTCGGGAGCAAAAAGAGAAGGCACCTTACAAATACCAAACTCCCTTCCTCCCATCAGTTAGACTTATCCCCTGACACTCGCTCCTAGCAGAGCTGTCCCCAGCTGCAATAGGTATTTATATCCCACGCAAACATGGCCCTCATCCAGGGTGATCAGGGCTGACCCAAGCAGCACAATCTTTGATCCGCATTAGGGATGTTTCTGACATAGATGCAGCTGGTTCTGCTCTACAGGGGGCTTTCCAGCAGGCAGGAATATCTGGAAACAAGTAGGCAGTGTGGGGCGTAGAGGGGGCATTATTAGACCCTGATGACCAACAATGTGGTCCATGCAAGCTCAGGTTCAGGAAAGCCATCCAAAGCATGCACAGACTCACCCAAGCAAGCTAAAACCCAGGCTGAATCCTAGCACGGTCACTTCTAGCTGATGTGGTTCCCTGAGTCTTTACAAATGCATGTGGTGTTGGGAGGGAGCAAAGATCAGACATGAAGATAAGTGCAAACTTAGGATGTGAGTTTGAACTTCAGCAGAAGGCACAAGTGTTTAGTTCAGACCTCACACCAGCACAGCATTTAATTGGATGTTTAAGTCTTATTCACTTCAATGGGACTTAAGTCTGTTGTGAACCTAATGCTTAAGCACATGCTTAAGTGCTGTGCTGGATCCAGGCCTCTGAGCTGCTCAGGTTCAACGGCTGCTAAAACTGAATTCCACCGTAACTTGCTTTTCATGTAAATCCATTATCCCAGTCTCTGTTCCCTCTTTACGCTGAAAGATCTGCAGCACAAATTACCCAAGCAAAGCCTGGCTTTGGAAGCATCCCCTCTGATCCCAGAAGCCATCTTTAACACGAGACCTCTTTTGCCAGGGGCTGGGCAATCCACATGGAGTCAAAGGAAGACTTGTTCCCCTTGGGCTCGCTCACTGGGAGGGCAAAAAGCCATCCTTAGAGCTCCGTTTGCTCCTGATTTGTTCTGTTTCCCCCACCCAGGGCTGAGAAACTGCCCCAGTCCAGGCCAGGTCTGCTGGGAGGTGCCTGTGGGCAGCGTAACTGGGACAGCAGATGGTACAAACCAGGAGCTGGCAATGGGCAGTTTTTTTCTTCCACTAATGTCACCACACTCAGTTTGAAATGCAGCTCTATGCCAGATGCCTGCAAGACTGCCCAGATGTTTCATCCCAGCTACATCTGTGTAGAAGCCTTCTGGAGTAATTGATCTCATTTTGTCTTCCACACTAGGAGAAGCAGCTACACATGGGCCTGGAATTGGGGGGGTAAGGGTAGAAAGGGGGAGGGCAGAGAAAACAGTTAGTGGTGATCTATGATGCTGTCGCTCGCTGAATGGAAAAGCAGCAAGAGCCAGGCAGCGTGGCTGAAAAGGGAGCTCAGTTACAAAGCATAGCTGATGCTCCCACGCTGGCACAGGGACTTTCAGATCCTTGCTTGCAGAAAATAAAAGTGAGCATGGCAGGTAGCCAAGAGGAGCCAGACAAAGGGGGGAGAAAAGTCACCGAGGCTAGGAGTCCTGACAGAGCCTTCACTGTGAGTCTTTCCGGGGCCAAGGGCTCACAGGAGAGGTTCAGGATGAGCAGTTGCTGCCCTGGGCTCATCATAAGCCTCTTTTCCATGCCATGAGGATCATGTTTTTCCACTGCAGCATCCCTTGAAGTCAGGTGCAGAAGCACCTCTCCACCCAGTGTCTATCCCACCCCCTCCAACCAGCACAGCATCACCCCCCAGGACACACACATACCTCTCGTCCGCTGGTGGGAGCAGGGAAATTCCCAGCGGTGCAGAGAGGCTAGCCCAAGCCCCACGTCAGCCACATTAAGCCATTTCAGCTGGAGAGTGTGGGGCTATATGGCATACTGTCTCATCTCTGAGGATATGATTCAAACCCCATTGGAAAGACTTCCACAATATTCATGAACTTCAGATCATGCAGATGTACATCCCTGTCTTGCTCTATAGCCAACACAACACCCTCTACAATGCATACACATGCTTCACTCCCCAAGCCAGCACACACACACCTCTCCCCTAACTCACGCTATGTCCATTCTGGGGTATATGTGCCATTACATATGCACATACACACACATGCGTGCACATTCACACACACACTCAGACGCACACATGCACACTTCTCTCTGCCTAGCCCATGCATCATATACTTCAGTGCCTGTACATCCTCTCCTTATAACCCAACACACACATCCACTCCTACTCTCCAGCCCAAACCTCTCTAGCTAGCAGCGAGGCAGCCAAATTCCACTTCCCACTGAGGCAACCATTGGGTGGCAAGACTCCTGTGGTCTTTGGTGGAGTCTGGATTGGGTCCCCAAAGGGAAGGATCCAGGGGGGCTGCAGTAAGGCCTGGACTTTGGGCCCAGCCTCTCCCTCTTTGCTGAATTGCAGGCTTCTTCCTGCCCCCATATCCCATGACCCTTTCCATCAGCATTGTGACACCTGCCTGGGCTCACAAGCAATTGTAGCTCCTATCACCAGACCTCCTGCCCTTTCCAATTTGTGAAACAACTGGCTAAGATCCTGCTCTCTGGACACCGGTGCAATTACACGTAAGGACAATTGTGCCAATAAAGTTATGCTGGATCCATACAGATGCATCTGAAGGTCTGGTTTGGTGGCAGCATTTACTAAACACTCCAATATCGCCATCATGCATCATGAGACATCATGCATATAGCTATCATGCATCATGCATCATCATGCATCGTGCGACATCATGCATATAGCCATCATGCATCATCATGCACCATGCAACATCATGCAAATAGCTCCAGCCACCGGTTCGAACTGTGTCTTCCTATAAGCAGGAATGCAACCCAG
>NW_005841880.1:2775573-2788973 GCF_000455745.1 Alligator sinensis
AGGTATCCTCCCTGCTCTTACTGTAGCTGCAAAACCATCCTCCTCCCTAGGATCTGAACCAGAACCCAGGAGTCCTGGCTCTCTAGTTGCTGTTGTAGCCACTAGACAATGCTTGAAGGCTCCTAATAAAATGCTTGCTACCTTTCGAGTCCCAAGCATCCTCTCAGGAGAGCCACACAACCCACTAGAGTTGCCAGCATCCGTGCTCTGTGCCTCCCAGACAGGAAGACTGGGTTATTGCCAGCTGGCCTTTCTGAAGGGTAGAAAGGGGGAAGGCAGAGAAAGCAGTTCTAAGAGCAATTCATCTTCCCCTCTAGAGCTATTCATCTTCCCCTCCTCCCTTTTGCTCTCTTCCCTTTTCTTATGGTGCAATCCTGCGAGATACAGAGCACCCTCCACACCTGAGCCAGTGCAAGCAGAGGGTCCTTAGGATCTGACCTGCAGTCGTGTCAGAAAACAGAAGAACAAAACAGATCGTCTACCTTTGCTTTACTCACCACCTCTGCAGCCTTCTCCACCCCCACCTGCCCCCTTAGCCCTCCAGCACACTTCCCCACCCCTCAGGGGGACCTCAGGCTCTTCATCCTGACCTCCCTCTTCCTCCCTCCTGCTCACAAGTCAAAGATAACCAAGTGTGGTGGTAGAAAAGCTTTTTAAAGCTCCCAGAATTAAGGAACATGAGGGGTTTCAATAGGTTTTGGAGTAAATTGCCCATGAAAGTGCTGGGGAAAACCTATTTTGAAAAAAAAATAATACGATGATATATCTACGGAAAGAAAAAAAAAGAGAGAGAGAGATCGGGAAGCTGACTGGCTGATTGTTCCATAAGCACCTCTTAAAAGCAAACACAATAGACATGAGCAGTTTTTAAAATGACAGACAATACAATGGGAGATAATATATTTAAAACCCATATCAGTTGTTAACAGACCATAAAAACGCTGGTACATTAATCTATGCTGTCTGTCATAGACTCGTGAAGCAGCTGTGTTATTTTATAGTTTCATTCCTGCGGGCTTCTCTGACACTTCCACAAATACATCTCAATTTATTTGGATAA
This sequence comes from Alligator sinensis, assembly GCF_000455745.1. NCBI lineage: Eukaryota > Metazoa > Chordata > Crocodylia > Alligatoridae > Alligator > Alligator sinensis. The sequence goes on from NW_005841880.1 coordinate 2,776,634, forward strand.
GAACAAATAGAAATATTGAATTCTTCTTCCTCTGCTTCCTTTTTTTTCCCCAGCCCCTAAAAACAGCAGAAGATGTTCTTTATGGGCTTGTGTATGTGTGTGTATTTTTATCTGCCAACCTGATTGTTTTAGAAAGCAACCCAGTCCATGTGCACACATACCATGGTTTCTTCCCCTTCCTCCTCCTCAGTCTCCGCTAAGATCCTTTCCCAGCGAGAGCCGAGGGTCACGTTCGCACAACTTCTTCAGACGCTCAACCTCTGCCCGGGGTGAATTTGTACAGTCAAGCAATCAACCCCATAAGACTAAGAGGAGGCAGCGGAGCATGGGGGTAGCCGGGGAAAGGAAGCTACTATAACGTGAACAGGGCTAATTTTGATGTCATGGTGATGGTTTTTCTCATTACTAACAGAATATTATCTTCGGTAAGCACAACCCCTCCCTGCCCTAGGATCTCACAGGTCCACGACACCTGCAAAAGCAGGGGCGCGCAGGGGTGATGGACGTCTCCCCAACAAATTGCAGACCGGCCCTTGCTTCCATTGAAGCTGATGATAAAGTGCATTGGCTGGAGCTCTGAATTTAAAGCCCAGTCCCACACGCAGAGCTAGGAAAAGCATGATGGTTCAAGCTGATGATAAAACTCCTCGGCCGATGCTCTGAATTTAAAGCCCAGTCCCACACGCAGATCTGGGAAAAGCGCGATGGTTCAGGCACTGGAATTCAAGAGACCTGCTCAACCCCTGGCTTTGCTGTAGGCTTCTGGTGTGGCCTTGGACAAGCCGCTTGTTCTGTCCAGGCCTGAGTTTCCCCATCTGTAAGGTAAGGTTTATGCTACCTCCGTGCCTCACGCAGTTGTTGTGGGAGTGAGTGCCTTCATGATTGCGAGTCACCGCGGCAATGACTTATAGGCTGTAAAACTACTGAAATAAAGGAATCTATCAGGCAGTACAAAAATAAATCATTTAGCACTGGAGCTAGTGCTCATTGCTCTGAATAGGGCCGGTAGAATCAATGTGACTGCTCATTGCCGTTAACACTGCAGTCCCGACCCTGCTGCACTGAGGTCAAAGCCAAAACTCCCATTGATTTCAATGGAGTCAGAGCGCGGAGATAAGCTGGGCCTAACACTGCAAAGTTTGAACACTATGACCCCCCATTGCAGTCGGGGCCCTGACCTGACTCCCACTGAAATGAAGTTAGGGTCTGTCTTCAAAGGAAAGTGCAGGCACGTGCAGTTCGGATGCAAATTTACAACTCCGGCTGCTCCCTGCCCCTTGCAATGTGGACGCTCTTGGTGCACACTGGACACGTCTGCACGTGCACATTAATACGCAGCAATAAACACTGCCACGTATCATGCGGGAGTTTATTGTTCCTGGACGCCACATTTACATGTGTGCTCATGACTGCAGCACATCGAGCGGGGTTGGAGCAGCCCTGGCTGGCAGGAGGCTTGGGGTGGGGGGTCAGCCCGCCCGCCTGGGGCTGCTCTGACCTGGCTCAACATGCTGCAGAGGGGCTGGCTGGAGTACAAGGGTGCTCTAGAGTGGGGCTAGCTGCCAGGCAGCCCCCGCGCTCAAGCACCTTCGTGCCCCAGCCAGCCGGGTCATTGTCTGCACTTGTGTTGCTGTGCACTAAAAAAATCCACCGCAGGACAGTATTTGTGTTTACGAGTAGTAACCTGCTGCGGAGTTTATTAGTTTCCTGTGGCCTAATAGGGCTGCACATGTAGACATACTGCTGGCAACTCCGCAGTAAACGTCTCATGTAGACGCACCCACCATGTGCAAGGCAGAGTCCACTTACTTTGCATAGGCAGTGGCACTCTTTCTGCCTGACCTGATGGCTCATGATGAGGGGTGGATGCAGACCTGCCACTGCACTCTCAATTAACACTCTGATTGATTGATGATCACTCTTCTCCCTGTGTAGACAAACCCTTAGGTGCCTAAATGCCTCTGAGGATCTGAGCCTCAGATTCTACAAGGATTAGACCCTTATCAGGAGCAGCTCCTTTACCGTACCACTTTGCCATAGGCTCATACAGGCAGCTCCCCAGGTATTTCCCCTTGGACTCTTGCTCCTTCCTTGCCCTGGGTCTATGTATTGGTTCCTTTACATATAATCCTCAGGAATGCCCAGTAATGCAGGAAAAATATTATTTATCAGAGCTGAATCCAGCAGTCCTCACGGAGGCACAATTCCCACTAATTTACTACAGGCAAGTGCTGAAGGATGCACAGAGTACAACTCACAACTGTTATATCGAGGTCAAGTGTGAGGCCACTGCTGCTGCTTCTGAGCCCGCGTTGGTTTTTTACTTAAACCAGACATAGTGTTTCAGGGAAATGGGTAGATAGGGGATTAGAGCCGACTGAGACAGCAGTGAGGAAGAGAGCAACGGAAACAGAAAGGAGTGTTTCAGGAACTGCTGCTGGTAAAAAACATTTTGTTAAAACATCTTGATCAAGCTTAGGTTCATCCCGGCCGCATCGACACGAGACACTGACTGCACCGTCATTACTGCGCAGTCGTTTAGTACTTGTACAAGCAAACACTAAATAACTGTGTAGTAACTGGAGTTACTGCACAGTCGCACCATGGAAAGCCTTTTTCATGATGCTGACTGCGTGGCAGCATCACATCACGCTTTCTGCCACGTGATACAACTGCGCAGTAGTCACGGGCTCCTCCGCAGTTAGCGTCTTGTGTAGACCCGGCCACCCATACCCAAATGACCAGACAAATTTCAGAATGATAGAAAATAAAGTCCAGAATAGATCGCCAATGTGCTGAAAGCCTTGAAGCACGAATGGCCAAATGAGCCCCTAAGGGACATGATCCCTAGGTTACCTACTCACTGCTCTCATCTGATCTGCATCTACTCGACGCGCTGATCTGCGCCCTACCCTCGCTGCACTAATCTGATCTCCCTCGTACGCCTAAAGCTCTGTATAACATATAATCTAGATACTGTCTGCACTCTAACCAGATCATCTGTATTCCCTCATTTAGCTAAATGTATCAAATCTGATAGTTGTCATGTTCTTCCTGACTTGAAATGCTAAAAGCCATCCAGGCCACCCAACAATAACACTGGAACCCCCCTCGATAACCAAAGCAGTATTGCCACCAGATTTGCAATCTCCAGAAATAGCCCAAAGAGGCTTCTAACTCCAGCCCGCACCCTGAAAAACCCACAGGTCATGGAAACACCAGAGCAGTGTTGAGACACGGCATCACTGCAGGCTGTCAAATCATCACTATGTACACAGGACCGCAATGATACGATGGTATTGTATGGTGACTTTTCGCTTCAGATGATGATATAAGTAGCTGTGGACTAGATTTGAGAGCTAATCTTGCAGGGACCTGCTGGCAATGCTAATGTGGCCATCTGTATGTTTTACTGCCTGGTCAGAGCTCAATTCTGGAAGATGCTGAGAGCTGTGGTTTAGTGCAGTGAAGTACTTACCACAATGCTCAACTTTAAGTGCTTGAACAGACCTATTAACTTCCATAAGATGACTCTGCTGCTTGAACTACTTAAGCGGTTTGCTGAAACAGGCCACAGTACTCAGTGGGCGCGTCTACACGAGACGCTAACTGTGCAGTGACCTAATATCACTGTGTAGTGGCATGCCAGGCTAACACCGTGCTCATACAGTACTGTGCAGTAAGTGTCACTATAAACCTGTGCGCCGGCGCTATTACACAGTAGCACGAGTTACTGCATACTGATTTAGTGCTTGGTTATCCAAGTACAAACTTAATGCGCAATAAGTACAGCGCATTAATGAATGTGTAGACGTGCCCAGTTTCTTGAAGAATGGGGCTCTGATATGGCACCTTTAACCCACAGATCTCAAACACTTTCAACTGACTGGTCACAATCAGCTCACCTGGGAAACTGAGGCACAAAACAGTCCTGGCATCTGCACAGTCCACAGTAGGTTGAAGGCAGAATTGGGGAATGAGCTCCAGGTTTCCCCGACCTCCTGAGGTCCTTGTTTTTATAGCTAGGCAGCCTGCATGCTCCTGCACACTAATTTGATCACCTGCACACAATCTGCACGCTGATCTGATGCTCTACACGCTCCCTGTGTTTCTATCGATTGATATAGATGCATTCAGCAAAGATCCCAGGCTGTGTATGCGTTGCTGCATGACCAGTTCTGGCAATACGCAGAGGACTGTGAAGGTTGTACTGCGGTGCAACCAGAAATCCTTAGGAGCTAAGACTTTGTGACAGCAGGCCTAACTCTGCTGCACCTCAAGAAAGCACAAGCTAAGGAGCGGGTCATAGGTAGCTCTGCCCCATCCAGACTTCAGACCGTTTGGCACCTGGTTGCTTTAATTCATGGCCATGTCTTTTGGCTGCTGCACAGCTCAGGATCCCTATGGCATCTTCAGCCATGCCCCACCACTGGGATTTGCAAACAGAGGGATTTGTCCCCAGGACTCTTGTGATGCCTTGCTGGCCCCTGTGTGAGGGTGCTGCAGCATAAAGAGGCTGGATGCTCTCATTCACGCATCCTGGAGAGCCTCCATCACCTGAACAAGGAGAAATCACCTGCAGGTATCGACAGCGCCATATCTCTTAGCCTGCCATTTGCCAGGCCAGATCCTCCGCTGGTGTAAACAGATGGAGCATTCATGGGTGACGGAAGTCTCCCACCAAGGGAGATGCTATGTCTTGCACCTTTTAAAAATTAAAATAATAAAAAGCTGAATTTCAAAAGATGCCTAAGGGATTTGGACACCCAATTCCCATTAAAGTGAATCCCTTAGGTTAGTAGAGAAAGGCAGTTAGCCGTGTTAGGCTGAAAGCAGGGTAGAGATGCACCCGATACACTAACTAAATTAGAGTTGCATAAGCTTTCACAACTTCATCAGATGCTAGCAGTGGCTTTAGGTACTAGCTCTCTGTCCTTTTTTCCCAGACAGGGAACTCCCTACTTCCATCTAGCAGGGATCAACTCAACCTCCTCCTCCCTCTGCTCCCCATCAGCGATCATCATTTTATTGTGAGTCTCATAATATTTGGGGTTTGTCTTAAAGCCCCATCAGTTGCCAGAACCATGGGATTCGGTGAGACTCCTCACTTGCATTCACAAGAGCTCATCAGCTTTCTAAGCTGCTCTACAAGCAAGATGGAAAACATGAGCCAAGACCACTCTAAAAGCTCAAGTACTAGGGGGCAAAGGCAAATACCTGCAATTTAAAAAATAATAATAATATTTTTAAGCTACCCACACAACATTCAAATGCTGGAGGTTGACAGGACAGCAATACAGGTGGGGCAACCCGAGTGCCACCCCTGACTTTTCCTTAGGAGGGTCTCACCCCCATCCTAGGACGTGTTGAAGAACTGAGCCTGAATGCTCTTACGTGCCAGAGTGGGATATGATTTCTTCATTTAATAAATGTTTCTTTTTCACCTTTGCTTTCAGACCAACCTCCTCAACTCCCCTGCCTTTTATTTCCTTTGCAAGATGGAATCAGCATGACACTAAATCACACAATTACTCCAGTTGCATTTGCTGCCTTTTTTTAAAGGAATTAAGTGATCTTTTGTTCCCAGGGAAGATAAAGCATGGCTGATGCAGGAGACATTTGCTCATCCCTGCAATTTGGTTTTCCCTCTAAATCCGCGCTCAGCTTTTCTTAATATATATACAGTTTTAATGATAAGTGATTTTTCCTCCCTTGAAGCTAAATGTGCAACGTTAACCAGAGAAGCTATTCGATGACGGAGCTGTTATTAAAATGGCAGCTCCTTGTGGCCTGTCGTTTACCTCCCGCGGGAAGGTCACTCCTAGCTGTTTGCTGCCGACAATGCTCAGAGGGGCTTTGGTTCGGCAGTAACAGGCCTGCCTGAAGCAACAGGGTTCATTAAAGCCTGCGTGGACTCCATTTTTCACACGCTGTTCATACCCAGGAGCAGCAAATGTGGCTAAGCATGTGCTGCGATCAGGCATCGGAGAGAAGGCTGAGCTGGTAAGGAAATGAGGAGGGAAAATACGCTCTGCTGTCCTGACCCCAATCGCTCAGAGCCAGAAGCCCCCTCGTTGTGCTTCCAGGAGCAGAGAGCCAGGAGGCGACGGGAGGAAGGGCAAGGGAGCGTGCAGAAGAGACCCAGAGGCTCGCTCCTGCCCCATCCCGATGGCCCCGACGTGCGTGCAACGAACAGGCTCAAGGGCAGCCAGGCTCCTTTTGTTAACTGGCGTGGTTCTGCAATTACAGGGCCAGATGGCAGCCTGCTCGGTGGGGCTGCGCGGGGGCGGAAAGGAGCAATCTGCACAGCCTTTCCGACTTGCTGCCCAGGGCAGGCGCGGTGCGCTGCCCATGTCCCCCTACCACCTACTTCCAGAGCAAGTGGATGGAGAGGGGTTGAAAGTGGGCAGAAGCCTGGGCTCTACCTCCTTCCTCGGGTGATCATTTTTAATCCGCTTCCTTCCTCAGAGGAATACTGGGAGAGGAAAAAAAACCAAAGATGAAAATAGCTAGTAATACACAAGCAAGGACAGAGAACTGCACTGCCCCCCCGATGGCTTTCCAACAGGGCCACCAGTACCTCTACATTGTAGTCCCTTTTACCTTTAAATGTGCTAGCGTGGTTACTAGGGGAGGCAAGCTGTGGCAGCACAGGGTGGGCTGCAAAACCTGCCGAAGGAGCTGGGATGTGCCTGCGCGGAGGCATCACTGCCACAGATACCCGAGCTAGCTGTACTCTTCCTCAGTCCCAGTGACTGCGGTGCAGGCAGTGCCCAGCTCCCACGGAGTAAATCCTCTTTTGAGAACTGGAGCCCAAAGGCACAACCTCTCCCACATTTTCCTGGTTAAACCTTTGCGCTCTCGCTTCTGTGGGAAAAAGCCCCACAGTGGCAGAACCTGAGCGACTTTCTGGGGGAAAGGAATCTGAAGTTGTGGCAGAGGTGATAGCTTTTATTAGACTAGATATTTGCAAAAAAAAGAATGCCTTTATTTGCAAGCTTTCGGGCACAGGCACCCTTCTTCAGGCACAGGAGAGAGCAACGATTGTAAAAGTTCTCCCAGGTAGAAATGAAAATTCATATTCATGGGGAAAAGAGGAAACCAGCTTTCTACCAAAATCTGTCCCCAGCATCCAGCATATGGAGGGGCATCCTCAGGTTCATCCCACTGTTGCTTGTGGTGCTCCACACACATGGTGCCAGACATGCTGACTGTCCAAAGCTTGTTACATCAGAAATACACAACTATAAAAGCACAGTAAGGGGACAGGTAAGGCTGAGATGCTGAGGCTTTCTCCGTGCACAAAAATTGTCCCTGTTAACTCTATGGATAGATATAGTTAAAACCACATAACCCCCAAGAGTGGCTACAGATATCTCCCTATGAAGGTGCCTTCTGTAGCTATAGCTATTCCCACTCTGAACAGGGAAAATATATACAAGTCAAGTCACCTTTATACTGTTATAATTGCATCTGCACTTGGATCTTTACCAGTGTAACTGTTCAGACAAAAACTAAACAAATAAATGACACTCCTGCTCAACGTGGGATTTTTACTGGCATAACTTCCAAGATTAGACCCACCTTAAGGGAAGAATTCCACATTACGTTTTAAAACCTTCCCTGCATAAATAATGCTTTTGCGTCCCTCTTGTTGGGTCTTTGCAATACACAGTGTTCCCTATCAGGGATGGGGAGATGTAAGCAGAGGGCACAGACAGGGGGAAAAATAAAACAAAAAAACCCCCACACATTATTTTTCCTCTCATCTTTTTCATTTCTCATCCTCCGAGGAGTCATCTGTAATAACAAGTATAATGTTGTCAGACAACAAGGTCTCTCTTGCTTCTCTCTGCCTTGGCTTTCCTGCCTGTGAAACAGGGATAATGGAACATACTTACCCCTCTTTGCAGAGTGCTTTGAGATCTAGGAGATGAAATTAATATTATCATCATTACTGGAGATGTAATGACTGTCCTTGGCTTTTACCAGTCACAGGAGAAAAAAGGAAGACGGGAGGACTGATTTCTTTTATTTGTAAAAGAAATCAGTCCACTCTTGCTGCCTTGCTAATATGTGCGTGCAATTTCACTCGGCCTGCCTTTCCCAATGCAATAAGAATAATGGAAAACTCTTACCCCTGCCCCACTTCCTAGCAAATGTTTTGACATTAGTTATTCGGGATGATAGTGGACTGTAGATTTCAAAGTCCTTACCCAGGCTTTGCTACAGGTCTCTCAAAGGGTAGGCATTTTGCTCTGGTCCCAATGGAGGGTGGTTGGGGGGAAGCTAAAGAGGCTGCAAAGCATTTCATGCTCACCTTTAATTAAGGCCAAAGAATAACACTGGACACCTGCCCTGGGGAAAAGCATGGAAAGGGCTAGGATAACTAGAAAGGGCTTATAGGTGTAAAGCAACAATAAATAGTGTTGTGGTGTCTTGTGTGACAGCAAGTACCGGCAGATTTGCTTTCTGAAGACGTGATTTAAACTCAACCCCTGGCCCTGTCTGCAAACTGATCACAGGGTTGGATACCTAAGCAGAAAAGCCATGTTTAATTCAGTCTGCCATCTGAGACATGAACAGGGCACAGTCAGGCAGGGAGGGGCTAGACCCCAAGATCTCACCTGGGAAGAATCCATTCCACAAGAGTCTTTGGCTTCAAGAAGTCCTCCTAAAGCACACACCATGTTATTTAAGTACAGAAACGAAGATGGGGAGATAAGAGTTTGGAAGGATGAATGGGTGGTGTGGTGGAAAAGTAGGGGACGCTACTACACTGAGCAGCCTGCCTGACTGTGCCCAACCGAAACCACACTCCCCTGGGGCACCTATGTCCGACTGACCCCCTTCCTGGAGCACACCTGCCAGCCTGGGGTAATCGCTGCCACCACCCGGGCTCTAGTCTCTGTTAGGGCTCTGTGCAGCACGGGGGTACACAGACCCAGCAGACCTTGGGGGTGCTTAGCCCACCGTGGTATTTTGGGGTGCTTCTTTTAGCCTGAAGCACTCAAAAGTAGCCTCCTGTACTGGAGGAAAGTAAAAAGCCAAGCCCACTTTAGCTAGCCAAGCAAAGGGAGCTAAAAGGCTGGTCCTGTCCCTCTTCCCTCAAGAATCCACAGCTAGGCGTGCTGTACCAGACAGCATTTACTGATTAGAGAGGAAGAGACAGTGGAAGGGGTACAGGATGGAGGAATGTTAAAAGAAAACGCCTTGAGCAAACCAGATTGGGCTTGCTGGCCCTTTTAACATGCGACTAATGTTATATAACCCTAATTTACTGGCTAAATTAAAGGTAAGCTACTTACATATACATCCAGAGAATTCTGGAGGCCCCTGCTTGTGTGTGTGCTCCCCAAAAATGCCTGCTGGAGGAAGCTCTCCCAGACCAGGTGACCTGACCTTTAAATAACTAACTTTTCTGACTTCATCACCTGGTTCCAACCACAAAACAGGCATGACTTGAACCCTGCTAATATAAATCAATCATTTTAAAAGTGGTCAGTAGCCTTTGGAATTTTTCTTGAACATTTTTTGGGAAGTCATTCATTCATCCAATCACAGAAATCATTCTCTGATTCTGTGACTGGATTTTTCAATGAATTCCTGAACATTTTTCAAGAAAAATTCTTCCCAAACCAACACCATCTTCATTTTCTTTGACATTTTTCTCAGGGACATAAAACATGGGCAAGTAGCTTTCCTCCTCCATTTTTTCTTGTGCTGGAGTGACGGCAGGATGGTCGGTTTATCTGAAGATGAACCAACCCTCTGGAGGTTAAAAGCTCCAGGACCAATTATGCCAGCCCCACCCATCCATCGATCCAAACTCTTACCTCCCAATCCTACCCCAACCTCTTTTTCCGGTGGCATTTTGTTTTGTTTCTGGATTTTAAAAGAAATTTGGGGGGATGGATGGGGAATGGTCAAAAACAGACCTTCTCCAGCATGGGTATTACCCAACAATGGTTAGGCAGCTGCTGCGCTGAGTCGACTGCCTGTCTCGCTGATCAAATCTGTCTCGCTGTTTCCATGTGTTCCCCTTCCTGTCTGTATCCACCCTGGCCTCGTCTTATACTTACACTGCAGACCCTTTGGGGCAGAGTCTGTCTTTTCTTATTGTGGAGGTACAGTATCCAACACAGTGGGGGCCCTGGGCTATGACTGCAGCTCCTACGTGCTACAACTGCACAAATAATAACTAGTAATAATAAACACCCAGAGAGACTGTGCCTTTCAGAAAACCATTTTTCTCAAGGAAAAAAGTTCAAGTGAAAAATTTTGACCAGCTCTGGTTTGCCGGGTTAGTTCCAAGGTCAACTGCATGTGAAATGAACTGGTGGATGGAAGTCCACATCCTAAGATCATTGTTCCAGGAAAGAAGCCAAGAGCTGAATGATGTATAGAGAGTGATCTCAGCTATGAGCGGTCTCATTAGGGTTACTGGCACACTCCGAGCAGAGAAATTTGCACAACTGTTGTGTTCCTTCAGGGAATGAATGGAAACAGCTGAAGTTCTGGGTTACCAATCTGGTTCCTTGCCCCAGTTCTAGCATCACCATACATACATAGATAGATATAGATCTATATCTGTATATATATATATATGTATATATATATATGTGTGTGTGTATGTGTATATATATATATATATATATAAATAGCAAGTCAAGACAAAGAGTGAAAAATTATATATTTATTCACACCTCATGAGGCACTGAGCAATTCATTTCATGCATTTCAAGCGCAAATTAATGCCCTATAATTATGCTCACAGTGAGGAATGTCTTCTTGCTATTATGAGATTTTATTATATATATTTTAAATATTTATCAGAAGCAATGAGGCTGACAGGTTACAAACAGGCAGTCATGATGTATTGGTTTCGCTGATCCATGCAGTGAAATTCTTCTTAGCCAGTCAGATTTCTTTCATTTCGACACTCAATGCTACGTGCCTGGAAATAATTCTAGCCACAGATGATGTTGTTCTGGATTTACTGGTGGCAAATTCATGAGTAAAGAAGAAGTGGGGTCAAGGGGGGTCAGGACTTCTGCTATTAACTTGCTGTGACACCTCCTTCTACAGATCATTTCATTGTCTTGTGCCTCAGTTTCCTCAGTTGTAAAATGGACATAAAAGTACCTTCCCCAGTATATCTGAACAGCTTTGGGAATTGCAAAATGCCCTAATTCAACAGGCTAGCAGTCAGCATCTATCAGAGAAGACAGGCATAGCATTGCTGATTGATAGAGGGAGTGAGTCTTCTCCCTCCCAATTCCTTTTTTCTCTCCTACACAAAGCCTGATGACATATTTGTCTATGAAATGTGATTCCAGAGCAAACGAGGCAGGAAGGAAATGTGCAAGGCCACGGCCCATTTGGCAACAGTGTGTGTGTATGTGTATATATATATATATATATATAAATAGCAAGTCAAGACAAAGAGTGAAAAATTATATATTTATTCACACCTCATGAGGCACTGAGCAATTCATTTCATGCATTTCAAGCGCAAATTAATGCCCTATAATTATGCTCACAGTGAGGAATGTCTTCTTGCTATTATGAGATTTTATTATATATATTTTAAATATTTATCAGAAGCAATGAGGCTGACAGGTTACAAACAGGCAGTCATGATGTATTGGTTTCGCTGATCCATGCAGTGAAATTCTTCTTAGCCAGTCAGATTTCTTTCATTTCGACACTCAATGCTACGTGCCTGGAAATAATTCTAGCCACAGATGATGTTGTTCTGGATTTACTGGTGGCAAATTCATGAGTAAAGAAGAAGTGGGGTCAAGGGGGGTCAGGACTTCTGCTATTAACTTGCTGTGACACCTCCTTCTACAGATCATTTCATTGTCTTGTGCCTCAGTTTCCTCAGTTGTAAAATGGACATAAAAGTACCTTCCCCAGTATATCTGAACAGCTTTGGGAATTGCAAAATGCCCTAATTCAACAGGCTAGCAGTCAGCATCTATCAGAGAAGACAGGCATAGCATTGCTGATTGATAGAGGGAGTGAGTCTTCTCCCTCCCAATTCCTTTTTTCTCTCCTACACAAAGCCTGATGACATATTTGTCTATGAAATGTGATTCCAGAGCAAACGAGGCAGGAAGGAAATGTGCAAGGCCACGGCCCATTTGGCAACACCAAATGGACATCAAGTCCCAAAGCAGCTGACTCATCTTCCCGTGGAAATTCCCAACTCCCTCTCTCTTTTATCAGTATTCCTGTGGCATCGCAAGGTGTCCATGCTAATCCAGTGCCGGTGAGTGAAACGAGAGAGGGGGTTACGTAGTTAATCTGGGGTGACAACAAAAATCTTGACAAC
>NW_005841880.1:2788986-2804561 GCF_000455745.1 Alligator sinensis
CCGCCTCTCAGGCTGACTGGTGCAGTCTTACCGTTCCTTTCTTCTCCATCTGTTTGCATTTACTTGTTGTCTGAGTTTGGAAACTCTTCGAGGTAGCGGGTTCTAATGTAGGACCAAGGTCAAGGCCCCAGGTCTTTCCTTGGCTTGTCTGGCCCGCTTCCTGAGCGCAGACTACTCTTCACGGAAATGCAGCCACATAATCCAGCTGCTATAGGTTCTCCTGAATAGCTTGCACCCTGCAGAGATATCTTGGTAGTTTAAGGGCACTTCCCACAACTCAGTGTCACAGATGCTCTGGTTAAGACTTCTCCTTTTCAGGGACACGTGATAATAGAAGCCAACAGGCACGAAGACTTTGCATAGGGCTCCAAAACCCAAAACCTCTTTACTTTAAGTAGCACAAGATAGATATGGATCCATATGAAAAAATAATATAGCTGTACACATCACCCTGTGGAAGAATCCTCTTCCAGACTCCTGCTTTTGGGGGGCGGGGGTTGTGGGGGGGGGGGGGGGGGGGGGTGTTCTCCTTTTCTTTGTCTTGGTCTCCTCACCTGTCTGTCAGTCTGGCTGCCCCGGGTTACAGCGTCCGTCACCTGGATCAGGTAAGAGGGTGTAGACCTAGCCTCCATTGTTTTGAGCTCTGACCTCGTGATATGGGAACAGGGGCTAGAGTCCAGGTCAAGGTGTGATGCTTTTCAAATCAGTTGGTCAGCATCAAACAACACTTGCCCCTGATTGGGTCTAGAAGGTAAGGTCAGGAGGGGTATTTAAGAGAGAGGCTCTCCAGGAAGAGGGGGAGATATGTTGGGCCATTTCCACAGCAACCTGAACCTCTGCAACTCTCTCTCCCGGGATGCTGAAGTGAGTAAATGACCAGAAACTTAGTTTACAGTCAATTAGAAGAGTATTAAACAGCTATCAGGCTGATTCTGTTTGCTCAAGGTTATTCTTTTGATACTTCTCTGACTTGTACCCTTACCCAAGCCTACCCTCTCTACCCAATAATGCTATGCACTATAGCAAGCTTTGTGGTACATTCTTGAGAGGGACTGGGCACGCCTTTATGCTCCCTTTGCTCAGCTGACTAAGGGAGGCTACTTTCTGTGCTTCAGGTTAAAGGATTTCACAGTGGGTCAAGCACCCTCAAGGTCTACAAGGCCTGTGTACCCTGGGGGGCACAGAGCCCGAACAAAGACCAGATCCCGCGCGGTGGCAGCGGTTACCCCAGACTTGCAGGCGTGCTCCAAGAAGGGGGTCAGCTGGACACAGGCGCCCCAGGAGAGGCACTCGAGGCTTGGATTTTGGTCGGGCACAGTGAGGCGGGGGGCTCAGCACAGGAGCACCCACTATTGGCCTGCCACACACCCCACTTCAGTTTCCTCCTCACTCTTAACTATATTTTTGGTCCTAAGTTGGAATCCTCCAAAAAGTCCAGGATTTTTCCTCCTATATATGGCTTCTCCTCCAGATCATGGCATTGCTCTCTCTCTCTTCTGCAGCCAGCTTCTATCTTCCTTAGCTGGTCCCAAATTTAACAGAGTCTTCACTACAAATGATTGGATCTATGCACCTTTCTAAGCTTCCTTGGTCTCCCTCTGAGTTTTTAAAGACAAGGCTACTTAGTTACTTAGTTTCCCTGTTTGGGGATCTTTCCACCCTCCATATTCTACCAGAGAGGAAATTTGGGTTCAGCTTGGATGGAGCCATTCCATTATTTCAAGATACATCTTAGTCCCATTTGAAAAGAAGTCATCAAGATGTAACAGGTCTCCATCATGTCTGGTCTGGGAGATCTAAGACACAGCCCTGATGACATATGGCTGATTGAACATCTACTGCAATCAGGTTACAGCAATTTCACAAAATCAGCCAGAATCCATTACCTATATAGACAGATTCCTCAAATCACCACACTGTAAATAAGTAGTTAATGGAGGAGGTTGCAGCAGATGGCACTTGAAAAACATGTAGCATAGCTCTAGATTCTGTAGGGCCAATAACATTTGGTGCAAAGGGCACTGCAAATGGCTTCTTCTCTGCAGCTCTTTGGATTAGCCCTTTGGATACTCAAAAGCCACCCTGGTAGGGTACAAAGGAGACACTGTTGTTGGTGCAAAGACCCCACCTTCTTCTGACTGCCGTAACTGTGGAAGCTGTTCTTGTAACACTGGTATCATAAAGGGCGCACTGGAAACTCCTTCCTTAACACAGATTGTCTTGACAGACTGCGTGTCCACAGAGGGTACCTTGAACCCTCCAGACATCTGCCTGGCACAAGATCCAAAGCATTTCTGATTGCTCCTATACAAATCCTGATCGCTACTCTCAATCCATTCTCCCTTCTCCTAGGAGTGTCTTAAAAACAGCCTGCCCTCTTTTGCCAGTTTTGCAAACACTGGCATCTCTTTCTTGAAACAAAGACAGCAAGGCTGATATTCTTCTCCATTACTCCAAAGTAAATCTGGAGCACCTGAACTGAAGTCAATGGAGTTACACCACGCAGAGGATGGGAGACTTGTAGTACTTCTTTGCATTGTTGGCAGTGACACGCTGTCAGGATGAGGACTCTGAATACTGTTCCACAGTACCTTCGTGTTTGTACTGACCTTTCTATCTGGGGAAGATGAGAAGGACTTTAAATATTTTCTGGGGCCAAAATATGACCGCTGGGTTGTTTCCTTTCCCACAGGATTGCAGGGGTTTCAATCCCCGGATGACAGCAGCAGTTTGAGAATCCCAGGTCTTTGTTGTAGTCTAACCCTGCAAACGGCTCTCTCGGTGCCAAATTCAAAAAGGGACAAAAAATGCCATTATGAAATAAGATCTATTGCCTGGAAACTGAAGGCAGCCAAACTAAATTTGGGAATAAAGCACACGTCTTTATCAGGTAATTAGCTATTGGAACGGATTACCATGGAATGCAGTAAACTAAAGGGTCCTTCACTTGGAGACTATTTATAAGGCTGGACAGTTTTCTAAAAGCAGTGCAGTCAGAGGGTGCTGGGCTCAATGCAGAAATGTCTGGCTGAGCTTCCCTAGCCTTGTTCTGCAGCAGGTCAGAGTAAGTGCTCACAGCAGTCCCTTCCAGCATTAAAATCTAGGAAAGTGATGGAAACAGATCTGGTTATAAATTGGTTTTCTGTGCCACTTTGCATGGGATGAGGCCCAGCTGAATCATCTACCTAAAATTATAGGAAGGCAACAGCTACCTTCTGTTTGTACTGCAGAAAAGCAACTTAGGAAAGATGACATTGCCAGCTTCCAGCTGGAGTTACCACTTCTTGATCTGAGAGTCTACGGCACACGGATAGAAAGCAACACAAGCAGGGAAAACCATGAAAGAGATGCCTGCAAAGTTAGTGACAGAGCTCTTAACATTTTTCTACTAGTGAGAAATGTCCAGATCCCTTCTTCCTCTCTGTTTGTAATCAGAATAAGAATATGGTCAAATGGAAAAATCCATGCCAGAAAAAATTCAGAAGAAAAGTCTAAAGGAAAAACCACCACACTTTTTTTATCAAAATAAAACAATGAAACATAATACATTTTGACTCTCCTGATCCAAAAAAATCCCTGTGCTGAAACCATCGAGCCAAAGTAGCCGCGCGGCCCAGGTGCTGCATTGCTCCCCGCAGCAGCTGTAACTCCAGCCTGTGGGAGCCTTTCTCCTCTGGATGAAATGCTGTGGCCTGTGTCATCCAGGAGGTCAGACCAGCTGCTCTCAAAATCTGCGTGGAAATTCATCCAAATTCCATTTTTCACACAGAAAATGTTGATTTTGACAAAGCCACATTTTCTAACTGGAAAAATTCGTTGCTACAAGCAGTTCAACCAGATCTACTTTGCGCAGCGATGGGCAGATCCTGAAGCCATGCCCAGTGCAGAGGGTTTCCATTAAGTCGTTAGTGGGGTCTATATGCAGCATGACTGTAACCTGGGGAAGGGTGGAAAGGATGCTAGCGAACAACTGATTTGGAGCCAGCAGAGGGAGCTCGCAGCATGGCATGCTCATGGGGCAGGGGGAATGCAGCATTACTGGCCTGCTGAGTTTGCTTCATTGTTACGTTGCTTCATTTCCAATTGAGGATGTGGGCAGCAGTTCAGCTATGAACTCTATTATACATGCACCCAATTAGACTTCCAGCATCTGCTTATGAGTAAAAAAAAAGTCTAAAGTGGTGTCATAAGGTGAGAAAAAGCTATAACAAATCTCGGATGGCGGCCTACTTTGTCCTATCCCTTCTTACAGCCTCCTACAGTATCTTCTCCTTGCTTTGCTATTCTCTTCTGGCCAATCAAGCCTGAATCTTAAGCTTCCCGAGACTATGTGACCCAGTTAGACTCAACAGGCCAAACTTGGGGCATGTGTGTATTTTCTACGGGCTTGACTCCAATGCCCAGATTCTGCAATGCCTAGAGCAATTGGCTGTGCTTTTCAAGCCCAGAAAGGGACCCAAAAGTACACTATGAAGCAGAGAAGGTGCAAAGCTGCTCTGATTTACAGTAGACCATGACAGGCCCACTGCACAATCCCTGAATAGGGGACTACAAAGGTCACTTGAAGCCACCTCTGTCTGCTTCAAGTGTAGGAACAGAGGAGCTGAGAACAAGACACCCAGGGACTGGTTCTCAGCTGCAGTTAGGCTGGTTTGTGCTACTCTGATAGCGAAGAGGAGCCTTAATGTGAGTGTGACTGGGCACGTCTACATGTGCTATTAATGTACTATATGCTTACTGAGCAATAAGCCTTCCCCGGGAGCATAACTACAGGTGCACCCTGTTGGGAGCAAACCTCCTCCCAATGGGAGCAGCCCAGTACAGGGTAGTGCCTGCCCTGCTCTGCTCCCCAGCAGCAGTGCAGTGGCAGCTGTAACCTGGCCCCGTGAACATCAGGAGGGGTCCTGATGTGCACGGGGCTGGGAAACAGCTGCCACTGCAAGCCAGCAGAGCTCTCCCACCTGACGCACATCTGGACACATCGCTGTCAGCCAGCCCTGTGCCCAGGGGCTTGCTGATAGCTGCCCCACTGGCAAGACAGCTCTCAGCTAGCTCCCAGCCGGGCAGGGATTGCCCACCCAACTCGGGGGCTCGCGGGCAGATGCCCCACAAACAGGACAGCTGCCCGTGAGCCCCTGGCTTAGCAGGGAAACAGAGAGCTCCCCAGTCGTGGCAAGGTTCAGCTCCCGGCTCCTGTGGGGAGCCAGGCAAGACTGCACAGTGGGGGCAGAAAGTGACCCCAGCCTGGCGCTGATCAGCTCCCAGCTCCTGGGGGGAGCCAGGAGCTGAGCACTATCAGGACCAGGCCTCCTGCTGGTGTGGCTGACTAGGAGTAAATTTGCTCCCAGTCAGCGTCTACACAAGTGCTACTCTGCAATAACTACTGTGCAGTTAATCTAGTACCTGTAAATACAGGCACTAGCTAACTGCGCAGTAGACTAATTTACTGTGCAGTAGCTACTACACACAGTTACATGGTGACGCCTTACTGCGCAGTAGATTAGTCTGCTGCATGGTAAAGCATCTTGTGTAGATGAAACTTATATCTGTGTTAAGACCGGTTTCCACTGTCAGAGTGGATCCTGAGCCTAGAGAAACGAGATCCAGGCCTTTTTCTGTGGCTGCTTCTTTGAAGCATATCTGAATTCTGACACATTAAGGTGTATGCCTGTTTCTCCCCAGCCCGATCCCTTTAAAACACCTGCCATTTACCCTGCCAACCCAATACAACTGCTTTTTTTTTTCTATTAAAAAAAAAAAAGCAATACAAATAAACATCTGTCATCCGTGTGTAACCTTTTTATTTGTCACTCGAAATACTGCCGCTGTCCCTAGTATATTTTATTCACCAACCCAGCACAATCTCTGCTGTCTCTGGCCTTCAGTGGTGTCAGTCAAGCGCAATTTCCCACTCTAGATCTGTGAGGAGGAGAAGCTGCGAATCCTCCAGCACTGTCAGGATATCATTAACCTTTGGTTTGGATTGAAATGGTCTATTCTTGTCAATTTGACTCTGTATAGCCATTTGCTTCTTGCCCCCTTGCACCCAGCCCTTTCGAGTCACAAATGCATGGCAATGTTTTGCGTTAACTCTCTTTTATCATAGACGCATCATCTCATACCTGCCAGACGCGTGTGCCTGCTTTGGCACAGGCCTGTGAAAGCCACGCCATAATATCTAATATCTTCTGGCCAAATGGGGATGATAAAGAGACGGGGCTCCATGATTTCTCTCTGATGAGTGAAACAGAATCCTGTTCAGAGGCATCATCCCTTAAACCCTCCATCACAGCGCTTGAGCGCACAGACCTCTTGACGGCTCTTTGCACAAGAGTGAGATGTACCTTTATTTAAATTTATCCTGAACTAAAGATGGAAAGGAAGTCAACACGGGGACACACACACATACACGTACACTGCATCCCCCCACACACACTCTTCTCCCATACACAGAGTTACACAAGCTTTGGAGGAAATTTCCGATCCAGATCTGAACTTTGCTACTGAGCCCATAAGACTGAGTAAAAACTCGACCGCCTAACACCATCATGTTCTGGGAAACTGAAAGTAGATCTTACTTGGAGTATTATGGCTGGGGCATGTCCCTCATCAAAACCAGTGGAAAATCATTGTATCCAATCCCCTTCTAAAGTGCCTTGTCTAAGTCAATGCAGTTTTATCCAATCCCTCATTTCAGCTTAATCCAATACCGCTTAATCTTTCCTTTCTCCAGCACTAGCTTTCAGCGAATGCCAACTGTATTACAGCTACCTGTGTTTGCAATGTGGCTTTTTTTTTATGCCCAGGGATCAACTGTGAATTTTCAGTCGGAATGGCTTTTATTTTATTTAAGTCAGGACAGGCAATGTAACGAGAGCAGTATTAGACAGACAGACAGATCATGTGAATAACCCAGTCGTGGTTCTGGATCTGTGCATAACGTGGCGCTCACAGATCTTTGCAGTCAGCAGAGCTGTAACAATTGCTACCCTTGGAGAATCTGGTCCCTTTATGCAGTAGCAGCCCTACACAAATATATGCGCACGCACACACACAAATGCACATGCACAGTCCTTTCACTCCGAGATGGTGCACAAAATCATTTTATATTTGAAAGTTAATTGTATAATGAGAGCTTTGCCAGCCCCAGACATCCAAAACTCATAAGTTAGGTCCCAGGAAAAACCATAAGGTTGTTGTAGGAATAATGAAATTGTATAAAAGTGATGCACTGGATGGGGAGAGTCATTAGGGCACGCTTAGGTCAATGTTTCAGTTATTCTCTGCATCCTGGAGGGCAAGAAACTTCCCTTATTTGTAATGAAAGCTGAGAGTCTCGCCTAATTACATGACCCCCAGGTCATGCTTTAAGTAAGGAAAGCACCAATTATTGTTATTGGGAAACATTTTCAAAAGCCCCTAAATCAAAGGGATGTCTGCACCTAAATCCTTTCGGGCATTTTTGAATAGCTCGCTCCTAATGTGTTTTGGGTACATCTAGGAAGGGAGAAAGGGTGATGTTCTGCTTTCACAAGTGGAACTGCCTTCTCCTCCACCCCTGAATCGTCAGTGCCCAGGACCATGTATAGGCTTTTTCACTAGTGCAAAGTGGGAACAAAATTGTACCATTTGGATTCAACAGCGTTTTGCATCCACTTGCACTGCTGGGAATTGACTGCATGGGCTATGGGGCAACGGAAGCCAAGGGCTCGACGTGCTTAAAGGTAAATGTGTTTAAACCAGTGATTCTCAAGCAGTGTGCCCTGGTACCCTGGTGTGCCCGGGGATCCTGTCAAGGGTGCCATGGGGCACCACACAATGTTAGCACTGTTAGGCATGCAAATACGATTCATGAGATAAACCCAGCGGTTTCAAATGGGAACCTATAGTGCTAAAGCATGCTGACCTGCTGTGGCCTTTCCAAGTTCTTTGCAACAGAAAAGCTGTTCCATTATTTTTCATAGTCCAAAAAAAAAAATTAAACCTGACCCAAGATATTCCAAGTCTAATGGAGGGGGGAGGCGGTGTGCCTTGAGCCTGAAAAGGTTGAGAACAACTGGCTTAAACATTTTAAAACATGTTTTGGATCATGGTGAGACGACTCAGCACTTCACAGGACTAATCCCCGAATATAACATTGAAGCCAAGAGGAGCTGCACGCCAACAGCACAGGAGCTGGCT
Organism: Alligator sinensis; assembly: GCF_000455745.1. Taxonomy (NCBI): domain Eukaryota; kingdom Metazoa; phylum Chordata; order Crocodylia; family Alligatoridae; genus Alligator; species Alligator sinensis. The sequence goes on from NW_005841880.1 coordinate 2,797,168, forward strand.
CTTGTTTCTTGCAGGAGGTCACAAAGGCGAGGAACCTCAAGGCTAGGACTTGTATTCTGACCTCCGTGCGCGCACTTGTGTCTGCGTAGCGCTGCACATATGTCACCGGACATTCCACTTCAAGTGTTCATGGCAATTTGCGGGCACAGCTGGAGACATTAAGGACTCCATTTCTGCCTGAACTCCAAATTGCCTCCCCTTGGTGTGTATAAATTAGACTCGTGATGCTACCTTGGTGCACTTTTTTCCTCCCCATTTTTACCTTAATTTGTGTTCGTTACCTCCCCGAGCTCCAGATGACAAACCAAGCTGTGGAAGCAACACATTTCCAAGTCTCCAATTTGTTGTTCTTCTTTTGACTGCCCCTATTTTTCTCTCCCCCCCTCCCATCTCCCATCCATATAACTCTTTTAATTACACAGGCAGTAGCAGCTGGAGGAAAAAATTGACTGGGAGCATGAAAGTGCGGCTCAGTTACAAACATTGGCCTCTTCTCCCCATAAATCACTCCTGCGTGTTAGTGTTTTCCCAAAGTGCCAGTGGTAGGGTGGTGGTGACTTGAACTGCAATCGTGATGCTGCTGCTGGTTCTGGGAGCAATAGCTTAGCATCTTTACAGCGATATCCTCTTTCTTGACCCAGACTCACCTACCTGGTGACTCTTCTTTTAGCATCAAAAGAGACTCACGGTGATATCAGTGGGACCAGTGGCGGTGCGCGATGAAGCCACAGGCACTCGCCAAGTCAGAAGAACAAAAGACGATGCTGCGGAGAGCTGTCAAAGCTGCTCCTGTCGAGATCCATCAGAGCTGCAGGTGCTTGGCTCTTCCTGAAAATGAAAACCAAGGAGACTCAAGTCCGGCAGGCAGAAATGGAGGCAGCTAGACTCAGTGGTCACTACTGAAAGTGTTGGGCTAAGAGATGTGACCGTGGTCACAAGGCAACGAGAAAAAAGGTAATAGGAGTCCTGACTGCCACATCCCTTTCTCTTTTCACCAAGCCATACTGCCTCCTATTCAAGACTACAGGTCAGAAATATTTTACCAAGCCAGAGAGGTACCTCAACCCTTCCCTCAGGGTTTTTGGAAAAATAAGTGTCAGGTTTTCATTTACGGGCTTGGCTGGAGTTGAGCTATGGCTCTGTCTTGGAGAATGGCTGTGCTCGATGGTGAAGTTGTGCTGGGTAAGTGTTATTCAGAGATTTAAAGGCCAGAAGGGACCATTATGATTCTCCAGCCTGACCTCCTGCACAGCACAAGCCGGAGCACCTCACCCAGCAATTTCTGCAGCAAGCCCATAACTTCGGTTTGAGCTATAGCAGCTCCTGGAGAAAGACATCCCGGCTTGATTGGATTTATAGGAGAGGCTCTATTCTCAATCAGGCTGTGCGAGTTCTCCTTATCTCAGGGACCCCTTGCATGTGTCACTGCTAACAAGGCGGGATGAGGCATAGACAATCAGTGACTTTTTTTGAAGCACGGGGGCGGCCTGATTCTCTGCTGCCTTGTGTCTCATGTAGTCGTGTGCGCTGGTGCAGTGGGGCCGTTATCATTTCGCGGGGTAAGACCTCACCCCTGAGCACGTCACTGGCAACAGAGATCGCACGGGGACCTCTGCATCTAAACACACATCCCCTAATTAAAAGCTAAAGACCTGTCCCTTCTAGCCAAGGCTCTGCTACCTGTATCCTGGCCCAGCCATTGCTACAGATAGCCAGGGAGCTGCACTGAATGGCAGCAGTATTTCACTCATTGCCCCATGGGTGTAAATAACCCCCTGAGGTGCAGGGACCCAGGAAATCAGGCCTCTTTCCCTCTACCCTATCTGAGACTTCATATCTTCCCAAGTCTCCAATCTCAGCAGGTTCTTAACTGCAGAAATCGTATCCTGACTTTGAAACGGATATGGCTTGAATAACCTGGATGGACTGAGGCTGCAGGGATCGATAGGAGACAACAGATGAACTGAGGCCTGAAAGTCACTCCATCAAAGTCCCAAAGGGAGTAAGTTCCCCAACCCCCCCAAAATAAAAAAATTAACAGAGATCAGATAGTGTAAAACTGCATGTATCAAATCACGCTTGGGAGAACCAGGAGCAATCATATCCCACGGACCATTTAAAATGTGATGTGAAGCATGCATCCTTTATGGGGACAACTGGGAAAAAGTTCCCGGGGGCTAGAAATGTTCCAGGCTTTTGGAGGCACCTGGTTGTTTACAGCATCCTAGCAGGCAGCACATGCGCCCACAGACAAGTCTGGGCTTCAGCAGCTCATGATTAAAAATCACACTGGCACTGGAGCTGCACAGTAGCAGCCTATGGCTAAGGTTGCAAGCAGAGCCCTGGGAGAAGCCATGCATCTATGACCAAGTCTAGGACATGTCGGTCCTGGAGGCTGCCAGGCTGCTGTTGACTGCTGTTCCCAATGAGTCAAACACTTGCATACACAGGTGACTTCATGCATTGCAGCTATGGTGATCAACAGGACCATTTTCTGGTCTGACCATTTGATGGACCAAGCCCGATGACTGCAGGGTTGCTCTGTCTCACGCCCGATGCACAGGAAAGCGGCCATATAATGACAGGTGGGATGAGCTGTAATCCCGGCTAAGAATTACACAACTTCATTATCTTGCATGCTTTTTTGCCGTTCCTTACACCCTGCCCTGATGGCTTGTCTCATGCACCTGTTAAGTCTGTTCTTTCAGGATGTAAGCACTTGGGGCCTGGATCGTCTCTCATTACACATGTGTACAGGGTTCAGCCCAGCGGGACCCTGCTCTCGGCTGTGCCTCACTGGCACAATAGCAATTTGAATGCAACTTGATAAAATATATACTAAAGACTGAACGAAAGTGGGGAGGGGAAGAGAAACCTTCCAATCTGGGACAGGCGCCAAATGGTTTACAAAGGGAATGTGTTTCTCGGAGTTTCCCGAGAGACAGCCACAGCTCTCCGAGCCTCTGCAACCCAGGGAAGGAGTTTGGTTTTCAGTAAGGAAGCGAGATTTTCTAGCAGAGAATTTTCCCCACTTATTGGCTGCCAAGCAGTTAAGTCAAGAACACACAAGTCTATAAAAGCTCCATATTTGCCAAGGTTACAAGTCCCCCAGGCAAAGCGAATGTGACAGTGCATCGCCACCGGGAAGAGGAACCCATGCGTTGCACAGAAATATTTACTGGCCTGCCAGACTCATGGGGATGCCCAGAGCAGATGGCGAATCACGCCCAGTGAACTGGCGCCCGATGCCGACTGGCTTTCCACGTCTTCCCCCAGGAAGTGGGGGACTGCGACAGCGTGCCACTGCCAGGAACGCGTTCCTCCGTGACATCCAAATCCTATTGTTACAATCAAATCGAAAGATAATAAAATACAGGAGGCACAATATCCACACCTGTCCTGTGAACAGGCACTTGGTACTTTGATTTCCTCCACGGAGCATATGTGCACGTGCACAGCATGCTCAGGCTTGCACACACATACACACACACATGCTAGCCCCCCGCCATGGGAAAGCAGCCCCATGAATAGACTGATCTTGCATTATTCCTCCCTTAGCATTATTGTGTTCCCCATGCTCTCCCAGTCCTAAGGGGTCTTTCTGATGAGAGGTCTGTGTGCACTGGACAGGGGGGAGCCTAGCCATATGATGCCCTGTGGCCGAGTGCAGTTCAGATGCAGTCGTGACACAGGATTAGGACAGCATGTGCTGGTGCAGATCAGGACTCTGGCTGACTGCAGCCCACTGGGATCTTTGGGAGTGAAGAGGACGAGTCCAGTCGTGGTAAAGGGGCTTGGGAAAGAGAGCCTAAGAAAGGGGAATAAGCCTATTGGGGGTTTCTAAGGTCTTGGTGGAGATGAGTCCTTTCTCTGCTGGGCGTCATTGGGGCCTGAAGCAAGCATTCCCTGTATTTCAAGGTGAGGATTCGCATCAGCTTGGAAGGTATAGCCAACTCCCTCAACTATCATGAAGTCACCTCCCAAGGCTTTCCTTCCAGTGAATGTCATTCCCGCCTCAGCTACCGCTGATGCAGCTCCCGCCAGCACTAGCAAGAATGGGAGCCCTAGTGTAGACAAGGTCCTACTGCTGCATCGCATAAGCCAGCGGGGTCAAATGACACCATGGGGAGAATAATGGTGGTTCCTGGTCATTTCATCTACACTAATGCTACCACTACCCGAGCTGCATCAGTGCTCTCAGTGGTGAGAATTTGGAGGAGAGAAGGGTAAACTCTACTGCAACTGTGCCCAGTGAATCAAGAGGAGAACTTGACCCAAACTATTTGATTTTGCTTGAGTTCTCTGGATTCAGTACAAGGCAGTTGGGACAAAATGAGCACTGGTGCTCGGACGGAGGGCATGTAACAGGCACTAAGAGCCAGGTTCAAGATCTCAGGACGTGTGCCACCGGTAGGGCTGAGGGCACCTTACAAACAGTCCGAACGAGGGTGCAGGGTGCCTGTTGGGTGAAAAGCCCCATGGCAGGCGGTGCATAAGAGATGCTAAGAATCAGGGCAGATGGCGCTTTATAAGCGCTAAGACGGTGAGCCAGAGGAACGAAAAGCCAGGTTGAACAGTATGTAAGAGGTGCAAATGCTGAAGCAGATGGTATGTAATGGGCACTTAAGAGCCATCATGGTCCATGCATAGCAGGCACCCTCCACCAGCGCACCTTTAGCCAGGGCGGATGATATGTAATAATGAGCACAGAAGTCTGCATGGGCAGGCATTCATGGTGAAGGGAACGGTGCAGTAAGGATGTGAGCAAGTAGCATGCAAGAACATACCACCAGCCCGTATGTCCCACGTAGGTGCTAAGAGCCAGGGTAGAAGGTGCTTTGTGGGTGCTAATCACTAGGATAAAGAGTACACAGTGGCACCTAAATGAGGCAGATGGTGCTAATGGCAAATAGCAAGGTGCTAAATGCTGACACGGGTGTATAGCGAGTGCTTATCCTGGGGAAAGGAGGGGAAGGATGCATACTGGGCAATACTGCTGCGGCAGGCAGTGCATGATTGGCACATGCACTCAGGCAGACGGTACATAGCAGAGTCGGAGGCAGGCGTGGGTGGCAGAAGCAGGATCCGTATAAGAGGTGCCTAATGCCGATTGGAAATGACACTCACCGCAGCAGTCCCTGGAAGGCTGGAGGTTGTGTAGACATGCTCTTTATGCCCAGTTCTCAAACTCTGACTCAAGCGCTCCTGCGTGCAATCCACCACAGCGTAGATAAGAGAGAACTTGGCCTTAAATCTATGGCAGGCAGGCACTATCTTATCTCATCTCATTAGAGGACAAGAACAGAGCAACGTCACAATGAATTAACACAGGTAAACAAGTCACAAGCAGAGCCTCCAAGACAGTTTCAAAGCCCAACAGGCCCCGCAGCCAAACACATCTACCTAGGTCATGCTTTGCTCAGAGGGGGTCTTATGTCACCTTTTATCTAGAGAACTCAAAGCATTCTGGTGACGATAATTAAAGCACCGATACAGCCTTCTCCCCACCGTATGTAAGCCCCTGGCATGCAATATCTTTCCATGAACCAGAGAGGAGTTCATATTTATATTCCCATTTCTTAGATGGGGAGTTCAGGCACAGAGGGATCAAGGAGGCTAACATGTTCAAAAGCACCAGGTCGGCTCTGCCGCACCTTTGGAAAATGGCACTTGGGCTCCCATCGCTTAAGTACATTAAAAAATGTTATCCAAAGTGATCAGCCCAGAATCACAAATGAAAGCCAGGGGCAAAGCTGGAGTTGTGGTCTGATCACTTGGCCACTGTCAATAGTAGTAGCAGCAGCAGCAGCAGTAACAACACCAATAGCAATGCAACGATTTTCCTGAAATCGGAAAAAAAAGCATCGCGTATCAGCTTGAAAACATTTTTCTTTGATAATTTCAAAGTGCTCCATTTTAGTCGCAACCACATTTTTAGTCTAATCAGTTTTCACTTTCAACTGGGAAACAGGATTCTTTTTCTTAAGAAACACCAACACAAGACATTTCCCTTATTCTGCAGCATTGTTTTCAAAGGCTTTGTGAGCCAAGCAACCCACGGAAACCAACCCCTTCTGAGAGCAAACGGTGGTTTTGCCAGATAAATAGCCACTTTGTGCTGGAAAAAAAAACCAACCTTCCCCCAGAAAGTTTCAAATCTCAATAGCACACATAGGCAAGACTCCCATCCTGCCAAAAGCACTGCTAGTGAATGCCATATACAATATACCCATCCTCCTGCTGGGCAGAACGGGGGACGATCAGCTGGCAAGACGATGGAAAGGGTAGGGACAGAACAGAAGAAACCTGATTCTGGAGTAATCAGTAGCTATTGACTCCAGTGCAAAACAGATGTAATCAGGTCCTATTCTCATTTAGTGGGATTTTAGTCACTATGCACAAGGTGTGACAACTGTTGACACTTGCTACAGGCAACAAGCCTGTGCTATGCTCTTGTAGGCACTGTTACCTGAAAACAAAGTGGGGGAAATGTTCCTAGGGAAAATGCTGCTGGTAAGAGATGGTTGCTGTAACTGGGTGTTTCTGCAAATGGATTTGGCTGGAAATTTGGCCTTCAATACTTCTGCCCTGTTCCTGAAACGGTGGATCGGAGGGACTGAGTATGGTATTCAGCAGGGAGGCGGAGGGAGGCAGAGCTCAGGTTGTAAAGGCAGAGGAGCGGGCCTCGTCTCTGATCTGCAGGTCCCAGCACAAATGCTGCAAAGAGAAACTGCCTCACCTACAATTGTGCAAGGATGCGAGGGCAGAGTTCCTCTGCGGTGCGATCCTCCCAAATTGTTAGAAGAAAACAATTACTATGCACATCTTAATGAATCATGGACAGATCCCGCGCCTGGGAACAGAAATATCAAAGCACAGTCTCCATTTGAAGGGGGGGGGGAAAATAAGCGTAATTAATTTCATCGAGAACCATCATCTCACTCAAACGCAAGGATAGAGGGTGCAATACGGCAAAGCAGGCAGAGCCTGGTGCAGACCCGACCCGAGCCCTGGCCCGCACGGTTTCTGAAGCCGCGGCGTGGTGCAGCAGGTGTGTAGCTGCCAGCCCCCCGCAGGTCCGACAGCTCTTGCTGCCCCAGAGGTAACGGATCCATTTATCCGGATCTTGGCTCCTGTCTCAGAATTAAAAGGTTATTTGAGACTTTGCCAATTGCTTTTGATCTGGCGATGAAAGACGATGATAAATCTTAAGAGACCAAAATTAATAGAGAGGAAATTGATTTTGTAACGTGTGGACTTGTTTTATTAGACTCCTGCAGTCTGGGTGAGATTGGAAAGCCAGCGCAAGCGGCATTTGCCAGATGAGAAAGAAGGGACCAGGTGGATAACGACACCAGAGCTGCAGCGTTGCCCTGATTCATGAAAGGTTCAGC
>NW_005841880.1:2804592-2832914 GCF_000455745.1 Alligator sinensis
TGTCACATCACACACATGCTCCAATCCCTCCACTGCCCGTGCATTTACATAGAGATGGACAGAATAACCTTGTCTCTGGATGTGCTCCCTGCCACGTGGGAGCAAGTGGAGGCTCAAGACGCAGATCAATGGAGAATCACAACCTGTGAAACTAAGACCCCACCCTTTGGCAATGAAGTGACTTTGGATGCCCAAATTGAGACACCTTAGAGACAAGTGCTCAGCGCACTTAAGATATCTCAAGTTGGGCATCCACAACCCCTAGTCCCTTGTGAAAATCTTGCCCTGTTTTAAAGGACGGCTTATCGTGGAAAGACAGAGGCAGCCACAAAGCCACACAGCTCCGATGCAACCTCCCCTGCAGTTAGGAAGTATATAAATCTGGGCTTATCTCCAGCGAGGACAGTTTGAACTCAATCTCAGAGGAAGAGAAGAAGGAAGGAGCCATGACTGTGCCCGTCTGGAGATTGGCTCTGATTTCACTCAAGATAAAGCACTGGCAAGTGCTGCGTGGAGACAGTACCCAGCAGGTCTCTCCCATCTCTCACTACGATCCCACCTCTCAACAGGGAATAAATATTCCAATCGCAGCTAGAGCCAAGCATGAACCAAGCTCCAAGCGTAACGGCAGCCCCACGCTGGGCTGGAGTTACCAGCAGGGCTTGACCTGGGACCTCAGGGGTCTGGGAAAGAGGAGTGACTCTTGTAGGTGGTAAAGGAGCTGTGGTAGCAGTGTATGGCTTACAGCAAACTCATAAACTTCTGTACGCAGCCCGGCCATTAAGTCGAGCACGCAGGAATTCATGGGCTACACAGGCGCTTGTACACGGTGCGTATTATTTAGATACACGTGACGAAACGGCAAGAAAAATCGCCATTTCACTCAGTTCGTTGCACGAGCAAATACACGTCGACTTTTTTTGTAGCTGTAGGTTTCGATTTATCGTGGCATGGTAGACCACCTTCGACGTGTTTTGATTTTACTGTGGCCAATTGTTCCACCAAGTTTAATTTTAGCATGATACTTCCGTTATGTGTATGCTCACACACAGCTCAATTCACCATTTCCCCAGTGCTGACACCATTTGTCTACCAGATGCCGCTTGGATTCACTGTTAATTCCACGTACTTTGCAGCTCGGTTGGTACAATGTTCTGGTGTAACGAGTGCCTTTCCTGATTGTGCATGTGAATGGGCACTGCTGCCTCTGACTGTAAAAGTCTGCTCCTGTCCTGCTGATGCAAAACTCCACGTGTCTTCAGTGGGGTACGACCGGGCACCAAGCATGCGCTCTGTTCTGGTCCATTTGAGTTCTTACATACCCCCCACCCCAATCTCTACGCCCCTTCTGCTACATGGCACTACAAGCTCTTTATTGCTCTCCTCAGGGCCAGGGCTGCATTCTCATTTGCCTCATTGGAAAACCAGGGTGGCACCTTTTTCACGTCAAGCCATCTCTGCCGGAGTTGCACCTCTGTCCATGGGAGCAGCGCCTGGCGTGCGAGCCTGAGTGTGGTTGTTGACACTCCCCCACCTCCAAGTCACATTATGCAGCTCCAGCAAATGCCCTTTCCATCTTGCTCTGATCATTAGCCGAGAGCATTCCGCTCCAGAGCTTTGCTATAATGAAAGGCGCTGAACTTAGGGATCTCAATTAACTACAGCAAACGCTCTAGATCCTAGGAAAATACTTTGCTCAAATTATATTGTAATAATAATATGTACGTCCATTTATTCCTCTGGAGTGGAGCAGGCATGCGCCATGTATCACAATTTTGCTCCTCTCTCATGTCATTAGCTTGATACGTACATCTCTTTCCTACTGAATGCACAGAGTCATTCCTAATTCCTGGCCTTCTCAGGCGTCTCGCAAAACAAAATCGAACCTTAATGCTGCGTGGCACTTTGCCTCCATTTAATAAATAAAATCTACCTCTTAATGAATTATACCAAGTCATCATAATTAATAAACAGATGCCAGCGCCTGTTACTTTGGTTTGATAGCTTTGCTGGCTGTAGAGCTGTCACTGCACACGCCAGAATCTCTGCCTTCTAAAACAGTACGATCCCCCTGACTGCAAATCTTGTGCTAGCCCATCTACACGTCCACCCAACTCGCTTGCTCTGGGTTTAAAGCACCTAGAGAACCAGAGCCTCTTTCTCCTCCTGCCCAGCCCCAAGCTTGCAGGTCTCAGCAGGTTGCAGGACCGTTTCCTCTCTTGACCTCTCGGGTATCTTTAGGTACAGAAACCACTCCCAACAGCTTTGGGCCCCTCAGACCAGAACGGAGCCCAATAGCTTAAATATATCTTTGCTCAAAATTTCAATCACGCAAGACTTTCTGGACTCTGCTTTGAGTCTTCAGAGGTTGTGGCAGTGGTACTCAAATGGGCACGCGGGCAGGATTTGCACAGGAGTTCAGGAAACGTGGCTGTTTTGTTACTTAGATGACAAATCAATGATATGGCAAGCATCTCGAATGCAACATCTCTCCCTTGAGCTCAGCATCCTTTCAGAGTCCAAGAGGACCCATCAGTGATCAGGAAGGCGCGGTTGCCCCCTCTCCTCCAGCTCCTATAGTAGTTCCTTATCTTGAACCGATGATGAAAATGTCCCTCGGATAGAGCAGCCTTGCCCTTTTATAGCCTGCCAGTGTCCTCTGTACAAGACCTCCTTTTTCACTCCAAGAGCTGATCGTAGACCCCTACCAGGTGATGTTGCTAAGCAATTTCTCTCTTGGGAAGGAACCAGCTTATTGTTTAGAGCAATTCTACTTCAATGGTAGAGCACTTACATTGAGTACCTGCTATTGTTAGCTCCATGCTACAAGCCCTCCGAATCCCGATCCAAGGTGGAGGCAAAAGACAGCAAACAAAAGATAACAAGGAAACTGCACTTGCAAAATGAAGTTTGCAGCCTGACAAAGTTACACACAGAGAGAGCTCGCACCCTCCCACGGCATTTCTTACTGGAGATAGCCAGATTCCCTGAATCATCACAGCAGTAGACAACGGTTGTCTACCCCAGTGGGTCAGGTTGTGCCGACCTAAGGCAGCTCTGAGAAAGTCATCGCAGCCACCTCATACTCCAGAGTCTACTGTTGCATAAAAATAGTACATCTCAAGATTTCGTGTTGGCAAAGAAAACCATTCAGATTGTAACCCGTGCAAGATAGCTGCAGGCAGCCTGGAACAACAGGGTAAATTCTCCCATTCATTTCAGTGGACTGCTCACTCTGAAGGCCAAAGACCATGGCTGAACACTGATGGTCAACTATTTCTTTGTCAAACGCCCTTTAAAGTGGCGAGAAATGTTGCCAGCCTTGACCATTTTCAAGGGGCCTCGGCTAAGCTGCAAAGTATTGCTGAGCAGAAGGCCCAAACCCGCAGTGTGAACCCTTGCAAATGTGACAACTAACTTGGTCAGCAAGTAAAGGAAACCATTAACCACAGTTAAACAAAGCCCAAAGCCTGAAAGGAGAGCAGGGACAGTTGTAAATTAAGTAGTCCACATAGGTTATAGCATAGCTTTATCTTAAAGTAGTAGTAGCAGTGACGGATATAAGCAAATGTATTAGATGTTATTTTACGACAATGTATTTTTGTTAAAATGCTTAGATAATTGGTAAAAAATAAAACCAGCCTTGTCGGAGAAGACTGTAAAGTAAGACAGGGGCAGGCACAATCTGGGCCGTGGGCTGGATTCAGCCTGCCACGCACTTTCACCTGGCCTGCAGCACCCTAATTGTAGCCCACCCAGCACTTCCACCCATGAGCGTGGGAGCAAGGTGCCCATGTGGGAGCAACCTCCCCACCACCACCACCAACATACCCTATTGCATCTCACTCCCACCCTCGTGGGCAGCTGCAGCTGGGTGGAAGCGCAGAGCGTGGGGCTGGGGATGGCGGCAACGTGGAGCCCAAGCCCAGGGGGGGCAGCGGCAGCATGGAGCTTGGTGAGGGGACCCCTCCTGCACTCCCCCCATGGCATGCAGCCCCTGCAGGCAGCAGCAGCAGGTGGGGGCACTTAGGGCACTCGTGCCTGGCATATTGCAGTGAGAAGCAGTGAGAAACGCAGCCTGGCCGGGGCACCTCTATTGCTGGGGCTTCCTGCTGTGCACATGCAGCTTCTGCGCTCGTGCACCGCTGGAGGAAAGCTCCACACACTGGAGCCGACTGCCTTCGCCGCTGCCTGCCACGCAGGTCCCAGGACTCCACCAGAAGTGGAGGGGAGACCCAGCCCCAGGTCCTGCACAGCAGGGACGGTGAAGGTTGCTGGCTTCCCTCCTGTGGCACACAAGTGCAGAAGCTGTAGGTGGGCAGCAGGGAGCCACTGCAATAGAGTGCCCCCATCTACTGTTGCTGTCACCTGCGGAGGCTGCACACCATAGGAGAAGTGTGTGGGGGGTCTCCATGCCCCCCCACTCTCCCTCACACCCCACAAATGTCACACATCCTACTCCCACAACCCCCACATATACGCCCCCACAATGTACCCTGTTGCCCCACACACACAGAGCCCCAACCACCCTCTACAATATACAAGACTAAGACTTTATTTTTGAGTTATTATGTAATCACCTCTATATACACTACACAAACACAAATCATGACAAAAATATTTGTTGTAATAAAACTAAAATATGCTATAGTAGGTGTTTGACTTTTAGTGTATGATTTGGTTTTTTTCTGGTTCTAAGATGGCAGCCCCGCTTCCCATAATAAGTATTTCTGGAGGACAAGGGGAGGGTCTTCCTGTGGCAAAGGTCAGCGGTTAGGGATGGGACTTCTGGTCCCAAGATGACAACCGGGGGCGGGGCAACTGTCAAGGGGCGGGGCTAGCCATGTGGTCCTCGACAGCTCACTAAATCTCATTAAGTGGCCCTCCAGCCAAAATAATTGCCTGCCCCTGAAGTAGAGTACAGCATTCCACTATGGGGAAGGAAAGGCGATAAGAAACCCTCCCTCTTTCCGAAGGATATAAATCCCAATTCACTGATACCTTCCAAGTCCACAAAAGATCTGGCTCAGTCCAGTTCCAAAAGTTTCAGTGAAACAAAGAAATTTAAATAAAACCAATCAGAGATCATTTATTAGAATATTAATACCAGCCATCTACAAATATCAGGCACAGGCTGGAGGGAGATTTGGAGAACACAGCCAATTCAAGAAGACCTGCAGTCAGGCTGCATGCCACCCTCCTCCCACCTCTCGAGCCTCCCCAGCCGGTATAGGTGACAATCTATGTCGTGCTGTTGTGGGTACCCAGGTAGACTTGGGGACAAATATTTGTTTTCATGTTTTAAAGGCAAGTCAAGTCAAGTCAGTCCCACCTTAGATGCTGTCACAACCCTAGTTGAGTTGCTTTGCATCATTGGTGATTCTTCGGGCAGAGTGACCTGGTGGCACCCATCTCCTCTCCAGATATGGATGGCTGTTGGTTTGCAGGAGCTCATCCATCCTTTGACAGGCCTTGTTTTTAGTCCTGCTAGGTGTCCACATACCCTCCTCACACAGGCAAACCCAGCTGGTGGCACCGGTTTAGTCCCCGACAGCCCAACCATGGAACAGGCTGCACTGGTTTCATAGTAGACCATAGATAGCAGACCAAGAGGGACCTGGCTTGACATCTATGTTTTAACGTGCAACCAAATAAAAGGTTGGGCTGTAGACCTGTTTCTGCCTCTTTTATTAGTAGCCTACCTACCAGGTTACCTGTCATCTGGGTAACAGAAACTACATTAGATGACACTGCGGAAAGCAAGCAGCTCTGGCATCTCATTTTGCCATCACAGATAAATGGAATGGGGATGGCGGGAGGACCTGGGGAGGTGCAACCATGTGATATTTTCTCTAACATCAGCCCTTTCCCACGAATAAAATGTGCATTGCCCCCTTCCAAGTCAGGTGTTCCCTCGCAGCAGGAGCAGCTAACCTACCGCACTCCACCTCCCGCTAACGGTGCAATTATTGAAAACAAAGGAATAATTCAGAAGACTCCAGAAGCATTAAAAAAAACCCTAATAACTGAGTTTAACTAAGAGCCAAAGGCAGGCTACCCAGATGAAAGAGAGACTCTTCCAGCTAGAGACGGGCTGCTCCAGTTCCCAAAAAGCCATCCACACCTCCACTCCCAAACCGCCACCAACAAAAGTTGAATGACGACTACATCCTCCAACAAGAAGGCAGAAGGATTACATCAGAAAACACCCCTCTCGCCGGTTGAACACACCCAGGGGGGCAGGACACTGTTGCTGAGCAACCGTCAAGAGCCGATTAACCCTTTCACACGGGTCACGCTTTACGCCGTGATTCACTTAACAAAATGATTGCACGTCAAGTGACTCACGTCTCCTCTCGCCACGGAAAGCTTTTGATTCCAATGTGTACAAATTGGAAAGGAAGCTAAGGCACAGAAAGTCTAGGCCAGCCTGATCTGTATGTAGCATGCTTGCTATTTCCATTCATTAAGAGCCAACGTATGCATGTGCCTTGGGATTTCTGCAGCAGTTGGGAAAGTAATAGGGGATGGATATATTTTAATGATGTCTGTCACTGTGGTTCAGTAATAGGGGATTGGCTGGATAGTCAGGAGATGGAGGCTCTATTCCTGGCTCGACCACAGAGATGCTGCATTCCCTCAGGCAAATCAGTTCATCTTTGTTTGTCCAAGCAAACGGGTAGCCTGTGGCATGAGCAGAAACTGAGCCCAGGTCTGCAAAGTCGTAGAGCCATGCCGTCACCAGGAGCCCATTCCTTATGGCAAAAATACCACCAGGCCTGACACAAACGGGCAGGCTTGGCCCATCGGCTTGGTGGAGGTCAGGGAGAGTAGATCTCACCTCTCAAAGAGGTCAGGGTGAGAGATATGACCAGGAGGCCGCTTGCCTGGAGCTTCTAGATCCAGCTCCCCACACTACCACTGAATTAACTCGAAAAAACAGAACATAAACTGCAAAGCAAAATGGGACAGCTACTCAGCTGGGGTAAACTGGTGTAACCCCGCTGACTTGGAAGAGCTAGCCCAATAATTTAAGCATAATTGCTCCAGACCTGGGGAGGGAGATAGTAGAAGAGGGACAGCAAAGGGAAGGGGAGCTGTGGTTTGGTTTCTCTGATGCGCTTGATGGCTAATCCCAGGATAAGGAATGTAACCTTCGCTATGCTGCAGGCGTGAGCAATGCCCACGCTTGTTGTAAGATAGACAAGTCACCTACAGAGCCTGAACTCAGGTTTCTGTGAATGATCAGAGATCTCCCTTACACTCTTTTCATGCTGACTTTGCTCCTGATTTATACCCAAGAAACAAAGAGCGTGACCAGGTGCCACAGATCTGATTCTTGCATCCTTGCATCTTGCCGGTCTGATGTTCAGTTCCCTGGCACGCATGCCTTGTACATTAGTGCCAGCAAGTCAAAAAGACAACGCTTGATACCCACCTTGTACCAGTGCAAACAGCAATCTGCATGGCTGCAAGGCACAAAAATAAGCTCATACAAAGGCTGCAGGTCCTTTTGCCCCCTCCGCAAAATCCACTGTGCAATAAAAACCCTCAATCCTGTTGATGCCTGTGCCATGGTTGCCGAAGTCCCTCCCACTCCACCTGTGCACAGCAGGCTTCACTTTTCATTAGAAATAAAAATAATCCTTGTCAGAAGTTTTTCCACGGTTGAACATGAAGATGGGAGATGAGTGTTGGCTGAGCCAGAGGCCCGTGGCAAGCCTGGAAGCCGAAGAATTTCTCTGGAGTTTTTCTATGTTTAGCGAGGCGGAAAATAGACAAGGAGAACACAAAAGCAAAGGCCGTCACTCAGGCTAACTTTCTCTCAAATTAATCCTGCCAAAACGTGGCAGTGGGGAAAGGGCTGAAGGCAGGAAGGTGGGAAATGGAAAAGAGTTGTAATAAAAAAAGTCATCCTCCCTTCAGCAGCCAAGAGCACAGCATCCCAATACGATGGGCAAGGAAAGGATCCGTCCTTTGGTTCAACTTCAGTACTCAAAAATATTCCTTCCCCCATTCCAGATTCAGCAGACACGTCCATGGTCCAGAGGGAGTCACAAACCACAAGGAAGCCATTGGCTATGGTAGCAATGCTTCATTCAGGATAAATGTGAGAAGTAGTTAAGCTCTTTTTCTGGAATGGGACAGACAAGACCAAGGGAGTCGGCGCCCCCAGCACAGGCCGTACACGAAGCCGGTCGGAAGCTGAGTTATGTCGGTCAAGGGCTTCCTGGCTGCAAGAGCCAGGGTTGTGTGTGGCTCTCTCTGTGCCAGAAGCACCAGCTACGAGACAGGCAGAAAGCAGCAAGAAAAGCACTAGTCACGGGAAAGTGAAGAGGCAGAGACTTTGGGCAGAGTACTGGCTGGAAATCGGTAAAGGATTACGAGCAGAGAAACCGCCTCTGGTCGTTTGATTCTTACTACAGCTGGGAAAGCAGGGCTTTTTATGCTCTGTGAACATAAATAGGATTGCCACAAAGAAACAAATGACACTAATCAGCTTTATGCTCCTAGTGGAAACAACCCCAATGCTGGCTAATTGCTTGGCTAAAAAAAAGCAGTAATTAGTAATAACAGTGGCAAAAGTAATCAAGATATCTAATGGAAATGCTGCACCGTGCTATATGGTGTTGGAAGAGATAGGTGGGGGATTGGGAGCATTTATTTTTTGGTGGATGTGGTTAGGAGCAGAAAACAGTAAATGTAGATATCTCCCCCTGGTTCCTTGCTCTAATTGCAAGTCCCACCTGCTTCCCCCTTTACTTTGGGGCAAAAAGAAGTGCTGCTCGGAAGAAGAGCTAGACCCGCTCAGTTTGTGCTGTGCTCCTCCCCACGGCATCAGAGAGCTGCCGGTGTCTCTCTCTGCCAGGCGCCAGCTCTTCTCCTGTCTTGCGCTACAGAACAAGGCTGGGGCTCAAAGACGGTATAAAGCAGGTTTGATCCCCCTGCCTACCATCCTACCCCATTGCCTGCCCACAGAGGAGAAGCAGGCTTTATCGGCTTAGGTGCTTACCTTTATAGAAACTTTCAGAAGTTTCTTGCTGGGAGCCCAGATCAGCTTTGACATCATTAATGGCCTTGAGAGACAAACAACTACAGAGGGGAGAGATGTGAGTGGTGCAGGGAACCCCAGAACATTTGTCGTGCTGAGTCCGAGGCAAGAGAGAGGTCCCCCGTCACATCATGCACTGTCCCAGCAGCCCCCCTGTATGCATATGTGATGAGAGCTGCCCCAAAGATGAATACAGGACCCAGCTGCTGTCTCCCCCATTTAGAGGAGTTCAGGATTATCACTGCTTACTGGAGGACATCTCTTTTCCCAACAGGATCACAGCCCTGCAGCGCCAGGTGCTGTACAGAAATTCAGAAGGTGTCAATTCAGCCTCTGTGACCCACTCCCTCCTGCTGCACGCATGCAGCTTTGGAGCCTGCACAGGGACACTGTGTTGCACAGGGATCTGTCTCCGGCACCCCACTGAAAGCAAGGCTGGGCACATCCAGCATAGAGCTAATAGTGAGCACATGGCACTTGCAAGCAGAAGTGTGTGGGCAGAGCTTGTTAATTAGGTAGCTCTTGGGATTGCCACAGTAGTGGTATAGACATACCCATAATGGAAGCAGTGAAGCAGAAACAGTTCAAGCAAAGATGGACAACGGGCAGGAAGGGAAATAGAGAAGCTTCTTCACAGCGGTGGTCTAGGTATAGTTGTGCCTGGACCCCTCCATGACCTGCGGAGTCAATTAGGGCAGCAACAGCCACATGCATTAAGGCAGGAATAACTGATCTGCATGCCTGCAGACTCAGCAAGACAGGCCCAGCTACTTTAGCAGATGGACTCCCAGACCAGACTGGATTTTGGCCCAACCCATGCAGCCGTTACTCAGCCACATGCACCTCCTAAAAGTGAAGAGGCCTGATTCTGCTCTTCCTGGAGCCTCATGTCCAATATACCAGGAGAGAAAAGGGCTGCTGTGCTGATTTGGCGGCACTGCTACATCCACTTTGGATGGGGCCAAGCAACTGCAGAAGCCACAGAGCAGCCTCTGCGTGCAAAGGAGAAGCAAAACCAAGGAGTGAATCAGGGGATGACCAAGCACAGGAGGAGTCATTTTATGCAGCAAGTCCATACACTGGAGGGCCAGGGCCTCGCGCTGCCATTCCTCACCTATGTTAAGGTAGCTTTGCTCCTGGCATCTGAGAGGCGGCCCGTTCACAGCAAGGAAATGGAGGCTGCACTGAGTTACTGCTGTCGAGGGACCCCTCATAAATTCACTGAACGGTTTTTATTTACTCGAGCAAGTGCAGAACGCAAGCCGGGCCCCCTTTCTGATGGCTGCTGAGCTATATCCCTCCTTCTGGCTAGGCTGACGGGGACACAGGAGTCTCCTCAAATGCAAAGCAATGTTTTAAATGCACAAAAAACTTCAGCTACCTGATGCCTGGGTGTAAATAACAGCTAAACTGCACCAAACACACAGACAGCCCAAGGGGAAGAGAGCGTGCATGGCAGGAGCTTCCACTTACTGTCCTGGAGCTTCTTATAGACCCTCTCTTGCCTAAACCAGCCCTGTTCCTAAAAGGGCAGAGGGTGGTTATGCCCCCTCCCCTCCTTTCAGCAATCCCAAAATATAAGCCCCATCCACGTGCTCCCACTAAAATTATCACACGGTCCCTTTTGGGCGTGTGCGCAGGGATGATGTAGGGAGCTCAGCGTTGGGCACGCTCCTGGCAGCAATGCCAGGCACAGTAGGCAGGGCTCAAGCAGGGAGCACAAAATGTTCTCCCAGCCGGCAGGGCGTGTGGAAGAGCAGTGAACAAGCAGGTCTTGTTTTTCGGCACTATTCTGGGGTTTGCTCCAGACACAGCACACGCAGACCCCTGAGCGGCTCTGGGGATGAAGAACTACAGTGGGTGGTTTTTTTCTTAAAGGCATTAAGAAAAGAAAATCATGCTTAGCCCAACCATGTGAGATGAAAGAGCTACAAAGCAGCATTTTAAGTTGTGCCTGAAAATGGTGCACAGACCCCATCTGTATGAACTGCCGGACCCTTGGGGAGGACGTGGCCACTTTCCAAAGGGCTCCAAAAGGAAATGCAGCCTGAAGATATGAAAACAGGGAGCTCAGAGTTGCAGTCAGAGACACAGGGGACAGGAAGAGATTGAAGCAAAATACTTGAGCTTCTCAGTCCTCCTGCAAGAGAGGCAATTCATCTGATAATTGCTTCAGGAGGGGAAAGTAAGGTCCAATGAACTCAACTGTCTGGGAGAGTGTGAGGATGATGGAAACATAGTCATCTTGATCATGATCATTATTCTAGCTCCTGGATACCTCAAGTGAGATCAGGACTGCATTGTGCCAGGCACTGTACGGACACATAGTGAGAGACAAGCCACATCCCGTAAAACTTACGATCTAACTAGAAAAGACAGACAAGGAATGGGAGGAAGGAAGGGTGGACTTGGAGGTATGCGGCAGGTTTTCAAAAGTACTTGCCCTCCACAGTTCTTGAGGCATTTAAATGGGAGCTGGGCTCTTTTGACAGTCTAATCCTAAATGAGTTGCCCAAGGTCAAGGAGGAAATCTGTGGCAGACCCAGCCAGTAGGTCCTGCTCCCTTCATTTCTAATCCTGTCCTTGACCACACCACTGTCCTGTCATCAGGTAAATTCTGTAGTGAAACCATTTGAATCCACGTAAAGGCTTAAACATAAGCTATAGGCATGTCCTGTTGTTCCTCTGTCTCCTCCCAGATCTGTGGATCACCGCCTCTGGATCCAGCACGGAGTGAGGGTAAGCTCAGAAAATGACTCAGTAAATGACTGCCAGACCACCAGGAAAGACACCAAAGGGCCAGAGAACTGCCTGGTCTTTCCAGATCAGGGTCCCAATTCTGAAACACTTGCATGCCTGCTTAGCGCACGGGCTACTCACATTAAGCACATGCATAAGTGCTTGCAGGAGCAGGGTCCAGCATTGTATCAGGCTAGGGATTTACAACAGACGTTTCCACTGCAGCTGCCTCTTCTGTCCCTGCCCTGCGAGTAGGGGACTCCACGGTGCAGGGCTGCCAACTGGGCCTCTCCTTCCAGCAGTCAACGTGCAGTTAAAAGGCAAACATTTGGTCTCCAGCGTGGGAAACTGTGTAATTTGCTGACCAGAACACTGGCCTGGGACACAGCAGTGCTGATCTCAGGCAATTCATTTCCCTTCTCCGGGTTTCCGTGTCTCCGCTGGCACAAAGGGTATAGTAATCTTGGCCTCCTTTGTGATCTACCAAAGACAAATGCTGCATGAGAGCTAACGGTTATTATTATTGGCAGTATATTATACAGCGGGAGTTTAAGTACTAGTCTGGGTTTAAACTTAGTCCCATTTTAAAGCCCTGTTGCAGTGCCAGAGCAGTATAAAAGGACTTCAGCGTCAAAGGGAATCATGCCCAACCTTTCCCTTTTGACAGCCTGATACCCTCCCTTTGCACTGGGGTAAATGAACACTTAATGTGCAAAGAATCGGGCCCAGCAGGCTTGGAAAAAAGGGGTTTAAAACCAAGTTGACCGCCTGAGAAAATCTCCCTGCAGGGCTCAGATGCCACTTTCCTTCCTCTTGCTTTAATTCTGGCTCCTTTCCCCTTCTCCCTCTTCCCTTGCTCTCCCTTCATCACCTCATTGCTATCACTCGCTCTGTTTCTCTTACAATTCTCCCTTCTCTGATCTCTGCAGGCGCTTTTATTCCCCCTCCCTCCCCTCAGCTGCTTTCAAATGTGTTGGCCTCGTTGCTATAGCACCTCACATATCAGAAAGAGCCTCCTTGCCCACCAAATCTGCATGATTACAGTTTAAAGGGGGCTTCTCAAACAGAAGGACACTTGCTGCCTTTGTGCATGCAAGGTGCGGGAGCGTCTGGCTCGCGCGTGGACTCCAATTTCAAGGGGGGGATGTTAGCTTTTGTTGGGCTAAGCCATGCCAACTTGCATATTTGAGATGGCTAGGAACAAAGGGCTGGAAGGGACCCCTTGGGCCACTGAGTCCAGATCCCTGCCATCAGACAATATAGTGTCCAC
This sequence comes from Alligator sinensis, assembly GCF_000455745.1. NCBI lineage: Eukaryota > Metazoa > Chordata > Crocodylia > Alligatoridae > Alligator > Alligator sinensis. Next base: position 2,817,654 of record NW_005841880.1, read on the forward strand.
TCTAGCCATAAAGCATGCCCTAAGTATCTGAGGATTTTCAATACAAAACAATAAGAAAACCAGGGGGAAAGCCCTAAAAAAGTGTCACGGGGAAAGGAGTGGGGAAAACAAGGGGACAGCAATGCTGGGGGCCCAGGGATTAATTAGGTAAATGATAGCCAGATGATCCTAGGAAGTGAATCAGCCCATGGCAGGAAGGCAAGAAACCCCCTAAGTCACTGACCCAGGAAGAAATTCCTGCCTGACCCCAAGTCGGGTGACCCCGAACATGAGTCAAGCACCTGCAAGATTTTTTAACATCCCAAGGAGTACCAATCACCCCAGTCAGTCTGCCATCCCTAGCCAGCGCCAACATATGATGAAGCTGAAAATCTCCACCCTGAAGCCAAGTAATGCATTTGTTCCTGGCCCCTGCAGGGGACCAGCAGAAGCCCTGAAGGATGGGATCAATACAACATGTTAAAACAGTGTTAGAGGTGTTGTAAGCATGCTACAAATTCAAGAGGAAGAAGAGTGAACAAGGGAAGGAAACGTAATCCAGAAAGAGCTGTCACAACTGCTCTGCCCATCCCTCGGTGAATGGGGGCTAACCTACCGTGAGCAAGAGCGCTCTCACGAGCAGCTGGCGTGTGGTACATTGCTACCTGCTTTTACCTTTGGTCACTTGGTGCCCTAAACTGATTAGGAAGAAATGGAAGTTAAAGTGATATAACATGTTCCTCCCTGGAAATAAGTGTGCCCATGTGAGGTCTAAACGGTGATCGTAGGGCAGGCTTTCTCCTGTAGAACAGGTTTGGTATAAGGCAGGATCAAGCACAACGTCTCCTTTTGCTGTAGTTCCTTCATCTCTCCTGCTTCTGTTACCCTTCTCCCATCTTTCTCTTTTGTGGTGCTCATATGTCCCTCAGATCCTCTCTTTCCCCCCCCTCCCCAGCATGCACAGCCATTCCCCTCTTGGGAGTCTCCTTTAATCTCTCCACCCGACTCCATCGCTGTGCCCCACCTCTCCTCTTCTCCTGCCTGTCTCCTCCACCTGTCCAGTCTCACTGATGTGTGCAAATGCCAAGTCAAATCTGCTCATTTGCAGACAGTGGTTGCAGGGACCGATTGAGCCTTCTCACACTGCGATGGGATGCATCACAGAGTCAGAGGGAAGTCGGGCTGGAAGGGACCTCCATAGGTCATCGAGTCCAACCCCCCTGCCTGAGGCAGGATCATCCCTATACAAACCATCCTAGACAAATCCGTTGTCTAACATCTTTGCATCCACTCAAGCTCCTTCTCATCTGCATTTAGCAGGAGCAATTTAGGACTAGTAAGAGGGAGAGGATGTCCCAAAGCAGCTAAGCAGCAGCAGCTTGCCCTGAGCTGCCTTATCCATGGACACGCTGCGGCAGAGTTTCAGTGTCAAGAAGGACTAAAGCACCAAACCACAATAACACAGTCCTCACGTCACAGCTGCCTGCTACACGGGCTTGCGAGTAGAGGCCAGATTCTGCTTCCAGTTACATCACTGTTAGTAAATCAGCAGCAGCTCCCTGGCCTTCAATGGAGTCATCAAGGACGTGATTCCCTGCGGTCTGGGCTTGGTTCTCCGTGGGGTCTGTGCAGACTGAAAAGGAGCTGATTGCTTGCATGGTGCTAAATGAACCGGTGAAAGTGGGGATCTCAGCCCCTCGTGTCCTTTACACTACCCCAAAGCAGGTTTCAACTGGAACAGTAGGCGCTTTTACACTCGGTTCATGCTAGGGTAAATGACCACACAAGGTGCAGGAGAATAAGGTCCTGATTAATGCCAGGATGAAAGGGAGTATGGAAATGTAAAGTGATTTTATTATTAGTTAGTCATTCGCAAGACAGAAGAAAGAGCCCCTGGGCCTGACTTCCTTCTCACTTCTGCCCTTTTCACACTGGAGTAACTCCACTGATGTACACCGAATTGGTCCTGCTTTACATGCCACCCCAAAAATCTGGGACCCAGCTGTCGTTTGCACCACTCTGGCCTTAAATTGGATGAACATTACAGCTGTACCCACTTTACACTGCAAGAAGCCTTAATGTAATGAGAAACAGTCCTTTAATGCACAGCTCCAGAGCCCAGCGAGGATTTTTTGCACCTTGGGGTAATAAACCCCAAACCCTGGCACTTGGAGGGGCAGATATGTGATACGGGAGCTGGGGCAGTGCAGGAGGCTCCTCAACACGCCTTGTTGACAAAGCTCCCTGGAAGACAGGAGCGCCAGGCCCTGCAGCTGACGTGGAGTGGCCCTGGCACAGCTTGAGCCACACAAGGACACATTTGGCAGGATGTGGGCATGCACAAGCCTAACACATGTGGACAGATTAGCGTGTGCCTGACAGACTCCATCAGGCACATTCTGTTGCGGGGAGCAGACGGGGTCTCTCCTGAACAGCGCTGCGTGCTGAATTAACACTGTCGGTCCAGGATTCAGCCTGGAAGAATGTGGATTTAAATAAAAAAAATACTATAGCTCAGAAAATACCAGAAGAGAATGGCAGTAGGAGCTTGAGAGATGGGATTGGACACAGGGAAGTCAGAGGAGAAATGGCCAGGTTATGCCAACTCTTCCTTACGGAGGGTGGCATTTGACTGCAGCTGCAGACACACTTCATTGCACCAGATACCTGCCTGCTTTGGATGCCATTATAGGGCTTTGCCACTAGATGACAGGGAAGCCAGGAGTAGCTTGTTAGCACTGAGCACAGGCTGCCATGGGATTAAAGTGACTCGAGCTGCAAATACCAGCCCATACACCAGCATAATTTACACTGGGGCACAGTGACTCCTGACTGTTCGAGGGACAACTTCACCCCAGCGTGGAGTGACTGGGACTGACGTAGAGCTGTATATTGTGCATCAGCAGTGCAAAGGCAGTACAACTGTGCAATATTGAAGATATCCCCCCACCCCGAGCAGCTGGAAACCTCAAATCCCTCTCTCCCTGAGACAATCCACTCCATGCACAAAATGCCTGAGCAAAAAGATCAGCTTCGCCACGTGCCTTAGAGGTCAGCAAGGTCCAGCCGTTTCAGGCTGCAATGGGGAGCAAAGTCCAAAGCCACAGGGTCCCTGCTAGGAACACCTGCGTAGCACCAACATCTGCTGCTGCTCAGCAAAGAGGCAACAATATTTTGCTTGCATTTTTCCAGCAGGAAAGAAATGAAAACAAAAGGTGAATTTAAGATGCCTGCTGATCCAACAGACAGCCTGCCCCAACTGACCATCAGGCCCATCTCTCACAGGCAACAAGAAGAGACGGGTGCAGCACGTTCGGGGAAGTGCATGCATATTCTTTCCTGTTCTCATCACTGTAGTGTCTGAGAGTCTGGACATACTATCCATGCATGTGGCTGCACGTCTGCACCGCTTGGGCCTGTCTGACTGCATTGGCAGAGTTGCCAGCCTCAAGAATTCAAAATCAGGGGGGTTTTATTGTTTCAAAGCATGCATTTGGGGGGCTTTCTGGAGCTTTTTCATAAAAGCTGGGATTATTCATGCTGGTTCCAGCAGCTGGGGACTTCAAGAAAAAACATCAACCATCATGCTGTTATTTTGCAATAAAATTGTGACAGTTGGCACCATGGCATGTGGACGCTTCCAGGGAGCAGTATGGGTGTCAGGTGTGTTAGAGCTCCCTCGGGAATGTCCGTTCTGGTTAGGATTATGCAGAGGGTCATTACAAGTCTCATTTCATTATATCATTTCATGGGGGGGGTTAAATTTAAAAAAAAAATCTTCTGCAGATGAAATTGTTGGTGCTTTGCCTAATCCCAGAGCTGAATTATTTTGGAAAACAGAGGAAGTGACCCCTTCCCCAGTTTGTAGGGACAGGTTTTCTGAAGGAGTTAGGCTGGTGAGCCCACTGAGAGGAAAACTGGCTCTCAAAGCTGCCCACCTGAATCCAACAAAGGGAGCTCCTAAATGTTCACCTCTTTTGAAAATCTGGCCTATCACGTGCACAAACATGCATGTGTGCGTTGGCACAGATATTCAGTGACACTACTAGTAGTGCCAGTGTGCACGTGCTTTTGTATGGCATGGCTATGTTTCCATGTGCATGACTGTGTTTTGTCCTAGGCTTGTTTGTGTGCATTTATGCTGGTATGGAAATATTTTGCTTGTGTGCAGGTGTGGGCACAAGTGCCAGCATGATTGTGTGCATGTGCCCATAGAGAATCCTAGAAAATGAGGGTTGAAGGGCCCTCGGGAGGTCACACTTATTCCAACCCCCTGCTCAAAGCAGGACCAGCCCCAACTACATCATCCCAGCCAAGGATAGGTCTAGCCAAGTCTTAAACACCTCCAAGGATGGAGAGTCCACAACCTCTCTGGGTAACCCATTCCAGTGCTTTACCACCCTCCTAGTGAGAACGTTTTCCTAATATCTAACCTAACATCCCTTGCTGCAGCTTGAGCCCATTCTGTCATCTGCCACCATTGAGAACAGTCCAGCTCCATCCTTTTTTGAACCCCGCTGTAGATAGTTGAAGGTTGCTATTAAATCCCCCTCAGTCTCCTCTTCTCCAGACTAAAGAAGCCCAGTTTCTTCAGCCTGTTCTCAGAAGTCCTGTGCCCCATCCCCTGAACCAGTTTCACTGCCCTCCACTGGACTCTCTCCAATCTGTCCACGTCCTTTCTGTAGTGGGGGGCCCACAACTGGACACAAGACTCCAGATGTGGCCTCACCACTGCAGAACAGAGGGGAAGAATCACTTCCCTTGATCTGCTGGCAGCACACCTACCAATGCAGCCCAGGATGCCGTCAGCTTTCTTGGCAACAAGGACACACTTTTGGCTCATGTCCATCTTATTGTCCCCCCCAGGTCCTTGTCTGCAGAACTGTTGCCCAGCCAGTCGTCCCCAGCCTGTCCCGGTTCAGGGGATCGCTCCATCCTAAGTCCAGGACTTTGCATTTGTCCTTGTTGAACCTCATGAGATTCCTTTTGGCCCAATCCTCCAATTCATCTAGGTCGCTCTGAATGCTAGCCCTGCCCTCCAGCATATCCACTACTCCCCTACACCTACACCACTTGAAGTTGGCTACACTATATATGTGCACTCACACAGAGAGCAGACACTCAAAAGCATTCAGAGCTAGTGTAGTTGAGGTTGCCAGGAGGTCATTTCCCAGCATTTGCAATGAAGAAAGAAGTTTGTTTTCTACTCAGTGCCCGGGTTGAACTTTCTGAGTTGCTTCAGTGCCTGTGACGGGGATTTCTTTTAATTAATTAGGCCATGAAAATTAGAAACTGTCCTCAATATAGCCGTCCAATCAGACCACGCTATGGAAGGAAAACATCATTCCAACTGACTTGGCATTTCTGCCCACCCACTCAGGAAGGAAAATAAAATAGAAATAAACTCAGATTTCAACTACACTTCCCAAGGGAGCGGCTGGGGAGGAAGGGACCTGGAGCCTGAGAGAGAAAGAAATTAATTTAAGGAGAGAGAGGGAGATACCTTAAGTGGTTGATCCACTAATCTTTTCAATCTCAGCAAAGGGAGGCCTGATTGACTGCAGGTGAAAGAAATCAAGGTGCCAGGCATCTCTTATGCAATTCCACTCTCCTCCTGGGAGAGAGAGAGAGAGAAATCATCTCTCCCCTTGGGTAATAACAGGTAATCTTTATTACCAAGCCACATTCATGTAGCCTGATACCAGGGGTCTTTTGTGCACCTGGCATGACCTCGGATCACCTGAAGTTGAATACCAAGCTTGCACCTCGCTTGGAGGGAGAGCAACTGAAATGCAAATTTAAAAGCAAGCAAGAAAGAACTAAATGTCCTGGGATGGGTCTATCCTGTGCCCCAATGCCCTCAGGGAAGAGGTACACTCAAGAACACCCACCTCACTCTTATGCGTGCAGCAAATGCAGCAGTGAAGTCCCTCCAAGGATGTCCCTGGCAGCTTCTCAAGCACGCTGGAGACGGATATTGCGTGTGGCTGGCCACTGACACATTTTCAGCTTTGGCGCGCAAGCTGGACTGCGTGTGTGCAAGGTGCGATTCCCTGAGAGCTCTGGGGATGCTGCCCAGACATCCCCTTGAAGTCCCAGCTAGGGACCGACAGGCAGAGACACAGAAAAGCCCCCCACAAACCAGTACCGCTTGTAAAAACTCCAACCGCAGGTTTCCATCACTTCTCTGGGGATATTATTCCAGGGGATCATTTACATACAAATTTGCCCTAAGCAAATTTGAGATTTGAGGCCTATAATTGCTGTTCATGCTGTGCTGCAAATCAACCAACCAAAGAAGAGAAAAATACTATGGGCTATATACACTTAGACCCCAGCTCAGCAACGTGGTGAAGCCGGTACATAATTTCAAACAAATGAGTAACCACATCCCTGCTCAGCAAGGCAGTTAAGCATGTGCTTAATTTTAGGTATGTTTTTAGTCCTGTTGACTGAAAAAGAGGCATGCAAAATGTTATAGTTAAACAGGTGCTTTGCTGAATCAATGCCTTAATTAACAATGACATATGCAGACTGTTTGCAAGATGATCTGTGGAGCAAGAATTATTCCCCAAAGGAAAAAGAGCTCCACTGTGCTAACCCTGTACACAGTCCATGCTGCAAAGGGTTTACAACTTAATTAGAGAATAGCTTGGAAAGATGATTTGTCCAAAATCACACCGAAGATCAGAGATGGGATGGGAGCCCCAGTCCCTAGGGGTCTCAAGTCAATGCCTTGTTCAGGTGGCCACATAATTGACACAGGAAATCTTGCAAGCTAGCTGTGAATGAGAAGAAAAAGGCAAAATCCTCCAGTAAATGATTCACTGTAAACTAGCCAGCCAGCTCTAGCTCAGATTCACGTGCATCGGGGGGACGCTCCACATGTATCGCCACTAACTGATTACCAGCTAAGTCAGGGTAATATCCGTCCATCAACCCCTTTTCTAAGACAATAATAATCCTATTAGTCTTTATGTTATACGTTGAATAGTACAGGCCCTGATCCACCCAAGCTTTTAAACACATGCTTAACTTCAAATATGTGCCTAAACTGAAGCATTAGAGTACCCAGAAATTTTCCAACAGGAAGTTTTTCTATTAGAAAATGCAGATTCCTATAGTGAAATGTGTCAATATTTATGACTGCATTTTGAAGAACGGGGGGAAAAATCCTGATGAGATGTTTCTACCATTTCTGAATGGAACGTACGGCTTTCAGTTTCACGATGTTTCATTTCAGTTTTCTAAATATCATATCATATCTAACAAAACCTGGTCCTTTTCATTTTGTTGACATAAAGTATTTAATTGAGCTGAAATGTCTGGAATTTTGTTTCGTGGGTAACTTTTACTCGTTTTTTTCTGTTACTGTTCCCATTTTGGAATGGGGAAAAGTTTGAAATTGTGGAATTTCCCACAAAACAGAGCACAGAGCGTATAAGTATTGATTGAAGTGATCTGATGAATAGGCTGGACAGTTCGTGCGTTGAGCAGCATGATCTTCTGAGTACTGGCCTGGGACCCAGGTGTATTTGATTTGGTTTGAGTCACTGCTCTGGTACCCATCTCCGTCCCCCTGTCTCATGCATCCCCCTGCCCATGTCAGTTAATTTTTCTGGGCTTTGTTTTTGCAGACTGTAAGTGCTGAAAGGCAGGGACTGTGCCCTATATCTTTGTACAGCACCTAGCACAACCAGATCCTAGCTGCCTCTGAGGTCTCTAGGAGCTATCATAACGCGAGTAACAAACTCTAACACAGCTAGCAAAGTGTTCTAGTCTTCATCTACCGTACAGAAACAGCAGAGGCCTAATTTGTGGCCTGACTTGCACTGGATGCAGCCCATTGGTTTCAATAGGGTTGATCAAATAGAGTGTAGCTCATAGGACCAGTACTGCAGCATTACTGCTTTTATGAAAAGGGGCTACAGAATTTCACAGTCCTCCTAGACAGCGTGCCTGATTTGGTACTTTGGATATTAAATTAAGACTCAAATGCCTTTCCAACAAACTCCTTGTCTAACCCTGAGCACCAAGACATAACTAGGGTGGGGCGACAGGGGCAAGTACCCCAAGCACCAGTGGGCACGGGGAGCAAAAAATGAAAGGGTTTTGGCCCAGCCTCGCTATCATGATCGCTGCAGCGGTGTGTGGGAGCCGCCCCAGGCACTCTGCCATGTTTTTATGCTGCTACGTGAACAAATTATAATGGGCCAGATTTGTTAAAGGATTTGAATGCTTAATTCCCATTGAGTGCAAAGGGACTTAGGCACCTAGATATCCTTATGATCCTGGGTCTTTGTCAGTCCGTTTCCTCCTCTGTGAAATGTGCCTGTTTTGTTTGCCTTGTCTGTTTAGACTGATTCTCTCTGGGGCAAGGACAGTCTCTTAGATTGTGTTTGCACATGACCTTACAGGAAAATACCTGGACCTCACTTGGAACCAAGTGCTACCGTGAAACAATATGAAAAGAAACCAAAAACAGCATCCCTGCGAGGGTGGTTTATTTTTTCAGAATCCCATAGGATGCTATAGAAGGAGATCACTCTCCATTAGATCCTAAAGGATGCTTAAAGGAAAAAAAAATATGATTCTTTTTTTCTTAGTTTTTATAGAACTTTTTCTTAATGAGCTGTGGTTCATCCTGCTTATAAGACTTGCAGAATTTCCCCAGTGATGGATTTGGGCCTGAGCTTTCACAAAGGATTAAGTGGAAACCGAATGTAAGCACTATTCTGGAATGTTTCACACTAATTCTGTTCCTTGGTAACAGAATTACAAGCCCAGCCTTCACAGAGGTATACTTCTGACCTTCTCACCCTGATACAGCTGGAGAGAGCAGTTTCTTGTGCATCACCACCCCACGCTGCACATTATCCCCTGGTCCCTCAGGAGCAAGGTCATTCCCATCAGAGACAGTCACAGCCTTGTCATATGCTAAATCACCTGGCTTATGCTCCGTGGGAGGTGTCAGTGGGTTACTGACTCTCTGCAGATGACGTTGGTTATGCCTTATTACCTGACCCCTCCCGCACCCATTGTTGCATAGGACCTTTCTATTAAAATTGCTTTCTCCTGCCAGCATGTGACTGCATGGGAGGTAAAGGGACAGTGTCGGGGCACAGTTACATTCATAATAATCCGGAGTCAGTCCTCCGATTTCAGAAGAGTGACTCCAGATTTGCAGTGACTCCAAAACAAGAAGAGGATTAGAGTCTTTGCAGCTTCATTGTCTTTTTTTTACAGTAATTTTGCCTAGACTAGTCTTAATTTGCTACTGGCTTAAGCAGGTGCAACATGCATAGACTTCACTTGCATGTACAACTGATCCCCCCCATAGATCTCACTTGCATGTACAACTGATCCCCCCCATAGATCTCACTTGCATGTACAACTGATCCCCCCCATAGATCTCACTTGCATGTACAACTGATCCCCCCCATAGATCTCACTTGCATGTACAACTGATCCCCCCCATAGATCTCACTTGCATGTACAACTGATCCCCCCCATAGATCTCACTTGCATGTACAACTGATCCCCCCCATAGATCTCACTTGCATGTACAACTGATCCCCCCCATAGATCTCACTTGCATGTACAACTGATCCCCCCCATAGATCTCACTTGCATGTACAACTGATCCCCCCCATAGATCTCACTTGCATGTACAACTGATCCCCCCCATAGATCTCACTTGCATGTACAACTGATCCCCCCCATAGATCTCACTTGCATGTACAACTGATCCCCCCCATAGATCTCACTTGCATGTACAACTGATCCCCCCCATAGATCTCACTTGCATGTACAACTGATCCCCCCCATAGATCTCACTTGCATGTACAACTGATCCCCCCCATAGATCTCACTTGCATGTACAACTGATCCCCCCCATAGATCTCACTTGCATGTACAACTGATCCCCCCCATAGATCTCACTTGCATGTACAACTGATCCCCCCCATAGATCTCACTTGCATGTACAACTGATCCCCCCCATAGATCTCACTTGCATGTACAACTGATCCCCCCCATAGATCTCACTTGCATGTACAACTGATCCCCCCCATAGATCTCACTTGCATGTACAACTGATCCCCCCCATAGATCTCACTTGCATGTACAACTGATCCCCCCCATAGATCTCACTTGCATGTACAACTGATCCCCCCCATAGATCTCACTTGCATGTACAACTGATCCCCCCCATAGATCTCACTTGCATGTACAACTGATCCCCCCCATAGATCTCACTTGCATGTACAACTGATCCCCCCCATAGATCTCACTTGCATGTACAACTGATCCCCCCCATAGATCTCACTTGCATGTACAACTGATCCCCCCCATAGATCTCACTTGCATGTACAACTGATCCCCCCCATAGATCTCACTTGCATGTACAACTGATCCCCCCCATAGATCTCACTTGCATGTACAACTGATCCCCCCCATAGATCTCACTTGCATGTACAACTGATCCCCCCCATAGATCTCACTTGCATGTACAACTGATCCCACCCATAGACTTCACTTGCATGGACAACCGACCCATGCAACCATCGTGTGAAGAGGCAGATGGAGATTGTGACAGAACAATTCAAGAGTCCTCCCAGCATCTCTGCCTGGAGCAGATCACAGGCTCTGTTTAGATCTGGGGAGGAAGGATTTTCACAGACAAAACAATTGAGCAACATGGGACATGCAAAGTGGCCATGATCTCCTGATGCCTGTTACTGACTCTCCCCCCAGGTCATGAACCCCTCCTCCATGCTCCAGTGTTTTGGAGGAAAGGTAAAGTTCTCCAAATAGGACACAGAGGCCTGGAGGTGACAGTCTGGCATCTTGTAAGGGAATTGTAGCTGCCAAGAAGCAACAGTTCCTGGGAACAAAACCCATGATTTGTTCATCCCTACAAGCAGATCATCCAGCATTAGAAGATGAGCCATGCTGGCATCCTAGCTGCATCCTCTCCTTCTGATCCAACACCGTGTGACTTAGGGCCAAGCCCAAGACCCAATGGACCAAGGATTGATCAGCAAACTAGGAAAGAAAGATTTTGCCTAAGAGCCAATGTGGTCTGTAAGGAAACGGGTCACCTGGGGTTAATTTGGCATGGCAGGAACTTGGCTAGTGATGCTATAAAGGAAGAAATGTTGCTGAAAAATGTACAGTGGTAGCCAAAGGGTTCAAGGTAGCCAAGGTCCAGTCTCTCCTGTGCCATACACTTCCCACGTGACTTTAGATAAGGTGCTTAGGGGAACACCCACAAAGAGACTTAATATTGCAAGCCTAGCTCTTTAGTGCCCAGTAGACCCTACACACTTCCTTTAGGGGTCCAGCAGGCAGTTAGGCAAGGGTTTTGTGGATGACCATGGCACCCAACTCTTGGACTTAGGCCCTACAGAGGCATGTTGGCCCCTCGATGGACCCAGCCCTCCGTGTGTCAGAGCAGAGAAGAGGTACGAGGTTAAGTATCATTCATACCATGAACCTTTCTGTTACGAGGACCGTATATTGATATGGTATGAACACGAAGGCTGTGGCCCCCTCCCACTGACAGAGACCAGGGGATGTCGAGTTAACTGCTCTCCATTGGGTCAGATCCTCAGTCCTTCCTCCGGGAAGTCAGAGGGTTTTCTACACTTCCAACTGATTTGCAGAGCATCTCTACCATTACAACGGCGTAAAGGAGAGCAGGATTTTTCCTGGTCTGTCCACCTCCTCTTTCTCTGGTTCAGCTGCCCCGGTTTGTATCTCGCCCCAGTTTGTATCTCAGTAACATACTGAGATGTTGCTGACATGGGCCATTTGACATTATGAGCCTATCTATCTCTTCTGGGTTGTTGTATTTTTTTCCTCCCAGGGCCTATGAGGACAAAGACAAGTGTTGCAGAGAATGGATGAGTGACACCCATAAATACAGGCCTGTTAGCTTGGGGTGCTTTAAGTGCTGATGCCAGAATGAGTCAGCTCCCAGGTGACAGTAATACTTTAGCATCTCAATTAGCAAGCGGCTTCAGAAAAAGGTGAAATGACTAATGACTAATCTTGCCAAGCAATTCCAACTAGTTTTGTTCTCATTTCATTCAGACAAAAGCCTCTGCTGCTGCCTGCTCTGGACAGCTAGGAGTGATTATAATAATCATAATAATAGTAATGCAGGAGACTCATGCTTGGGCAGCGTATTCACGGGGCGCAGTTGTACCACACTGCTGAAGTGCCTCCTTGTTGTCATCTCTGCACAGCAGCAGGGGCCCCTGCCCACGAGCCAGTCCTGTGCAAAGGAGAGGAAACGGTGCACGCTTGCTAAAAGTTCAGAAGGAAGTTGGGGCTGGGAAAATTCTCACCTGCTCTGATCCTGCACTGAACCGAGGGCCTCCAGCCATGGAAGTGGGGGCTACTCGGCACACAGCAAGAGGCTGAACACCCCAGAGGATGAGGCTCGGGAAATCCCAGAGAGACATGAGGAAGAGAGGGAGACACTAAAAGCAGGAGACGGACCCCACGTGCCAAAGAGAAAACAGGCAAGGAGAATGTGTGATACGGACACGGAGATGGACAGAGAGGAAAGGATCCATGGATAGACATGTTCCACCTATTAGACACCTGCGTGGACCCATGATCAAGGACACACCTCCCTCTAAAGCACACAGCCCCAATGTGGCACGTCCTTCCCACCTTACACAATGCAATGTTCACCTGCCTACAAGAACCGCTCGTTATTTGGGGAGTGCACCCTTTCAGCCCAGCTTCACCAGCCAGTGGCTTCCCCCACATCAAACCTCTCATTTTAGCCACGGTGGGTCAGAAAAGTAAACTCCAGTCCCACTGTGGCATGGTCCTCCCCACCCCGCTGAGCTTCTAGCACCGCTCTTGACACCAGAGTCCACTAGGTCCTTGAGCAGCAACAATGCAGGAAGAAAAGTGTGCTAGTTGCAATGATTCTTATTGCCATTTGTTCCTCTCGCTGCATCCTTTGCACACCCATGCAGGTTTGCACACAGCCTTTTGTTCTTTGAATGTTGCCCATGGCCCAACACTTTGGGGATGTAGTTGCGCTTGCTTTAATGCCTCAGCCAGTAGGATTGTCGGTTGTACCGTGTTGGTCTAAGGACATCGGCAGACAAGGTTCTTTGGGTAGATGTGGTATCTTTTATTAAACCAACTCAATAGCTGGAAAATTGTTCTTTGCAAGCTTTCGGGCACAAAAGCCCTTCCTGCAGACTTTCCATATGCACCCAGTAGACGCCTGGCACTGTCAAAGGGGCAAATGGGATTTTACTTACTCACGGAGGGTAAAAGTCAAGTGGGGAAAGGATCCGAGATACGAGCTGGGGAGTCCAGAGGGAGGCATTTTAAGAGCAGATGAGACTGAAGAAATAATTTGAACCGGACTTGGCTATCTTGTTGTCGATAAAGCTAAACCACAGGGAGTGAGTTTGGACCCTACATATGGTGTGGACTGCCTTTCTGGAGTGCTTGTTCACAGCATCCCACTCAGCCGCTCCATATTTAGAGTGTTCCATATTTGTCGCACAAGCTCAGCTCCCCCCCCACCTAAAATCTCTCAATTTAGCCACTGTGGATCAGAGGGTAAACTTCAATCCCACTGAACAGCTGAAAAAAAAAAACCCCAAAAAACAAACCGCGTGCTATAACAGCTTCAGATGTAAATGTCCCTCTCGGAAATGAAAGGGAAGCAAAATAAATGTATCCAACAGGTGTAGCAAGTTGCTCTCAGCCAGGACAAAAAACATTGCTGCCCTAATCCAAACCACCTGAATTTTCACAGGGCCAATGCTGGAAGTGGATTTTCTTGCCAACCAGACATTTTGGGGGCTCGGAAGCTACAAAGCATCATCAGCATTTTGCAGCATTTCCCCCATGCCAGACTATCCCTGCTCTGCAGGCATGAAATGGTGACAGCGGGCCAAAACATTGCTGCTGTTTACACCCAGGCCATTTTACTGCCTTGCAAGGGGGAGGACACCGGTGTAAGCGAGAGCAGGATTTCACCAGCAATGCTCATGATCCAACAAAAAACCCAGGGAAACGGCTGAAAAACATCAGAGGAGCAAAGAGCAGTTCAAGCTTCCCTCATCTTCTCTCATGGCAGAGCTCCATCTTGGACCAAATTATCATTACATTCCAGCCAGCTTTAGCTGCTTTTTGTGTTATCTGACGCGGGGAAAATGTTGATGCGTAAGACTCCAGTACAGACACTTAGCACTTTGCCGCCGCCAGCATGATCTGCATTTGTATTCTCCCCAGTACTGCAACGTTTTCAAAATGTTTTGTTAAGTTAATTTGTATCTGCAGCCACTTGTGAATTTTTCAGCTTATTTGATCTGTAACTGAACTAACATCAAGAGTCACTATTGTTCTCCCGCAGCACGCTGTGCCAAAGTGTGTCCTGTGTGTTTAATGTGTGTCCACCTTGTAACCCAGGGTGAAGTCTCAGGGCTCCAACAATGATACTGTCAATCAGTCCTCTGCAAAGTGTCATGCCAGTCAAAAGAATTGCCGTACCATTTAGGAATAGTCCATCTTGTACCAGCAGATCCCTCATACTGTTCTGATCTGCTCACAAAGGCTGTGTCTATGCTGCAATCCAGAGGTGCGATTGCAGCTCACGCAGACACACCCCAGCTGGGTACCAGTAGCAACATATAGACGCAGTGGCATGAGCTACTGCCAGCAAGCAGTTATTCACAGTGACACAAGCACTTGTGGAGCCAGCCCATGCTAAAATTTGTGCTGCAGCTGCACTGCTATGGGTATGCAAGCTAGGCGACTGGAGGTGCTGTGCACTTACTGCAAAGCAAGCCTCTCTAAGGTAGCTCTGGTTATCCAGCATCGCCAGGCAGGTTTGACCATCTTGGGTCTGAATCTCTTCAGCTTCACATCTGTAACTGGGGTGCACTGACCTTTTCTCTGTCTCTTCTATTCAGACTGCAAATGCTTGAAGGTAGAAACTGCCTCTCGTTCGGGATGTGCAGCTCAAATCACCACGGGGGCTCAAACTCCTTTGGAGAGAGTAGGCAATACTTCAATACAGCACAGGATGCATTGGCTCCCAAGTGACAATGCTGGCTTACCAGCCTCAGAGAATGAAGGGGCAGGTGGAGCTCTGGTGAGCTAAACATGCTAAGGATCTGGGTGAAGATCTACATGTATTCATTCAAATGAATGAATGGTTCATGTGGTTGTGCTGCAAATCACGCCCCCCAACCCCAATCTCCATCACTTTTGTGCCTCAATCTTGCTCTAAAGTGT
>NW_005841880.1:2832945-2834543 GCF_000455745.1 Alligator sinensis
GTAGGGAATTTCATCAGTAAAGGCCTGCCAACTGGAACGCTGCACAAAGCAAGTGGTTATTCAGAGAGCTCCCGCTCTGCCACCCAACAAAAGCATCAGAGCAACTCTTTTTTGGGTGGAGATGCAAAATGTAACGCAAAGGATCAGGTCTGGTTTGCCTGAGATTCTGCAGCAAGGTTCTGCCTGGAGGTGTATTCTCCAGGGCCCTGCACAGCCACATCAAACATGCATTAGCAGTTTGTTTGAACACGGGAGCAGTTTTAATTCTTCTTTGTCAATCTCAATGTTTCCTTTGCATTCATGCAGCTCAATGGGCTCTGGCTGGCGGCTGGTTTTCAGCCCTGCGCTTTCCCATCATTTCCGCTGATGTTGTGTTTTCATGAGACTCTCTATTAGCTTTGCCTCCTCCCCCTGTGTGATTATAGATTCCTTACGAGTGATCTAAAGAGGGAAAACAAGGTTAAAAGATAACTTCATGATCATATTTGTCTTCGGCTCCAAGCTGTTTTGCACGAGGGGCTACTGTCTCTCTGTCCTCTTGGTACAGGGCAGTGAACCGTGGGTTTCCTTTGGTGCTTCGGGGACTTGGTGGGAGGATGGGGATTCACCCTGAAGAACAGCAGGCAGTGATCGCACCTGTGTCATCTTCCTGCAGCACTGCAGCCTTGTCCTCAGGGTCAGCATCATGAAAACAG
The DNA here is from genome assembly GCF_000455745.1 of Alligator sinensis. Classification (NCBI taxonomy): domain Eukaryota; kingdom Metazoa; phylum Chordata; order Crocodylia; family Alligatoridae; genus Alligator; species Alligator sinensis. The sequence goes on from NW_005841880.1 coordinate 2,833,641, forward strand.
TTCCTAGACCTGGAGAGCCATCACCAGTAGGACCCCCAGCTCTGCCAACTCCACCAGAAGAATCAATAAGTGCAATGATGAGAATGAAGGGCCTGACCTGAGTTCAATCCAACAGCTGATTCCAGGGTGGTTTGCCTTAGGTCCTTTCTGAAAAATCACCTCTGGGATGGTTTCAAAGCTTCAAAGTTAGTTGTCTAGAATAGCGGTTCCCAAATTGTGGTATGTGGACCACCGGTGGTATACAGACAACCTGCGAGTGATACGTGAAAGACCTGAGAGGGGTGCACACACATGAACACCCTGCTGCAGCCTGCTGCAGGCGGCCAGGAACGTGTGGTGCAGTGCTCAGCAGGTAAGCATGTTGGAGGAAGGGGTATGGGGGAGGGAAGGGCAGATCGAGGACACCACGGTGAGGGAGGGAGTGGGGAAGGGGCAGGGGCAGGAGCTGGGGTGGGTCGTGGCATGGTCAGAGCCCCAGGCGGCTCATCCAGCGGCATGGGGGTGGGAAACGGGCCTCCCAGACTTGTGCATGGGGGGAGGTGGGTTAACTACTGTGCGCTGGGCTACATGCCCCCGACATTGCTTCAGAAGCTGCATGCCGGCTTCGCCACATCCCCTGCTCAACCCAGCAGTGAAAAGCATGTGGCATCACAAGCGACTCTCGAGGCAGCGGGGCACCGAGTCCAGCGTGCAACCCACCTCCGTCCTGTGCACAGATCCAGGGGGCACGTGCCCTCCATTCCTCCCCCAGGGATGCACACAATGGTGGGGAGCCATGGCCCGACCCAGCACCCCTGTATGAGGCTCCCATGGTCTCATCCCATGACCTACCCCAACCCTGGGACCCCATTACCGAAGCCCCAGTCCCTGCCCCACTGTGGGGGCCTCAATCTGCCCCCCCCC
>NW_005841880.1:2834553-2837440 GCF_000455745.1 Alligator sinensis
GCGTGTGCCCATCTGTCACTCCCTAGCTGCAGCCCCCACAGCCCTGCTGCTGCCCCTTATTCCAGACCCACAATACCTCGGACGTGCAGGGACCCCCTCTTTCCTGAGCTCCAAATCCCACACGCACACCCGCAGCCCTCACCAGACATCTGAATATTGTGCTCTGTCAAGCAAGCTCACCCCTCCCACTAAACATCCCCCAAAGCATCTCTGGACGGGGTTCAAGTTTACACTGTCTTTTTTCCAATTTCCAATTGTTTTCTGATAAACTGATAAAACAACGTTTTACAACTATTAAAGGTTTTGATGTTGTTTTAATACACAGTCTGTTACCTATGCATATGAAAAATTTGCTGGTGGTGCTTAAGGCTGTATCGACTTAAATTGGTGGTATGCAATCTGTCCTGAGTTTGGGAACCGCTGGTCTAGAAGAAGGCTGTGGCAACACCAAGGAGAGAGATCTGAGGTTAGCAGCACAAACAACCCCCACACGACGTGCATGCAGGCATGTCTGGCCCCATTTTTAGCTGGTCAAAACTGGCACAGCTCTCCTGGGGTCAGTACAGAACAATTTTCAACAGCTGGGAATCCTGGGTTTTCCAGCAAGCATCACCAGCATCATGTTTCCAAAAGGCTCACCTACATAGGAAAGTTGTCCTGGTCATCCTAATAAAGGTATAACTCAAGTCCCTTCCCAGGCTCAAGTGCAAAAGCCACTCTCACAACAGAATAATAGTGTCTCCACGCAGTAGTGTAACAATATCAAGTTATACTGCAAAAAACTGGGGTGAAGGTTGTGCCAAAAGCTGAGGTTTTCAAAGGAAACTAGTGATTTTGGGTACCCCCCAGACAGAGATATCTGAAAAAAGCTTGATTTTCAGGGAGGGATGCTCAGCACAGGGAGCCGAAAGCAGAAAGAAAACGTACCGCGGCAATATAAGAAACCTAGCTCTCCCCCACAGCGCCTATCTAGAAGATGACGTGCATGTATTCAACAACTGCCAGGAGAGATAACAGCAAAAAATCATTTCAAGATTGTCACCTGTTAAACACATACATGGGGGGAAAAAAGAAACGGTCCTTTTTATCCTCAAATGATATAGGATTATCTTCAATATGGGAGAGCGCACAATGAAGGATGTTCAATTTACTTTTGAGTGTTTCAGAGACTCACAAGGAAACATGACACTCCTGTTGTAAAGACTCTGGCTCAGAGAAACAGTCCTTTCTTTATAGGTCAGGTACTTGCCTCCCTGCAGCATTTCATATTGGAAGCAGCAGGCCTGGTTCTCTGCTGCCCTGCAATTCCTGGCATTGTTTGCACAGATGTGTTGCAAGTGTCAAGTGGGCATGACATGCCACCATCCTGATTTGGTTGCCTTTTGCACTCACTTTTGACTGGCGTGAATGACTGCCCGAGGTACAGGGAATGGGGGATCAAGCAAACACAAGCAGTAAGTGTGCTCCAGCAGGATAACAACCAAATGGCCAACTCCAGGAGCACATCCATAGCAGCCCTGTAGTGCTTTTGAGAAGGATGCTGAGGATGCCCACCTGGCTATCCATTTTCACTCCACGTGTGTCACACCTGGAAATTAGGCAGTGAAGCCGCTTATCCCCTGCTGTCACTCGCACACGGGAACATGAGGCGTGCAGTGGCTTGGTAGGGCCTGATTTCTCAAGAGTATTGCAGCAGCAGTATGAAGACTATAAGAAACATCCTTCCATTTTACATACATGAATCCCACCAGGATCAGAGCTAGTGAAGCGTAAAAGATCCCTCCTCCTTGGATTTAGGCAGACTGAACTGGGAGGGTAGGTGCTCACCGTGCCAGCCAAGGAAAGGGGGCAGTGGGGGCACGACTTAGCCAAGTCAGAGAGAAAACGGGGAGCTGTGCTTCCTCTGATCTCCCTGGATTTAATCCCTGCTCTCCCCATTCATCCCAGTCTGGACTGTGACAAGAACCCTGCATGGAACCAGGGACTGGGGATCTGGGTTTGGAGAGGATGTGGGTGTGGGACCAGGAAGGGGCAGGGGTCCCGAGTCCCCTATAAGAAAGTTGACAAAACTTAACTCAGCCTTGATCCATGCTGGAGATATCTGCACCCTCCTTTACAGTGTGTGGCTAAGAATAGCTACCTGCTGAGCTCTTATTCACCATCAAATAGCAGAAGGGCCCTAGCTTGGCAGGTAGGCATCCTGCCCCATGGCTCTGCCAGGCTCTGTGCACTCAATGGGGCAGGAGGAGCAGAGGGAAGCCTCCTCTCCCAGACACTCCCTTGGGCAGAGACAAACCTAGTTGTACAAGGAGTTTATGGATTGGCATCTGCCCTTTCAACTGCAAAACAACACTGTGCCATCGATCTCACACTCTGCTTGTTCTTTAACATGTTGCTTTGCCTGCTTTAATTTAAAAACTGAATTCAAATACCATCAAGGACAGATCAATACCTTTTTTCATAACTCAACAGTGACAATGTTGAAGCCTTTCATATGTAAAACCAGGGAAAGCAATCCACCTGGCACCAGTAAGCACTAAGACAGACTTTCATTGAACCCCACTGGGAATTCATTCTTTCCCTGCTAAGGAAGTTCTGATCACCATTATCCACCAAGTATGCTTGTTAGACACACTTGCTCTTCGCACTAGTTTGCATATGGATTAATAGTCAGCAGAAATGACAACAGGTGGGACAAGAAGCTCAGAACAAAAGTAGGATTTGGTATATATATCCACAGCCAAAATTTTGAGCAAACCAACCCCAAAATTAAGATTTTGCAAGCTAAGGTTTACCATCTAGGTAGTTACATGGTCCTAGAGCTGTAATAACTAGGGATCTACTAAAATTCACGGTTTTTGTGCAAACCGTGAAACGTGGCATTCCT
>NW_005841880.1:2837471-2849486 GCF_000455745.1 Alligator sinensis
GCATTGGGCACAATTTCCCATGAAAACAACTTAACCCTGCCCTGCCGAAATATTATTCTAAAACAGTGTATTATGTGAATATCTCAATGCTTACCACAATACAAAGACAACGTGACAGTCCTTGCAGCAATAGATCACGTGATTGAGAGTTTCTGGGTGCATCTACACGAGACGCTAACTATGCAGTAGCCTAATAGCACTGTGCAGCAGCATGCCAGGCAAAACCTGTGCTAATACACTACTGCACAGTAGTATTAGGCTGCTGCACAGTTAATGTCGGAGAAAACCCGTGCACCAGCACTACTGTGCAGTAGCATGATTTAGTACATGGTTATCCAAGAACTAAACTGCGGTTCATTAATGAATGTGTAGATGCACCCGCTGTCTGCTAGTGACAAAGACTAAGTGAAGGTGCCAGGCAACGAAGTGAAAACTTTTCTATTAAGGTTAGCATCAATTAGAATTTCTAAACTTCTTGTAAAAAGCTACATATAAAAATAAATGATATGTTACAATTTATATCGTACATAAATTCATATGTATAACAGACAATATTTAGACTTATAATATGATAAATTATACGATATAATTTACTCTCTGCAGAATTTGCTATTAAATTATATGGTATATGCCTCTCCGTCAGTCAGTGGTGAGGGGCAGGGCCAGCAGGAAATGCCCACAAAATTGGCTCTTTGTGCCAAAATCAGACTGCAAAAATTGCTTTGTCTCACTACAAGTTAAGCAGACCCTTAGTAATTAGGCAGTTAAGCAGACCCTTAGTAATAACTGACCCAATAGCTAGAGTTTCCCTTCCATATTCCTGATCAGGATATTGGAGGAACCACAGAAGAGACCGTCCTACAAAATCCACCCCAGGTTTGAACACCAAGCACGCAACACGTTGAACAGGGACTCCGGAGATTCACTGAGCATGGAATAATATTTATTTGGAGGTGACATCACGGCATCCAAGGGAGCTGTTTTTTCACAAGGCGACTGATGCCCATACATTAAACTCGTCCTGAAATCACTTTGGAGGACACACCGATGAAATGGCAAGATGATGGCCTTTCAATATAGGATGACGAGGTTGCACCAAAATATTGCTATCTCATGCTATGAAGAACTGACACAACACTACAACATTCCCACGTAACCCATCTTGCTGACTCGCTTCATTTTATTGCGAGTTATCTATTAATTGATTAATTTTTTCAAGCTCCTGAACTCAGGGGGTTACATGGAAATCTCGGCTGTTTTTTTTTAAATGGAAATTTCTAACTTTTGTGGGGGGGGAAAAAAGGGGAAACACAACCCCTAAAAGTTTCCAAACAAATCCCCATAGCAAATAAACAGAACCCAATGCTCATAATGGACAATTCTGTTAAGCCAAGCTAATACTCAGGAAAGAATCTGTGGTGTGATTTATTAACACAGAGAATTAGCCGTAATAGAAATACCTTAACACCTTGACAGTTCCCAGCCAGCCCTCCATCCGTCCCAGACTCTTACCACTGAAAAACCTTTCTAGGGACGCCTCTGCAGGTCTGCCGTATTCTGCCACGTTCTTTAATTCTCAAAGCAGAAGGGTTGCAACCCTAGGCTGCTACAGGAACAAGAAAAAGCCAGAGTGCAAGATTTCTATGAAATCTATTAAATTTGCAGCGTGGCTAACCAGCAGAGTGTAGGAGGTCACCTTCCAAACCGGAGATCGCCAGCCCTACAATAGAGGCAGCGCAGAGAGAGTTAGCCTTGAGCTAGCCGAGTGGTTAAGCACTTCCTTAAGCTGCTTGACTTGAAGCATGTGAAGAACTCCACTGAAGCCAATGGGGCTGATTCTTCATCCGCTTGCACCTTGGGCTGTCATTTGCATCGCTGCAAAATGGGTTGAAAATGCTTCTGAAGGCACTGGCTGCCCATCAGTTGAGGGACTGGGACTTATGGGGGAGCAGAAGTGTTCCAGCTCAAACCCTCTTGCTACAAACAACGCCAGGCATCTGACCCGAGTGAGACCCATATTGTTCATTTCTGGGAAGTTTCTGAAATTTCTTCTACTTTGAAGCAAGATGAGGGTAAAAATGTCGATATCTCCAGCAAATTGAAATCCCCTCCCAAATATTTGCAGAAGGGATCCATTTTGCTTTGAAAAACTAAACCGTTCAGTCCAATTCCATATATAAACATAACACTGGGAGAAAAAATAAAATAAAATCGAAATTGGGACTTGCTTGCAGACGGAAATCAGCAGGGTCCATTCCAAAGTGACTGAGATCCAATGTTTCGTCCTTTTCTGAAATGCTTTTTCCCTCGATTTTTGTTTCAAAAGTCATTTTTCTCAAAAGCAGCACATTTTCACAAAACATTTTACTTTCAACAAATCAGCGTTTCCGTCAGAAGATTTCTGACCAGCTCTACAATTTACACCTACTTGCCAAACACTTTGCGCTGCTGTAAATGATTACACAACAGAGAATTCAGCCCAAAAGGTTTTAAAACAGCAATCTACCACTCATCTGTAGACAAGATTTTAAAACTCCACTTATTCCACATTTCCCTTCACAAGTGTCTCTCAGCCATAAAAAATACAATGGTACATTGATTGCTCTGGTGAGCAAATTCCTTTTCCTTAAAAATTATAGCACATCAAGATATTTGAGCATCCTAATTAAAAATATGTTGGAGAACTGAAATGTAAATGAATCAATGTCTTCTTTTAAAAAAAAAAATCCGGTCAAGCAAGACCAAAATGGGTATGGTTAATAATTGATATTTACATTTCTCCCATGTCTGATCAAAGGAGTTGATTGCATGACAAATGAGCAAATTACTGTAAAATATGATACATCCATTAAGAACATAGATGCACTAGATAGAGTACTAGATTCGATGTTTGCCAGAGGACGTATTTTTGGAATGACTGTGAAAAATGGCTATGGGGAGAGAAAACTGGATACACCGATGGAGATACAGATGGATTTAAGGGAGTGGAGCCAAACAAGCAATCCTCCTTTTGCGAGACAGACTCTCGTTGAAGAACGTCTCCGACTGGATGGACTAGGGAAAGGTTTGGAAGGGCACAGCATAAAATTCTGCATTAGAGGTGCACTTCACCCCTGGGTACAAGCCTGTAAAGATTAGAGCAGTACCAGTTTCCATTACAGAGCTAGCATTGCCTCAGGATGCTATGCACCAGCTTTACACAACCCAACTGGGAAAGGGGCAATTTAGGGATGAGGGGAAAAAGAAGGCAGGCAGGGACAGGTATTTGACCTCCCCCACCACTTTATCACTCCCTATATACAAAATGCACAGCTATTCATACATCCTAGGGATTGGAGCTTGAAGCTACGGCATAGACTGAGAGCTGCAAAGGGGATGATATGGGGTTGGGGGGTGGGATATACCCCTAGTCACCTTGGTGAGGTCCTATGCCATTCCTTGGAAACATTTTCAGCTATATTTTGCATAAGCCTTGCATCTCTGCCGCTTCCCTAACCATTCAGAAAGTTACCAGCCTCTGCATGCAAGGGAGCATCTCTACCTTGTCAAGAATAAGCCTGCGTTAAGGCAAGTGACAGCTTTGTTCAGCACACATCCCTAGTCAGTCATATCTCAGGGAAATCTCCTTTGGGACCAACTCCTGGGAGATACCAAGCAGCTTCCGTTGAGTCAGCTCTGCAGGTGCTGGGGAACCATCCGACATCACGTTTGCAAGCATTGTGCACAGGAGGTCAGGGTCTGCATTGCCTGCGTCTTGTCCAGCCCTTTACACCAGAGCAAAACATCATGGCTTTGAGGGGGCAGCATGGTGCATGGGTGCAAACAGCCATGCAGGAACAACAAAAAATATGGTCCACTGCAGAGAGCACACGCACCCCCCTGGAAAGAAAGCGGGGTCTCAAACTTTGCCCCTACCTGTGGAGGACTTGGCACTTCCAATAGCAGCATATCCCTTACCTGCTCTGGTTATCCAGCCACTAGAGCAGTGATTCTCAAGCAGGATGCTGCAGCACCCTGACGCGTCTTGAGATCCTTTGACATCTATCATTTGCACAGCACTGTTGAGTGTGCCAAGGTGATGCACAAGATAAACCCTGAGGCCACATCCAGATGAGCACAGGTGTTTGGTTCACTAGCAGTGGCACACCTTGTGTTGCTGCTACTTGTCCCTGGGGAATGCCTGTACCAGATGCGCTCTGGTAGGGCAGGTTATCCCAGGTGGAGTAGGGGAAGCTGGGGCCAACTGTGCTTGCCCCAGCAGCCTTACCTAGGATCCTGGGGGCCAGGGAAACTGCAGCTGTGGTGCTCCTGCAGCTGGGAGCCTGGCTAGCAGCTGGAGAGTGGCTCCAGCCAGCCCGGTTCCAGTTATAGGCAATGCGCGGTGCCACCACATGCGCCACCCCCCTTTTTTGCATGTTTTTTTTTGACCCTGGGAGATCCCAGGGTCAACCCCCCCCACGCCTCCTGCACTGCAAGGTAACAGTGCAGGGAGCACCTGAATGTGCAGTGGATAGCACCACAGACGGGTCTGCAGCACCACATACCACACAGCCACACTTGTCTGGACACAGCCAGAGGTTGCAAATAGGAATCCAGAGTCAGAACCTTTCTGAGCTCTTTGCAACAGGACAGTGGCTCTAATTTTTTGACAGCAGAAAAATACAAGTGAAAGCCAAGGGCTGACATTTGTCGAGGGTTTTACGGTCCGGTGTGACAAAGCCCTAGCGGGGATGATGTAGTTGGGGCTGGTCCTGCTTTGAGCAGGGGGTTGGACTAGATGTGACCCCCTGAGGTCCCTTCCCACCCTCATTTTCTGTGATTCTATGATTTTCTGATAGGGCCTCGAGTCTACAAAGGTGGCGAACCCCTGCACTAGGCCGTCTGTCACACCAGTGATGCCAGCCCATTACACTCCGTGGGACGGCCAGCACCGAGGGCTGCCTGAGTCACTCAGTCTCTCCCATCAGCCCCTTACCTTGCAGCCCACACCGGAGGCATCTGCACGGTGTGTCCTGGAGTACAGCCCTACCAAGCACCTGTCTCTGCCTCCGAGCTGGGCAGCCGAGTTGGGAAGCTGTGTGCAGAAGAATGAACCTTTCCAGGATATAGTTTCTAAAGATTTAAAAATAAAATGACATTTTGAACCAAAGCGAAATAAAAACCACCCAGGAAAACAAATAAAACCCGTTTTGTTTTGACATTTCCAAACTGAAAACGTTTGGATAATTTCAAAACTCCCCCCCCCCCAAATCTTGCCTAGCAAGGAGACTTATCAAGGCTGCCTCTTTCCTGTAAACAGCTTCGGTTTCAATGTATTGGCATTTTTAACAGGGGGAAAGAAAAGAGGGAAGACAGAGAAATTTCTGACCAGGTACAGGGCAGCAATTAGTTGAAGTAGGCATATTTAAATTCAGACACCTATCTTCACACTCATTGCATGTTTGCTATGTTTTCCTATCTGAAGAAATAACAAAGTTCAGTTTAAAAAGAAAGTTCCCTGCCCAATTATAAGCATTGTGCTGGGCTAGCACCTCTCCAGAGCCGAAACAAAGCAAGCCGCGGCGTCGATGTAAACTTGCCTCCTTTGCTTTTTAATCATCTCCACTCCTCAATTCTTATGACAGAAGTGATGTGTGTTTGAATTTTCTTTTTTGTATTCAAGAACCCAGAGCAGATTCAACACCCACAATTTGTTTTCAAGGCTGTAGCAATGGCAACCCCTTGTCTGCTCAAAAGATATTTATAGTAATGGATGGCACTGAAGTTATAACATATTCCAAGACTATGGATTTTGCCCTGGCAATTAGCTGGTGTTTTGCTGCATACATTCTGTCTGGAGTACAATGACTCTGGCAAAATCCAATGCATGTCCTCATGGATGAAGAACTATTTAATAGGGTTAGCAGATAGAAAAAAAAAGCCACTCTTACAGGCTGTTGTTATCATGCTTATCTATCCCGGGAGAAATAAGGACCAAAATGCTATATTTGTTGTTATGGAGCCTTAAAAATCAGCTATCGACTCATCTTGCAATCAGAAAGCGCCCAGCGAGGATGGTTTCTGCAAGGGTGGTTTTAATTTGACTCGGGTGAGCTTGCACTGAAGTTGCGGGAATTTTTGCCCGAATTAAGCATTGAGGCAGCATCGAGTAAGGGTTCGGTCCCTGCTCTTGTTATGACAGCTATCACTTGCATTACAGGGGCACTCAGCATTGGTTAGACAGCTGGTGAGCCGAGACAACTGCCTGTCTCGCTGACCAACACTGTCTCCATTTTCCCTTGTGCTTCCCCCTCTGTTTGTCTGGATCCATCTGTTGTCTCTTGTCTTACAGACAAAAAAGTCATACTGCTTTAAATACACTGGTATAATTTGCGTGGGACAGCTCTCCTAGTGGGGTCAATACACACTGGTGTAGTAGACCAGTATATGTGTATAACCACACTTATACCAGTATAGTTTATTCCCATGCAGAAAGGAGAATAAAGCAGATCATTCCAGTTACCAGGGCTGCACATAGGCATGGATGGACCGGGCAGCCGCCTGGGGCCCAGAGAGAAAGGAGGCCCCAAAACTGTAATTTTTTCCCCCATTGTCCAATTATTATTATCATCATTATCTCTGGCAGAGGGGAACCCTGATACCAGAAGTTTGCCCGAGGCCACCAGGAGTCTAGGTACGGTGCTGCCAGTCACACTAGTGCAATGTGTCTGTACTACTATAGATATATCAATATAAAGGAGACACCATCCCATTCAAAATCATTATAAAAGGCGTACAATAAAAGTGTGCAGACTGAGCCTTAGATTTTAAGCTTTCCAAGGCAGCGGGGTTGGACCCGATGATCTGTAAGGTCCCTTCCAGCCCCGAACAACTATGAAACTATGACGTGTCTAAACTGCAGAAGTACCCAAGTTGGATACTGAGTACTGAGAGCAATCCCAGATCGAATGGGGGTGTTGGTTATAGCCAAGCTGGTCTAAGGACATAGGCAGACAAGGTTCTTTGGGTAAATGCAATATCTTTTATTAGACCAAGTAAATAATTGGAAAAAAATTGATCTTTGCAAGCTTTCAAGGCCAAACACCCTTCTTCTTATGCTTGAGACTCTCCATATGCTTGAAGAAGGGTGTTTGGGCCTGAAAGCTTGCAAAGAACAGTTTTTTTTCCCCCAGCAATTTAGTTGGTTCAATAAAAGATACCACATGTACCCAAAGAACCTGGTCTCCTGGATCCAATGGCATGGGAGCTATTAAGAGCAGTCGAGTTATCTCCACGCTACACTCCCATTTACAGTGCATATAGACGTACCCTGAAGCAAGATGAATCTTTGGTTGCACTGCACCTAGCACAAAGAGCTATTCGCCCATGACTGAAGCTTTTAGGTGCTACCAAGATCAGATGATATCATATCACCAGCAAGAGATCAAGACCCATGGTTTTAAGCACTGTATAACCAAGGTAAAAACACAGACAGTTCCTCCACCAGAGAGCTCATAGTCTAGGATTACGGCAAGACGCAAGAGGCAGACAAACACAACCTTTAAGGATGTTCTTAAGTCTCACAGAAGTCAGTGAATTAAATGAGATGAGGCAGTAAGTTCCAAGTAAGAACAAACTATAGCTGAGTAAGGCTGTTGGCTTTGATTTCCTGTTACTCTCCCTCTCCCAGCACTGCATGGCAGAATGGTTGAGTTTAATTCCCACATACTGCCCAATTCTCCGAGAAGCTAAATAACAACATTTTACTGTTGGTTTTCACTAGGACAGTTAAAACTCATATTTAGGCTGACATTTGGTCAGTATTATAGATGCCGGCAACAGGATCAAGCAAAAGTTCAGAGAGCAACAGATGCTTTACAGTGTAATATTTACCCTTCTAACAAGATTTCCCTGCTTATTCTCAAAAGAGCAAAATTGTGTGCAATCAAACAGCAGCTACTCACTATTCAGAACTTCAAAGGCAATATCTTGAGGACTTAAAAACCTACCTCTATGTCCTCAAGAAATCTAAAATCCAGGAGTCAGATTCACGTGCATCAGTGAAAGTCAACAGTAGATCCTTCATGGAAGTTAGTGCAATTAATACGAGTGTGAAAGGAGAATCAGATACCAAATCTTTTAGTGGAAGTATTTCCAATAAGAACGTATGCTGGCTTGTATAGAGAGTCTGACTCAACGTCCTATTTTCTTCACATCGCCGATCATTTCAACTAATATTTATTCGACGTATGGAAAAATTCTTCTACGTTAGTGTAATTCTATTGCCTTTTGCTAGAATAGTACCAGTGCCCTCATACTTTGGACTGAGGCCTAGAAGTGTGGCAGGGGGTGGACTTTGGATCAGGATTATGCCTTTTGCCATGCTCCATTAGATTTTGCATCATCCTCTCTACTAGGAAATGGCAAAAGTGAGTGAGAACCTTTATACTTCAGCCTTGGGATGTCAGCCAAGGGGCTAGAGATTTGGTACATCTCACTTCTTGGTTGCCCAAAACGAGATGTTGTAAAGGGGCCCTATTTTCTGAGATGCGGGTCCTCAGTGCTTCCTAAGACCCCGGCCCATTTAAAGCATCTCAAGCCAGGCACTCGAATACTGGACCACTGCAAAAACTTGTCACTTTAGAAAGTCTTGGCTATGCTCTTGGGTTTTGTGCATTTGTCTGATTTGGAGCCCTGAAGTTAGCATCCTGCCCTGGCAGATTCTCCATAACCCTTTTCAGCACAATCATTGCTTCAGTCCTTCCTCTGTCCTTTCCAAGTGCTATTGATTCTTCAGTATTTTCAGAACTAAACACAGGCTTCATAATAAAAAAAATGCTTCCTTTTTTTTTTTTTTTTTTTTTAAATGTGCTTTTGTCTTAAAGCATTTCCCCTTCATTACTTCTCCCGTTTTGGAAATCGAGCCGTTCAGTGATCAATATTCTTCCATTTTGCTGAAGCTTAGCAGTTTGCAGCTTTATGACAGGGTTCCCTGGGTGATGCAATGAAAAAGCCTTGGCATTTTGGAATAAATGCCCCCAGTTCCAGCTTGTAAAAGCATAAATGTGCCACTGAACTGACAGAAGAGGTTGCCCAGAAAACAACCTCGAGGACAGATGGAGTCCATAAAGATCCAGAATGCAGCCCACGGCTATCCTTGGCCATCAATCTCTGTTCACTGGTGTAAACAATGATTATCTTTATTTAATCCCATAGAGCTTCAGAGCTTCGTCAGTATATGTCAAGTCAGGATCCTGGTCTGCATGTCCTTTCCATACTGGTTTTGAGCCACAGCATGGGTGTGCAAGGTGGATTGTGAATGGGCACAGGGTAGGAATATCCTCCTCAAGGAATAAGTCTCAACCTTGAGAGGAGACAAAGGATATAAAAGGGGCAATGCGTGGGCTGAGAATGGTCATGTCTGGACAGCCATGAGTTTAACGTCATCCTCAATGCTAACCAAGCACTTTGCTACACTCTCATTCCAGACCTTCTTGAGTCGCAACTTGGCAGCTACACAGCAGTGTCCCATTAAGCCCCTGAATCAACAGCTGTTCCCTTTTAGCAAAAAATGCTTAAGACATGGCATGGTGCTGACTTAAAATGAAACGTGCTTTAGTGAATAAGAGTGGACTTACTGGACACAGGCTCCAATGACGTGCTGAAATGGGGGAGGTGGGGTTTAATGCAGGACGAAAGCCCCACGGACTGCCCTTATGTGGCTGTGGCTCTCAACCAGGCGCTGGTTGGGCATGCAAACATGGTTCACAAGGTAAGACCAGTGTACACACACCAACTCCACAAAGAGCAGGAAGAGCCATGCTCCCCTGCATGCCACAGGCCACATTTAAAGGGCTTCAGATTTATCTGCCACTGCTAAGGACCACCTCTGGCCCCTAAGCCTCCAGGACACTCGTCCCGGAGCTTACGTATTCAGCTTCATAATGTTGATGCAAATTAATGAGCTCTCTTTTTGCTTTATCTAGACATTTAAGTGACCCTGGATGTCCCCCAGCAAGATGGCAACATCTGGATACCCTTGAAGTAGATCTAGATCAGGTAACAAAGTCCATCCTGACATACCAAATGGACATAAACATTTCAGTCCCTTCACTGATGGTGGGGGAAGATGTCAAGGCAGACACACAAGGTACAAAATACACGGCAGGAAACGATCCTTAAGAGGCCAAGGGACAGACTAAAGGAATTAATTGGTCTTTTCAGTTTCCGCATTTGTTGATGCTGCAATTAACTGACCAGAGTCCCCTTGCCCAGGCCTTGGCACCATCAGGGTAGCGAGTGACGAGTGCATCTGGAGCTCTCCATAAGCCACCCCCTTGTTGCATCTGATGAAGATAAATCTGAACAGGGGGATGCAACTATGGGGTCAGGAGCCTTGAACGGCAATGTGTTTCTATTTAGTTCGCATGACAGCTGGCATCTCTGGCAGGGCCTCAAAACCCACAGTGAGCACCCAGGACTCTGTCAAGCTGCGACCACATGAATGAGGGAGATAAAAAAAAAAAATAGCAGTGATGGTAACGAGTGAATTTTCAAGTATCTCACTGAAAGACACTGTGGGAGAAATACCTTCAAATGGAGGAGGGAGAGATTTAAGAAACAAGATGTGTGTGGGTGCATGTGTTTGAGAGGAGCCTCTGTGTAAACTCCCCCAGTACTCTCCTCGCACGAAACCCATACGCGTCTGAAGGGGCAGCACAAAGCCTCCACGAGACGTAGGAGAATACAAAACACAGCCCCCAGGAGAACTTTTACAACCTTTTCTCCAATGCCTGATGAAGGGTGTTTGTGCCTGAAAGCTTGCAATTAAATCTTTTTTTTTTTGCAAAAATCTTGGTGGTCTAATAAAAGACATCATCTCTACTGCAAGGCCCGATTGCCACAATCCTTAGGCTTCAGTAGGCTGTAGGCTTGGGTAATAGCAGCAACTAATGCTGTTAGTAGCAGCAGCCTGCAGGCTTTAGCAGGGATTGGAAAGTGTCCTGATGCTGGGCAGCGGTGAACAGACCCAGGTCTCATGAGCAGCTCAGGACAGCAGGGAGCTCCTGCCTTAACCAGGTACACGGGCACCCACGCTCGGCTGCAAAACACAGAGAAAACCCCGGGGAGCCCCTTTAAACGTGGGAAGGACCTGGCCGAGGAGGGTGAGCATCCATGCTGCCCGCTGCGGGCTGCACGTGGCGGTGCCCTCCAGGCCTGCTCATCATTCCCATCTCCCCAGCGGGGCTGCTCACTCCTGGGCTCACACACACACACACCAGAGCTGCTTGCTGGCTTGCACACGCAGACACAGACACACACCAAACTGCTCACTCTCAACACCCTCCCACATCCCCCCACTCAGCGCTCTCTCGCCCCCCTCCCCCCAGAGCCACACACACACTCACACACACACACACACTCACTTGTGCCCTCTTCCTCATGCCACTCGCCAAACCACTCACTCTTGTGTGGTCTTCCTCCTTCTCTCACAGAGCTCCTTCGTGGCTAGCTTGTACACCTACACCTATTTGATATATACACACACACACGTGTGTTATTCCCTTCTCCACATACACGTGTGTACACCCCCTATATGTATACGGTGTACACACACACACCTTTCAAAGCTGCCCTCACATCCCCACGTACTGAGTGACTGACTATCTCACACACACGTGTGTTATTCCCTTCTCCACACACACGTGTGTACACCCCCTATATGCATATGGGTGTGTGTGTGTGTACACACACAAAGCCGCCCTCACGTCGCCATGTACTGAGTGACTGACTCTCTCACACACACGTGTGTTATTCGCTTCTCCACACACACGTGTGTACACCCCCAATATGCATATTGGGGGGGGGTGTACGTACACACACACACACTTTCAAAGCCGCCCTCACGTCGCCTCACGTCGCCACGTGCTGCTCCTCGCCGGGCCCTTTAAATTGTTCCCCCCTCCCACGTGACAGCGGCGCGGCCTCCCATTGGCCCGGCCCCGCGGCGCGGCTTCCCTCGCCTCCGCAGTGACG
>NW_005841880.1:2849943-2850624 GCF_000455745.1 Alligator sinensis
TGCTTGCGAGGCGGCGTGCTTGAGGGAACCCGTCTGGGTGTTTTTGTCCTTCCCGCCCCTGCCGGGGAAGGGGTGCCGCGTCCCCCCCCCGTGTCGGGTCGGGGTGCTCCCTGGCGCTATCACCCCCGTGTATCTCGTCTCCGTGTTACCTCCAGGACCTTTCCCAATCGCGTCATCTCTTATCGGCGTGTACAGATTACCCTGTCCCCCCGTTATCTGTTCTGAGTTGCGTGGAGTGGCCGGCTCCAACATCGCCAGCCAGCGGGCGAACGGGGGAACATGGAGCCGTGCCTCCAGCGTCTGTGACATGCAGCTGCTCGCTCCCCGTCTCCGCGTGCGGGTGGATTGCTTTGTTCCTGGGTCTTTTCTGTAGCTGCACCTCCTGTCCTGGCTGCCTGGGTGTCCCCCCCCCTCCCCTCCCCTTGCATCATTAAACAACAGCTGGACTTCAATGATTTGATCTCTATGTGGATTGGTTGTGTGCATCTGGGGGGTGGAGGTGGGGGGGGACGCCGCATGGCTTACGGGAATAGGACGGGGGCTTCGGCATCTGCAAGAAGACCTGATTTGGGATTTAGCTGTGTGCATTTCGGGGGTAAGGCGGGGGGACGCCGCGTGGCTTGCGGGAATAGGACGGGGGGCTTCGGCATCTGCACGAAGAGCGGGCCTTGGTTTGGGGTT
>NW_005841880.1:2850655-2867025 GCF_000455745.1 Alligator sinensis
AGTTCCCTCCAGCCCCGAATCAAAGAGGTTCATCGGCTTCTTTTCCTCCCCCACCTTCCCTCGTGAGTTGGAACAGTTGGGGAGCGACCATGTCGTGTTCAGGCAGAGAAACGTATGTAACCTGCTCTTTGCTCGGCAGATTTTTCTCTGCACCTGTGTGCCTGGTATGAAAAGCTGCCCTCCGACCCCTTGCTGAGAACCGGCCATTTCCCTGGGGTGGAGCAGAGGGTCGGCGATCTCGCCGCGCCTTTTGCAGGGCTCTGGCACGGGTCTTTCATCGCCCTGCACGTTCCACCCAGCCTGTGTTTTTCCTCGGTGGATTGGGCGAGAAACCTGTGCGTGGCTTTTGAATTGTGGGGGGGGGGTTGTGGTTTTTTTTAAATAATCTCACCGAAATTAGGTGTGACACCAGCATCCCGGGGAGAGGCCTCTGGCTTTAACCATACACTGCTAAAGTATCTGATTGATTTGGGCAGACCATTCTTTCTAACTGTTTTCTTCCACCCTTTGGGAGAAGCGAGACAAACGGTCAAATCTCTCACCTCTTAGGCACCTGCTGCTTCAGCTGTGGGGTTTTTTAATGGCTCTTGGAAGCAAGGCTTTTTTTTTTTTTTTTTCTATTTCTGTGCTTTTTCCAAGCATGTCACGCGATGTGTCTCTCAGCTCGCTCCCTGCAAAGGCTTTTGGTTATTTTTTTTTTCTTCTCTTTGAAAGCTTAGATGCCTATTAATATAGAAGAAGTTTACACTTGATCTGGGAGTCGGAAATGGGGCACAGGGATTTACATGCAGTGCATTTTAAAGAGATTGAAAGAAAGAGACTGGGCGTGTGTGTGAATGCACGCAAATTGGAGGCTCATAAGTGTGACGGAAAATGCTTTTCAAGGATCGCAGCCTCCTGTATAGTAGGATCTAACCGATCTAAAGGCTCAAAGGACGTTTGGGATGGCTTTTTAAACTCAATTTGTGACACCTCGATGGTGAGTTGCGGATGCTAGAGTCCTAGTTTCCCAGCCAGGGGGTTTTACCGTGTGTCACTTGTGCCCTGGGATTTGCTGTCGAGTGGTGGGACTGTGCCCCTCCAAAGGCAGGGCAGGCGAGGGGGTGGAATAGCTCTGCAGGAAGGAGACAGCCGGGTGGTGGCAGCTGCATGCGAGGCTGTGCAGTTGCTGTGCACCCCTGTGCTCCTGCGCCCAGAGAGGATGTCCACCTGCGGATCTCATGGCGCTGTGCTCACACGGACCGCTGGGTGCACTGTGCAGAAGGAAGTGGAAGGGCGGGGGCTGGGGAAGCGAGGCGGTGCCCAGGGAGAGATGCTGTAACCATGGCTCGCAGCATCATGGGGGAACTATTGCGTCATCGTGGGGAGAAGATTCCACCCTCCTGCCTCCCTCACTTAGTTTTAAAACTAATTTCTCCTTCGTCCTTGGACGTCGGTCCGTAGCATCCTGAGGGCTCCTTCTCTTCCAGCCAGCTGACAGGCACCAGAGCCACCTCTTCGCTTGTTCCTTGCCTTGAAGATTCAAGAGGTTCTTTTTTCTGTTCTCCTCCTATGTCACATGTCAATGCAAACTTCAGGCATTTCAGTTGCCGTTCAATGCTTGCGTTTGGTGGCAGAGGGAAGCTGCTGGTTCTAGACTGATGAGTAAAGCCATCCATCAATTTTGAGGGTTTCAGGTGATGGAATAAAGGTCTTGATTTCCCCCAGTCAACGGTATGGTCAGAACCGAGTGGATTTATCCGTGGACAAGCTCTCCGGGCCTGCATTCGGCGTTACATGCTCTACAAACGGCATCGGACTGTGGTGTTTAACTGGAAATGCTGATGGATAAAAGAAAGCTCTTTGCTTCCAGTTCTGCGCAGTGGGATGGCTCTCAGGTGTGTCGTCTTTTCTTTCGTATGCCGGCAGTGAATAGCTGCGAGTGGGTCTGGGGGGTCTCTGAGCATGGACCCCTTGGCAGCCTTCCTCTCTAAGGTGTGCACTGAAACCTTACCTCCTGTGTCAGAGGCACTGTGTATAATCTCTATCTGTTTTAGCGAATATATTCCGTATGGTCCTGGGATAATTTTTGAGGTACTAGCAGTCTTTCTAGAGGATGTGGGGGCCAAGGAAAGGAGATTTAACTTGAACAGTAAGATGACTTGGTGCAGAGTGGCGTGACTTGTATGTCTGGGGCTTTTCAGGATTGGGGTGAAGAGTGTTACTAAGGTCCAGGAACCTTAGACCCGGGATGTTGTAGCAAGCGAGCTTCCTTTTCTCTCTGTCGTGTGGTGCGGAGGGAAGAGCAGAGGTGCCATCCCTGAACGTGGCTGGTTTGCTTTCAGCTGCCGTGAGAGAATGCACTGGCTCATCTTAAATAAGGCTGCTCATCTGGAGAAATGGCGGGGTGTGAGGCAGAGGGTACGGTACGTATGGGCATCCTCTTTCCACTAAACATGGCTTTATTTGGGGGAGGTGGGGAGGAAGCTGCAGCAGCGGTTGAACAAATAGATCAGTCTCGATTCTGCCTGTTGCTCCTGTGCTGGATGGTAATTGTCGGCTGAGCATGAGGATAGCATCGCTTGCCTCTGCGACGGCCTCCGTCTGCAAGGCACCATTGTCTGGTCTGCGTCGGGAATCTGCTGCTAGTTCCTTGTGATTCTGGGAAGTGGCTGCTGCCCGCCTGCGCTGGAGTTTCCCTGGCTGTCGACATAGGTGTGTCTGGGAGATCAGAGCTCTGATCTGCCGTGGCCAGGAGCAGCGTGGCCAACTAGCAGCAACACCGATGAAGCGCTCCGAGGTCCTTGAAAGAAAGGAGCAAAATCCCAGTCTTGCAGCCCTGCCTTGCTTCTCCTGCCCTCCTCGGGAAGGGGATTATCTCTCGCCCAGAAGACTGGTGGCACAGAACCACTTGTTTACTGTGGAAAAGGAAGCATGTGATTGTCGGGTCCCTGAAGCCTGTCGTTTGCATCGGCGATGCCTGCGTCTTCCGAAGACGTACTAAAAATAAAGAGATGTAAACCTAGCATGTTTAGGAGATAATTGACAAAGCTTTCATGTTTTGAGCTTGGAACAATTTTCCCCTGCTTGCATTAAGGCAGAATTTATGGAATCAATCAAAACAAACAGAAAATATTAGGATGGAGATGGGGGGAGGGTGTCTGTTTTTGTTGCTGTTTGGTGTTGGGGGGTTTTTCGCAGAGCCGTCCAAGTACACTGGGAGCAGACCTTCTTTTTGCTCCTTAGACTCTGCTCTTGCTTTTAGTCTTTGGCATCGCTGTCAGAATAAGAGTATAAAGCACTAAAAGACTGGAGCACTTTGCTCCAAGGGCAATAAAGAACAAGTAACGGATGCTATAAGGATTGGGCTGAGCGTCTCGATAAGGCAAGTGGCTTTTATCAGCCCTGCGGGGAGGCTACCTGTGCTGTCCTGGCTTTGTGCCCCGCTCTTCATTGCTGCTGCCTGCCTGCGCCCCCAGACCCCATGCACACATGCATCCTCCCCTTGGTTTGAAGCTACTGTCTAGTTTCCAAGGAACCTGCAATGGCTGCTTCCTCCGCGCTGGCCGTGCAAGGCTTGGGAGCCCCTCAGGCTCTTGGCTGCCTTGTCTTGCTATGAGCTATGGCTGGCTTCTCCTCTGTGTGCCTGGGGGAGCCGGGCTCTGGCTGTCAGGGGAGCTGCAGCCTGCCGGCTAGCTCAACAGAACTGCAACACCGTGTGTGTAAACTTTCCGAAGGGGAAGGATAAAAGGCAGCATCTTCCCGTTACGTCCCTTGTGTCTGGAAATTATTGATGAGGCTTCCCAATGCAGTCCCCCTTTCTCTCTCTCTCTTGCTTTTTTGCATGCATGCTTCTAATTTGCGCTCCTAGCTGAAGCCGTGGGAGGGAACAGCTCCAGCTTTCCCCATGTCCAAGAGCAGAAGCAGGTGTTGGCCGTCGAAAGTTCCTCCAGGTACTTGGTGCTGCTGTATCGCCTGCAGAGGCTGGCATAAGCTGCTTCATGGGCACAGCAATTGTATTGCACTAAAATGATGATGCCAGGTGCAGCATCCAGATTGCTGGGCAAGGCGGGGGGTGCTTTGAATTTTGCCCAGCTGGTCTCATGGCATGCAAGTCTAATCCAGGCCTGTTGGTGAAAACCACATTACTGCTGCTTAGGTGTTGGGGAGCATTGCTGGTTGGCTGAAGGAGGCTTTAAAAAAAAAAAAAAGGTTAACCTGGAGGAGATGAGAGTGAGGGGGCTACTGTCTGATTTGTCAGCTTCATCCCTAAATTGAAGGTGGATGCTGTTTGTCACGGAGACGGAGCATGCAGTTGTGGGTGGATCTTTGCAGGGGGGAGCCACTGTTTCCACTGGTTTGGCGTCCCAGGAAAGGCGAACCTGGTTCCTGGACTGGGAAGTGGCGGGTTGTGGGATGTCTTGGGGATGTGACGGTAGCCGATGCGAGCTGCAGGTCACCCTTAAGCTAACACGCGGTAAAATGGAGCTGGCTTATTCAGTAGCCAGTCAGAGTCGATAACATCGCAGCCGCTGTTGTAATGTTCCCATAGAGGCTGGAGAAAGCAAAATGTTCCAGAAAAGAAAGAAGCCACCTCCTCTCTGAGCAGTATTTATGGAGCTCAGGGGGGAATCTGGAAAGCAATTGACTTTTCCGTTTCTTGCAAGGTGCAAATTAACAAGTGACTCATGGCACACAGTGCCGTGTCACACCTCCGAATGTGCCGGGTGCCTGGCTGTGCCTGCGGGGTGAGAGCATTTGCCTGAGACGGGAGGCAGAATCCATTAGCTTGTCCAGGTCTTTCATCCCCATCCCTATACAAACTGAGCTTGAGCTTGCTCGGGCACTGAGGATCCCACTATCCTTCCTTTTTTTAAGAAGGATTTCCCCCCAACTCCGTTTTGTTAAGCACCCGCCTTTCAGAGGCTCTGCGTGATGGGCTCTGGAGGATGCCTGGGATTCAGAAAGTACAACACGAGCAGCGTAGTTAATGTGTTTAATCCCGTTACCTTCCCCATCAGTCTATCCTGGCCTGTGCAAAAGGACCGTGAAAAGCAAGACACCAGGGGCAGTAACCCCATGGCGTTGAGCTATGGGCTTTGGTGGCTTCTAAACATAGGACGTCTCTGGTCACCCTGTGCTGATGGGGAGAGGAATACTCTGTCTCTTGGGGCTGAGATGCAGGAAGGATGGAGCTCCTGAGAAGGAGGAGACTTCTGCCTCCAGCTCTCTGGAAGGATTTATAGGAGAGAATGTAATGTAGGATGAGAAAAGCCTTTAGCTAAAAATAACACCAGTGAGACAGGGCAGCATTTCCGGCCTCTTGGCTCCGAGCAGTGCAGAATATGAACCGGCGGCGTGTGCGGTCACTGTGCCCTGGCAGTCTGGGGCACCGTCTGGGTGGTGCTGCCCCGTCCCCCACGACTGCCATCAAGTCATCTGCTCCTGTCTTTCTTGCCTTGTTTACTAGGTTTTGCTTCTTGCCCAAGACCTATGTTGTTTAAGGTGCAGCCGTCCTGGGGAACGGCCTCCTGTGGTCTGCATGGCCTGGGGCATTTTTGTAGCCCCCCCACCCCCGTCGCTCGAACCTGAATGCCTCGCAGTTTTTAGCGGTCTGGTCCCAATGCTCGGTGAGGGAGGGTAGTACCGCAACCCCCATCTTGCAGCAAGGAGCGGAGCAGTTGACCTACCCAAGGGGCACAAGAAGAGTCGAACCGAAACCAGGTCTTGGGTCCCTAATAGCACTATAACCATTGGGACACCCTTCCTCTGAATATCCCTGTCTCTGCTTTGTGGGGGGGTAGGACCACGCTGACAATGCGGTCCTCTCCTCTCTCTCAAGGGTGGGATGGATGGATCTGAAAATAACTTTCCATTGATTCCAGAGCCCGGTGCTGGGCATCCCTGCTCCCTGTTCCAGGCAATGAGCTGGCTGGGATTTCGGAGAAGAGAGTACATCCTTTTCTTACAATTCTCCCTCCCTCCCCTTCAGAGGTTTGTCGTCCTTGAGCCGCAGTGGGTTCATAGCCCACTATTAGCTGGACTTCATCTAGGATTTGATCCCTTGACAGCCCTTGCAGGCTGCAGTGACTCTAGAAGAGAAGACCATCTCTGGAGCACGTTTTGGAAGGGGATGGAGAGCAGTAGGTTCTTCCTCCAAGGGACTAAGACTACTGCTGGTCTTCCCAGGACAGGCACTTGCCAAGTTTGCTTCCTGTTCAAAAGGCGAAAAATAGAAGGATGGAGGTCTCCGCCTGCTTATGTTTAATGGGGTTGTCCTAATGCAGGGGCGGGGAATTATTTTGGGCAGAAGGCCACTGACTGAGTTTTGGCAAGCCATCGAGGACTGCATGTCAGGCAGCCCAGGGCAGATAAATATTCATTTTCTAAATGTTTTAGCGGCCCCATGGGCCAGATAGAATGGCCTGGCGGGCCGCATCCGGCCCCCGGGCCTCATTTTGCCCACCCCTGTCCTAATGCAATCCGTATGTGGAGAGCCCTTATCCTCGGGGAGATCCTGCACCCGCAGCCTCGCCAGGTTGGGCTGTGCTACGCGTAGGCAGTCGGTGCTCAGTGTTGGGCACGCTGTCCTGTGTGTGTCCTGGGGGAGGAGGAATTGCCTGGTTACTAAAACTCTGGATCACAAGCTGGGAACCGTGGGTTGCAGTGCCAGCCTGGCTGTCGCCTTACTGTGCATCCTGGGTTGTGCCTCAGTTTGCCTTGTATGTAACATGGGAATAATCTATTCGCCGCATCAGGGTTTTTGGGAGACTTGGTCTCCTTTCAGAGAGCCTAGGCTGGAAAGCGCCAGTGTCAATGCCTGCCTGGCTGTCAGGAGCAGGAAGCCGACTTGCAGTCCCCTGACCTCCTGGCTGTCGTCTGTATTTCGGGATGAGGCCTGGCCTGGGGACAGGGCGTAGCTGCCCGGCGAGGACTCCCTGGGGCTGAGGTTTGGCACGTGTGGAGCAGCTGCCAAGTCTGCAGCCATTAGCTGAACGCTCCATTACCAAATGCACCCAACCGGTGGCGATTACAACCGGGGCCATATTTCAGATCAGTTCCTGGATGGGCGAGCCGCGTTCCTTCTGCCTAATTGATTATTGGAAACTGTTAATTGTTCCCTGCCAGATTGATTTATAAATTAACGAGTTTGCTGGCACGCTCCTCCTTCCTGTGTGCGGCCAGGGCCTATATTTCAAAAGGGAAAGGGCATAAATACTTCTAGTCCTGCAAGAGGAGCCTTCGGTTGCATGAACACTTTGCTTAACAAAGGGACTCCTGCTCTGCCCTCGGGGGAAGAAGAGCGGGAGCAGCTTGTTATGTGCGACAGGTCGTCCCTGGAGGGGTTACGTACAGGTGTTGTGTGGCCCTTGGAGGTAATGTGATTAAAAACTAGACTCCCGGGTCCTGGAAAGGGAGTCTAATCTAGAGATCGGGGTGGGAGAGGACTCTGGGTTTTGTTCCTGACCGCTTTAACTCGAGCGAGTCCTTAAATCTCTCCAGGCCACAGTTTGCCCATCTGTACAATGGGGCTAATGCTCTCCTTAGCGTGGCAGGGGTTGATGCGAGTCTTAACTAACATTGGTTGAATAAAATGCTGTCTCTTCATTGGACTGAGATGGAGGAGAGGTCTTGGAAGAGGAGTGGCTGAATGCAGCTGTTGTTTTTCGAGGAGGAGCGATCCGGTTTTTCTCTTGGGGGTAGAGAAAAATATTTACTCGTTTTGTCCTGAGGGGAAAAACGTCCCTTCCTGCATGAAGAGAAGGAACAAAGAGTGGACGCTTGCAATGAAATAGACCCTCGATTGCCTTTTTTCTTCACCTGGGGCTAAAGAGATCTCAGATGTCCAGCAAGGCAGGTCATTAGAGCATCTGATGTAGTGCTATTGATTTTGGAAAACTATCCGAGGCTTCTGTTTTAAAAGGTATTTGTGGAAATGGATGGCTTAGAATTAGATTCTTCCCCCTGTGCATGTTCAGGAGGATTGGAGCAGATCGACTCTTGATATCCCAAATCAGGTGGAGGCTGGACATTTTCCAAATCCGGCCCTAGGCCTGACACACACAGTTAATCACCTGCTGAAGGCGGGGAGGAGGGGGGACAAGAGAAAGTCCAATTTTCCTGATTAGGCAGGTAATGATGAAGAAAGTCCTTGTTCACTGCAGCATGACAAAGTGTTTCTTCCTCTACTCTGCCAGGTCTGTCAGATCCCACCCAGCTTGGGACTGCAGCACTCTCCTCCTTCCTGTGTGCGGCCAGGGCCCATATTTCAAAAGAGAAAGGGCATAAATACTTCTAGTCATGCAAGAGGAGCCTTCAATTGCTTAACAAAGGGACTCCTGCTCAGCCGTCACGCAATAAGAATCCAGGTAGCTCATAACTCAGCGGGGCCAAAATACCCAGTGGGCATGTCTACACATGCGCTTTAATGCGCAGTAGCCCATTTTACTGCACATTAAAGCGTCACAAAAAATTGTGCAATTACAGTGATGCACAGTAGCCTATTCTACTGCACATTAGTGTCACTTAAAAAGCACTTTAGGGCAGCCTAATGTGCATTTATTTAGTACCTTGCATTGGAGGGCGTTTGTACACATGCTTGCGCCGCGGCACCGGGTGCTTTTAAAAGCATCCGATGCTGTGGCACGTGCATTAGTATAAAGGGTGAAATGTGCACTGGTGCTGAGAAAATCGCGGCGGTGCACTTTTGAACTAAAATGCATCAAAAGTGTTTTAGTTCAAAAGCTCACCGCCGCCATTTTCTCGGCGCTGACGCACTTTTCGCCATTTGTACAAATGTATGTGATGCAGCGCCAGGCGCGTCAGCTGGATTTTAATTGAGACGGCTCGATTTCATTGAGTCTGCTCCGACGCGCTGGATTTCCAGCACATCAGAGCAGACAGATGTATGTGTATAAATTCCCAGAGGTACTAAATTTAACGTGCGTTAGGAAAAACGCTTTAATGCACGTGTAGATGTGCCCAGCGAGTACGACAGTGGTAAGGGCGGGGCTTGCTCCAGAAGTCAGCCTGGATGGGAGTCCTTCCTGGTGTAAGCTATTCATGCAGTTAAAACACCCTTTTTCCACTACACAAATCTTAGCGTAGTTGTGTACGTCTCACATAGGTCTTTTTTGTCTTGTGAACTCAATACAGACCATGTTTATAGAGCTGCCTTGGTGTCCCTTGCTGGTTCAGCCACACTTCCACCCAGGTCTCCAAGCCAGGTGGAAGTGAGAGAGAACGCAGCACGGCCATCAAAGTGATTTTTCTGTGCTGTTTTACACGTGGTTCGTGTTCCCAACCTTAGCTGTTGTTTCAGTCACAAATGTGTTGCTTTAAATTGTTCAAATTGTGCAACTGCAGCATAAATTGAAGACAGCTTTGACTGAGCCAGTGTTGGCATCTAAATGTGCGGTAGAGAGTTGTATAAAAAGGATGCTGTTACTCACGGTTTCTACATCTTGAGTTTTAATTCTCTTTTTTTAATGAAACTTGAGCTTTGTGATTTCCATTCTGCCCCCTCCCCCCATGTTAAAATACGGGGAATACCTATTCCCCGTGTCTAACCAGGTATTGGAGTGGAGGACTCTAATGTCCTCGTGTCATTTAGGAAACCCAGCTGTCATGAGAAAGCAAAGTGGAACTGACCAGTCTGGTTTATCATAGAATAGATAACATTTCCCTAAAAGAGCACCCAACAGTGACCAGTAAGTTGGGTGCCTCAAAACCTCCCATCTCCAGCAATGATCCTCTACCCTTCCCTGTCTCCGTCCTGCTGAGATCTTTGCTGCTTTCTGGCACCACCATAGGGATCGATACCCAAAGTCACACGGCAGGTCAATGCCAGACCTGACGCCTCCAAGCACCATTGGCAAGTCGTTTCCCCTCTTTTGCCTCCTGCATCTGACTTCCGCTTAGACCACAGCCTCTTGGAGGCAGGGATGCTGTTGGGATGCGTCTGCAGCGCTCAGTAGGACAAGGCCGGTTGGGAGTCTCTAGATGTCTTTCTTACTATTGTTTTTCCACTAAGACCTTGAACGTGCATCAAGTCCTGACATCGCAGAATGCAAACAGATTGGGTGCAATCAGCCCATTTTCCTCTCTGCCACTAGAGTGCAATAATGCTGGGGCTTGCCTCTGCAGGCGCCGGCTCTGATCTCCCCTTCCCTGTCTGTTTCTTTGGCAGTGAGCTGCCTGTTCTTGATGTGCGCTCCGTGTCCATCTGTGCTGATTATTTTATAACTTGACTTATTTTCCTTTGACATTGTGGCCTAGTAAACTAGGCGGTCTGATTTTGCTAGCTCCCCCCCTCCACCAGCTCTTATCACCAATCTCTTGCATCTGTCTGCTTCTACCGGGTCTTCATTTTTTAGCTTCAGTATCATTTGCTCAGCTTACCGGTTTATCTAATTTGGCGTCCACTTTTGCCATAGCTGCCTAGTCTCTGATTATTTTCTGGCTCTGCTCATGTAACAGACTGCGGTCTGCATCTGTTTGGCATGCCCTGGATGTGAGGTCTCGCTAGCCCACTGCTGGGTGGAAATGTTTCAGCCTTGGGAATGTGAAAAGTAATTTTCAGCCTTCGCTGCCCTCTTGACCCTCCTGAATAAGATGAGTATTGGGATACAAGGCTTTTCCAAAGCCCGTTTCCTCTCATTTTTTCAGAACAACAGGATGGTGCACAGAGCTTGTCCAAGAACGTATTTGGCTGATGCGTGGAGCTCCCAAAGAGTGTGGCTGGCTGGTATCGTTCCCAGGACCTGGTGCTGGGTGGCATGTCCTCTATCTTTTATGAGTTAATGTAGTTCAGACTATTTCCTACTCTTTTGGAGGACAGGGTGACATCGACTCAGGGCTGCTGTCTTCCAGCAGTGCCCACAGCTATCAATGGGTGCCTTGCACTGAAATCCAGATGACAGCGCAGAACATGATTCTTACGCTGTATGGTCCAGGTCTCAAAGGCAGAAGTGTCAAACTCATCCGGCTCTGTGGGTTGGACAAGTGGTGCATGACCGGTCCACAGACCTGTTCTCTGGCCAGCCTGGGATGCATGCCGCATGTGGCCCCAACTTGGGCTGTGCCCGGGGCACACAGCCTCCATTGGGGTGCTGTGCGTGGCAAGCATCTCAGCAGATGGAACGGGTGCCCGTTGTGTGCATTGTCCATCCTGAACCCCACACACAAGGCTGGGCCAGTGCACACCACATGGGGCTACTATGAGACCTAGGGGCAGCATGGCAGGCCAGGCAAGGGGGCTCTGCATGGCAGCCTCTGACACAGCAGTCATGTGTAGACTAAACAAAATCTCCCGTTTTCGCCGACCCAACTACATTTGTGCTTGTGCAACCCCAGGATTTCCCGCTGCTTTAAAGGTCATTT
Source organism: Alligator sinensis (assembly GCF_000455745.1). Lineage (NCBI taxonomy): Eukaryota > Metazoa > Chordata > Crocodylia > Alligatoridae > Alligator > Alligator sinensis. The sequence continues at coordinate 2,862,017 of NW_005841880.1, forward strand.
AGCACCGTATGCTAACGCTGCTCAAAGATGTTTTAGCGTGCGTCGCTTTCGTGCTGCGCCACTCCGTGTGTCGATTTTGTTCGTGCAAACAGGCAGAGACTCCAAAGACTTGTAATTAATCCCCATCGCCATGAGGCCAGTGCCAATTTCTCCCTTGTTGGCAATGGGAGTTAGGTACCTAAAAACTTCCCAAGGCTCTGCACCTAGGCAGGCGGTGCTGCCTTAAACCTTCAGCTGTGCTGTGCCCCTGGGTTTCAGCTTTGGGGTCTTCTGGGGTTGGTTGGTTTCTTCTCCCTCGAGTTGTGGCTCCTGTCTCTTCTGCTTCCTTGATGCTGTGGCCATAATTGTAGATGGCCAGTTGCTTAGCAACAGGACATCTTCCCGGGGAGGCAGCGCTTGCAGGGCTGCCTGCCTGTGGAGGGGCTGATGGTCACTTGGTCCCCACTGCTTGCAGAGACTTGAGGCGGTGTCTGCTTCCCTTGCACTCCCTGTGGGAGTGGGGATGAGACCTTGCTGTGTGACCCGGGCGAGGCAAGTGGGGATGATGCAGCAGCCTTGAAATCCCAGCCTGCCTCGGGGAACCTGCTCGCCCCATCGCCCAGCTTACAGCACAGGTTGGATTTCAGACAGGGGCCATCGCTTGGATGTGCTGGGTGCCATGGCTTGCAATGACACGTGCATTTGATGGACTAGGAGGCAGTGTCTATGCCTGGCCCTGGATGAGACTTGAGATGAGAGAGAGTGCATGCTTACAAACACCCCCAGGTACCTGGGGGTATCTGAAGGCTTAATGGCAGAGATGGGGCGGTAAAGCTCTCAGCCGCATTTTTGACCCCTCCTCTTGCTGTCTGGTATTAAAGCATATGCATGCTGATGAGCACATCCATTTCGGTCTGATTGCTTCCTCTGAGCTGCCCCAGACTCCAATTAACAACCATATTGGTTAACTCTTTATTTTCCCTTGCAGCTTATCTATGGAGAGGGCATGTGGGAGGTGTTACTGATGCCCAGCTGCCTACCGAGAGAGGAGGCCAGTGCTCCATGTTGGGACCCAGGCCTTTTCCCCAGGTCTTCTGGCACTTGTCTCCCTTCTGCATCCTGATCAGACCTGGTGGTCCCTCTCTGCAGTGGTGTGTGATATCCTGCCTTGCAGCAGACTTTTAAGCCTCATTTCCCCCCCTCTCTCCCTAGTTACTGTGGCATCACTCATACCATGAGCTGCTTCCTTTCTTCTGTCTATAGTTACTCATAGTTAGATTGAGATGTATTCAAGGCAGAGCACGTCTTTTTTTTTGTAGGTGTTTTGGACAGTTCCTAGCACAACGGGGCTGGAACTTCGGGGTCCAGTTGCACAAGTGACAAATGGGCTGTAAAAACTGCATGTTTACAGAGCTGTGGCATTTTCGAATTGAGCGGTAGCAGGTCATACTTCTAGCTCTGGAAGTCCTCAGTCAGTCCCCAGTGTGCTAGACAAAAGGGCAATCGTTACACAAGTAATTAACTAAAACAGGCCTATGGAGTTTGCAAACATGACAGTTGGTCTCCAAGAGAAACCTTGCAATGATTTGACCAAATGGATTTAAAAAAACAAAACGGACTAGTTAAGTTTGGCCTTTATTAACTAGTTCAGCCACTATTTAATTCAGCGCCTTGCCGATGGAAACTAAACTGACTTGACGTCGGGGTTTAGCCAGCTGAAGTGCATCTGCATGCAGAGTTTGTGCTGGTTTAACCCAACTGACTTCCCATGCAACTGTCTGAACCCATGCAGAGGCCATGATGCGGACTAGCCTTGCATCGCATGCGTAACATGCACAAAGCCTCCCGGGAGCTACGAACTCATTCTTGCTGCCTTTCTCTTTTGCATTATCACCCTGGTCTTGGGCCAGCATCCCAGATGTTTCCTTATTGGGGGCTTATAGGCTGGGATTTATCCAGTGTTGTGCTGCCACTTTTTTTTTTTTGCACTGCAAATAGGCACTTATAAATCAGTGCTCTGGTCTTTCTCAGTTCTTAAAATTCCCAGTAAGTAAACTTTGTATGTGGGTTTAAATAATATAACCCCAGGTACTCTGGGATGCCTTTTTTTCTTACCACCCTAGAAGTTTTCTATATCGTTCATGGTGCGTCTAAAGGGACTCTGCTAAGGGGGGAGCGTACTAGAGTCTGAATTCGAGAATATTTTGGCTTGAATATAATATGGTTCAATTTTTTTTATATGTTACTTTTTTGCAGGCAGTAAACTCGTTATGAGATGCGTAGTTACACCAGCTAACCACGTGCTCTGGGTACATAAGGCACAAGGCCGGAGGCAAAGCGCGCTCGCTCTCTAGGAGAAGTGTCACTGTGCCAGTGCGTTGCTCGCCTTGGCTCAGTGGTTGCAGCTTTCGAAATGGCTTGAAGGGGAGGTTGGGGGGACAAGTGACACTTTGATATGTGCCTGATTTCCCCATAAGCCTGTCTCGAGAAACAGCTGTCCTGTTTAAAATGCAGCGTTCGAGACACGGTTCAGCCCTATCATAACATCTTTCTCTTTGGGCTAGTTACTTAAAGGGACACAGCAAAGAAGAAGAAATGTATTAAAATCCTTGTGTTGCTAATCACTGCTATAGATAATTCAACCTGAAAGAGTCTGGGGGCGGTTTGCGGGAGGGGCATCTCCTCTACAGCTCCTTGTATTGTGCTTTTTCTGCATTTCTCGCAATGAAACGGGATTAGCCCGTTTTACTTGGTTGCAGACCACCGCTCCGTGCTCTCGGGTTGGAAGCTTTGCTTAGAGAAAAAAGAAAAAAAAAAGAAGACCTTGCACTTTTGAAATCTGCCTTCCCAAAATGCTCTTGCTTTAATTCTTCTGGGATTGAAACGGGCGGTACTTCTTAGCTTGCATGCATCGGGATTTTTTTTTTTTCCTCCTGATGACCCCTTCCTCTCTTTATTGGTGCCTTTCTGCCTCACTGTCCCTGACTTGGGGCAGAGTGGTGATCCTTTCCTTTCTGTCTGTCGAATGGGTGCAGGTCAGAGGAAACCGAGCGGCGATTTCCATGTTTCACCCCTGACCGGGATCGTTCGGGATGTAGGGCAAGCAGTGACAGCATGGAGGTGGGTCAGTAAAGCAGCTGAGCCCCTTCCCACTGGGAGAAGCAGGTGGGGGTACACTGTCCTTGCTTAAATGCACAGGGTAGAAACTGTCTTGGGGAGGTTTGGCAAGAGGCAGGGATGCAGGGAGCTTTTTCTGTCTCAGGGATGGGCAATAGGGTGTGAGTTTGGCATCATGCACTGAAGGATATGATGCTGCTGCTGCTGCTCCGTAGCCTTTTTGTGAATCATCCTTTTGGACACCGCGCTGGTTGACTAAGGAATTTCCTTCCAAGTGCCAACGCGGCTAGGGCAAAGCTTGTGGGGTGGGTGGGAGCTCAGTGGGGGAAAAAAAAAAAAAGGACATTATTCTCCAAGCCAGCAGCCAGTGGGTGTGTGACGAGCAGGGAGGCTATGGTGGCATCCCTTGTATCAGGGTGAGCAATAGCACAGTTCAGCTAGGTGTTTTGCACAGAAAGTAGAGGTTGCCTATGCACACATCTTCCACCTTTTGCTCACGATCACTGCGCACGATGGCTCTTGATGGCAGTGAATCCTAGCCCGGATGGGTCGGACCATTGCCCGTGCAGGGAATCCACTGAGAGATGATGCCCTAAAACGCAACCTTTCCTCCAGGGCCCTTTGGGCATGCGTGCCTTGTGGCAGCAGCATATCCTGGCAGCGACCTCTGCCTGCCCACCTGCACCCACTGCCACGCTCGATTGTGGCAGATGGAGGACATGCCTCTATGGTCAGTCTCAAGAGCATGTGCAAGAGGACCCCACACCAATAAGCACAGTTTGGGTTGAAGGTGGGTAGCCAGGGCATGCATGAGGATGTCCACGCACTGAGATACCCCCTGGGTCAACCTGGTAGATCTGCACGGGCAGGGACCACGGCGGGCACGGACCATTGCAGACCAGAGGCCGTCGGTCAGTGGCTCAGATTCTCCCCCTTTTGCGGTTACCGTTTTATTTTTTCTTAACCACTTCTGTCTATCCGTACGCTAACCTATAAAAGTTAGTTTAGGAAGGCTGCCAAGAAAATCTCTCCGTTGCAAGGCCTTGTGGGTAACTCCCTGTAAATTACCATAAAAGCCGTAGTGCTGAGGCTGCTGTGGCGGTTGCTCGAACGCCAGTCATAATGCTCTGTATTTAAAATTCAGATGAATGTGTAATGCATTCATATCCGGATCTCAGCAGCCTGTAGCCTTTCTGGCTTCCATACCCTGCGCGGTCCTTGTTTAATGTGTTTGCTTTCCCAGCAGATCTTTTTTTTTTTTCTTCTCCTTTGGTGGATATAAAAATTCAACAGGTAACAAAATATGGAACAGTTGCAGTTGAAGGAGACAATGAATGCCTCCGTGTCCTCCTAAGAGGTGCAGCCTCCCTCAAAACTAGGAGCGGCGCTTTGCTGAAGAATTGCTTTTCGTTCCTTCTCCAATTTGCAGTCTGCACAAGCCTGTGAGCGCTGTCTGACTTCCCCAGATGATGAGGCTTTGTGGTAGAGCTGGAGCCTGTATTCAAATGGGGGGGAAAAAAGCTCTTTATTCATTAAAGCAACTTGTAGCCATGCAGGTTCAAGAGTCTTGAATCTGTCTGTCCGGTTTTGTGCTGGGAGCTGAACTCCTGGGCTATGGCACTGTTTTGTCCCATGACCATAAGCTCATGACTTCTTTTCTAGACCTTCATTTTCCCCATCTGTAAAATGGGACTATTTCCCTCCCTATAATGGGAGATCTTATGGATCTCTGCTTGGTCTTTGTAAAGCTCCAGTGAAAACTGCTGCCTCGGTGCATGCATGCGTGACTCTTAAAATGATTGTGCTTTCTCTATCCCTTGGGGCTACATCTATCCCTGCTTCCCTGTAAGCAGGAAGCCAAGATGACTGGGTCCGTTGCAGACTGTGCCAGAGATCCCCCGTACCAGAGCGGT